>NC_077233.1:7584080-7939080 GCF_027887165.1 Monodelphis domestica
GTTGTAGAGTATGTGCTATTCTACATTAGCAGGGGAGTTTCCTCCCTGGGAGCTCCCCACAACAATGAAGTCACAGGTCTAGTGCTCATAGTAGAATGTAAGCCCCACGGAAGCAGGAACTTGCCTTCTTTTTTCTCTTTGTAAATCCAGCACACGGCACACAGTGCTTAATTGAATGAACCTAGACTAAATCAAGACAAATAAGACCTGTGAAAAGCCAATGAAATACTGCCCACATCTGGTATCTAATGGAGCAGCCAGAGTGAGTGTGAGTCAAGCACTGAGAGAAGGGCAGAGCCAAGTGGGATTCAAAACAAAACTTATGACTGAGTTTTCCCCTCTCCTTTCTTTCCTAGGACAATTTGGCGGGTAATTTGAACAGATTTCTTGATGGGTAATCAAATTAACAAAGAAAAGGTTCATTAATATTGATCAGGCCTTTCTCCCACTTTCTATACGTACATCCATAATTTGAGTATGGCATTTCCATTGTCCCTTTGGGAACACAATCTCTAAGTAACGGGATATTCAACAGCAGACAGACATGAATAGGACCCGGAGTGCTGACTCTCCAGGACTCATCTCTCAGGACTGGGAAGGACACCCACAACTCTGGAAAGGTCTAATGTGCCCATTTCTCCTGGACAGTTTGGTACACACACATTTCTCCTATTGTAGAAGCTGCCTGGAATAATGGATAAATTGGACCTTGAAGCCAGGAAGACTTGGGTTCAAGTGTGGCCTCTGCTATACATTGGTTTTATGACCATGGAGTACTTACTTAACCACTTGATGCACTAGGTCAATGGGAGTCTGCAAAGAGAGGGCCATAGTAGGGAATCTGACAACCTTCAAGTATTTTGGCTCCCAACAATCAACTTATTATTTCTTTGCTTATAATTCTCAGATCTATTTATCCAGTCCCAACTGCTCTCCTAACCTATAGATTCGCAGCTCCAACTGTCCATTAGATATCTTGAAGTGGTCGTTGTAAGCTCAAAATGTTCAAAAATGACCTTACTCTCTTTCCTCCAACCCAAGCCCTCTCTTCTTTCTAACTCAAGGGCATCAAAACTGTAGTGTCCCCTCCGGCCCACTTCCCTGACTTCCTTTGGTGATCACTATTTTTATAGAGGATGACATCTCCATTTGTGCTCGTCACAAGGCCAGTATGGTTCCTAGTTAACTGGACTCACAACCTAGGTGCCATCCATGTCTCCTGGCTTCCTGTAAGTCTTGTCCACCTTCTTCAAGAAGACTTTCTAAATCCTCTTTGAAGATAGTACCTTTCCTCTGAAGATTTGTCCCATCTATATCTTGTTCATAATAATTGTTTTCATATTGTCTCCCTCATTAGACTGTGAGGTCCCTGAGGGCAGGGACCAGTTTTTGCCTTTCTTTTGCCTTTATCTGCCTTTCTTTTTTTTTTTTAATTTTTAAACATTATTTTATTTGGACATTTCCAAACAGCATTCATTGGAAACAAAAATCATTTTCTTTTCCTCCCCCCCCCCTCCACCTCTCCTATAGCCAGCGCATGATTCCACTGGGTATCACATGTGTTCTTGACTCGAACCCATTTCTGTGTTGTTGGTATTTGCTCTAGAGTGTTCATTTAGAGTCTCTCCTCAGACATGTCCCCTCCACCCCTGTAGTCAAGCAGTTGCTTTTCATCGGTGTTTTTACTCTCAGTTTATCCTCTGCTTGTGGATAGTGTTTTTTAGATCCCTGCAGATTGTTCAGGGACATTGCATTGACACCAATGGAGAAGTCCATCACCTTCGATTATACCACAGTGTATCAGTCTCTGTGTATAATGATTTCCTGGTTCTGCTCCTCTCACTCTGCATCACTTCCTGGAGGTTGTTCCAGTCTCCATGGAATTCATCCACGTTATTATTCCTTTTAGCACAATAGTATTCCATCACCATCACATACCACAATGTGTTCAGCCATTCCCCAATTGAAGGGCATCCCCTCGTTTTCCAATTTTTGGCCACCACAAAGAGCGCAGCTATGAATATTCTTGTACAAGTCTTTTTCCTTATTATCTCTTTGGGGTACAAACCCAGCAGTGCTATGGCTGGATCAAAGGGCAGACAGTCTTTTATCTTTTTATCGCCCTTTGGGCATAGTTCCAAATTGCTCTCCAGAATGGCTGGATCAGTTTACAACTCCACCAGCAATGAATTAATGTCCCTACTTTGCTGCATCCCCTCCAACATTCATTACTTTTCATAGCTGTCATGTTAGCCAATCTGCTGGGTGTGAGGTGATACCTCAGAGTTGTTTTGATTTGCATCTCTCTGATTATAAGAGATGTAGAGCACTTTTTCACGTGCTTATTAATAGTTTTGATTTCTTTGGCTGAGAACTGCCTGTTCATGTCCCTTGCCCATTTATCAATTGGAGAATGGCTTGATTTTTTTGTACAAATGATTTAGCTCTTTGTAAATTTGAGTAACTAAACCTTTGTCAGAGGTTTTTATGAAGATTGCTTCCCAATTTGTTGCTTTCCTTCTGATTTTAGTTACATTGGTTTTGTTTGTACAAAAACTTTTTAATTTGATGTATTCCAAATTATTTATTTTGCATTTTGTGACTCTTTCTAAGTCTTGCTTGGTTTTAAAATCTTTCCCTTCCCAAAGGTCTGACATGTAAACTATTCTGTGTTCGCCTAATTTTCTTATAGTTTCCTTCTTTATGTTCAAGTCAATCACCCATTTTGAATTTATCTTGGTGTAGGGTGTGAGGTGTTGATCTAAACCTAATCTTTCCCACACTGTCCTCTAATTTTCCCAGCAGTTTTTATGAAATAGTGTATTTTTATCCCAAAAGCTGGGTTCTCTGGGTTTGTCGTATACTGTCCTGCTGAGGTCACTTACCCCGAGTCTATTCCACTGATCCTCCTTTCTGTCTCTTAGCCAGTACCAAATTGTTTTGATGACAATTGCTTTATAGTATAGTTTGAGATCTGGGACTGCAAGGCCCCCTTCCTTTGTATTTTTTTTTCATTGTTTCCCGGGATATCCTTGATCCTTTGTTCTTCCAAATGAACTTTGTTATGGTTTTTTCTAAATCAGTAAAAAAAAAATTTTGGAAGTTCCATGGGTATGGCACTAAATAGATAAATGAGTTTGGGTAGGATGGTCATTTTTATTATATTGGCTCGTCCTACCCATGAGCAGTTAATGTTCTTCCAATTGTTCAAGTCTAGTTTTAGTTGTGTGGAAAGTGTTTTGTAGTTGTGTTCATATAGTTCCTGTGTTTGTCTTGGGAGATAGATGCCTAAGTATTTTATTTTGTCTAAGGTAATTTTGAATGGGATTTCTCTTTCTAGTTCTTGCTGCTGAGCTGTGTTGGAAATATATAGAAATGCTGATGACTTATGCGGGTTTATTTTATATCCTGCAACTTTGCTAAAGTTGTTGATTATTTCAATTAGCTTTTTGGTTGAGTCTCTAGGATTCTTTAAGTAGACCATCATGTCATCTGCAAAGAGTAATAACTTGGTCTCCTCCTTGCCTATTTTAATGCCTTCAATTTCTTTTTCTTCTCTAATTGCTACTGCTAGTGTTTCTAGTACAATGTCAAATAATAGAGGTGATAATGGGCATCCTTGTTTCACTCCTGATCTTATTGGGAATGCATCTTGTTTATCCCCATTGCAGATGATTTTATCTGCCTTTTTGACTCTTAACAAAGTGTCCAGCTCATAGTAGATGCTTAATAAATGCTTATTAACTTGACCTGACAGATAGAGAGAGGGTAGGAAGCAAGAATCAATTTCCCCTTTGAGAACCCAAGTGCAAATTAGAGAAATAGATCATAAAGGATGCTACACTAGGGAAACAGGCCCAGGTAGATAAAATGACTAACTGAAGGACACACAGTTAGGAAGTGGTAAAAGTAGATAAAATGACTAACTGAAGGACACACAGTTAGGAAGTGGTAGAGCTGAGATTGAAAGCCAGCTTTTGTGATTCCAAGTCCAGTCCCCTTTCCAAAGCAAGACAGCTGCCTTTCCCATAATCTCATGCTATCCAGATGATACGTACACATTAGCTAGAGAAGAAATTTCTTAATTGGGAGGAACTTTTCTATTAAATTGAAAGTTTAAAAAACCCATCTCTGGGAAATAGAAAATTGACTGAGATTGTCCTTTAATTAAAATAATTTGAGTCTTTGGGCCAAGTTAAATGTCACAGAATGAGTTCTTATTTGTTTAAAATGTGATTTTTCAACTTATCATTTTCTACAATAAGTGTATTCATATTAAACCCCGAATGTTATGCTTCTACTGATTACATTGACCCTGGTATTTAAGAAGATGCTTATTTGAATTCTGTGTATTTCTGAAGAATCTCTATTTTAAGAAAAACACTCTAATATGCAAGGAATGTAGTAGACTACTACATAAAAATTCCTTTGCTATTCTCAGGTCATTTCTGGGATATTAGTGCTTTTCTTCTTTGAGCATGTTTTCGTCAAAAATATTAGGAAGAATGATTGCTTCTTTGTTGTTCTTCATCTGTGCTGTAGATGGCCCTATCTTTGAGGGTAGTGGTTGAAAGAGATCCCCTGAATTCTAAGTGACTTTCATTAAAAAAAAGAGAACAACCTCCTTTAAACTATGATACATGGGAACTATGCCCAAAGGGCTTTAAAAGACTGCCTGCCCTTTCAGCCAGCCATACCACTGCTGGATTTGCACCCCAAAGAGATAATAAGGAAAAGGACTTATACAAAAATATTTATTGGCTGGTTCTTTGTGGTGGGAATAATTGGAAAATGAGGGGATGCCCTTCAATTGGAGAATGGCTGAACAAATTGTGGCATCTGATGGTGATGGAATACTATTGTGCTCAAAGGAATAATGAACTAGAGTAATTCTGTGCAAACTCAATGACCTCCAGGAATTGATGCAGAGTGAAAGGGAGCAGAACCAGGAGAACATTGTACACAGAGATGGATACATTCTAGCACAATCAAATGTAATCAAATGACTTTGCCACCAGCAGCAATGCAATGATCCAGGACAATTCTGAGGGATTTATGAGAAATAATGTATCCACATCCAGAGGAAGAACTGTGGGAGCAGAAACTCAGAAGAAAAACAACTACTTGATCACATGAGTTGATGGAGAGATGATTAGGGATGTAGACTCTAAATGCTCACTCTATTGAAAATAGTAATAATATGGAAGTAGGTTTTGAACAATGATAAATGTAAAATCTAGTGGAATTGCTTGTTGGCTACAGGAGGGGGGAGGGGGAAAGGAAAGAACATGAATCACGTAAACATTGAGAAATAGTCTAAATTAATTAAATAAATTTAAAAAAACATAAAGTATGATGCATGCAGCCTTCTAAAGTTGAGAAACTAGTTGTGATTGGCATGAAACTTATTTTTGCTGGAATTGTTCAGGTGATGGGAAAATAGGGTTAGTTGCTCAGGACATCAATCTGGTGTTCCTGTGTGAAGAAGTAGGATTCTCAGAATCTCAGGATGTTCTGAATTCTTGAAATAATCTTCTTGTTATTACTTTGTAAAAAAAATCCAAACTCTGTCCTATTGCTGCATATAATTGCCATCCATATTCTAATCTTTGGAAGCTACTCATCACTACATGTGGGCTACTCCTGCTGCCTTTTCTTCATCACTTAGTGACCTCTGTCTTCTCTAATTCTCTTAATATCAAAATCCCTTGTCATCATCTCCCCAGGCTTCTCCTTTTTCTCTAGTGTCTGACAAAGAGTTGACCTTTCTCTTTGCCTAAATCTTCTACATATGCATTTGATCTCATCCCCTCCCATCTTTTCCAGAACATTTTTATCCTCCATTACCAGCTCTCCTCCTTAAAATTTAATCTCTTCTGTAAAGATGGGGATCTTCTTGGGTATTAATAAAGGTTTCTCTCACTGCTTGAGGTGTTGTACCAGTGAGGAAAGGGGTGGATTATGTAAGCAAGGACAGAGGTTGAAGTAAAATCTATGAGAGAGGGAAAGGTAATTCCTCTCTCTCTCCTCAAGTGATATTTAGTACTCTTTATCACCTGAATCCCTTTTGTTGTGATGGCTGAGGGGATGAGATGTCAGTGTCCCTAGTCAGCAGCTTTAGAGGAAGGTTTCTATATTTCCTTCTCCTAGGGAAAATAAGTGGCTGGCTGTGTCTAACCTTACCACAGAGGGACAGGCCTCTGGCTAAAAGCCTATTTCCAGTTATTTAAGCCCCCTTCCCTTTATGAATTAGGCCAAACTGAATCTGACTGCTAAATAAATGGTTTGGGGGGAAGAGGGTAAAAGGCAACCCTGTCAGAATATCTATGCACTCAATGGTTCAAGGGGCTGATGTTTATGCCCCTTTCCCAACTAAATGCCCTTTCTATAGTCTAACACAATTGTATACTTAAAGGAACAATCTAGAAACAGTTTTTAGGAGTCCACAAGGATCCAGGAGGGCTGGTCTCTGGTTGGAGAGTTCAAACCAGCACCCCTCTGGGGGTCTGTGATGTTTGCAGTAAGTGGAGGAAACAGTAGTAGGATTTCTGGAGAAAAAGCAGCTACTGGTTTAAGCAAGAAGCAAAGTCTTCACTGATGGCTTCAGAAGATCTTCAGTTACCCAGAAGAAACAGGACCTTTCAGCTCTCAGACATGAGATAGAAGACCAAGGAGTTCTTCAGAATCTCCTCAGCCCCCCATTCTTCTCCCAGAAGCCCTTGCTCTTCCAACTGTCATCCCAGTCCTGTCAGTCAACCTTAGAATTCCAAAATCCCCCTTTGCTCCATCCCAACAGTCCTTATTTATTGGCTCTTTCTCTATTGATTTCAAATGTGTCTAAGATTCCTCCTTATTAAAACAAAAACAGAAACCAAACTTTCACTAGAACCCACTATTCCCTAGTCAGTAGTCCTGTATCTCTCTTCCAATTTTTTGCCAACCCCACTAATAAAAATTGTCTGTGCTTTCTGCCTCAGCTTCTTTTCCTCTTATTCTTTAAACCTTTGCATCTTGGCTTCCAACTACATTATTCAATAATAACTGCCCTCTCCAAAGTTATCAGCAAGTTCTTAATTGCCAAATCTGGATGGTCTTTTCTCAGTCTGAATACTTTTCAATTTATCTGCTGCATTTGGCATTTGCATATTCTCTTCTCTCCAGGTTTTCATGACACTATTCTCTTGATCCACACCCTGAATATCCAATCTCTGCTTCTTAATCTTCTTTGCTAGTGTGTCATCCACATAACTCCATCTAATTGTACAAGTTGGGGAAATTTGAGCTCTTCTGTGAGTCAAACCTACATTTGCATCAGACTATTTAGCAGTTGTCCTCCAGTTCAAATGGTCTTTTGAACTTTCTTGATCTCCTTTAATTGGAAATTCCTCAAGGTCAGCCAAGAGCTATTGCACAGGGCCAAAGAAAACCCAATCCAGGATGGATTGATGCACTTCTAGGCCAATACAAAGGTTTTGAACCTAGTGTGAAGACTCGAGGTTACTGTGTTTAACTTGCTAGACATAGGCTTTCCTTGGGTCCACACTCACTCTGAAAATACTCACAGACGAGTATCCCCAAACCTTGGCTCCTATAATCTGGTCCCTTTTCTGCCTTTCATAGTGTGGTACCTTTCTGTAGTCCTGGCTACTGACTGGGTAAATGCATCATTGCTTAGATCATTTTAACTGGACCCTGATTGAAAGAAAGAAAGAAAGAAAGAAAGAAAGAAAGAAAGAAAGAAAGAAAGAAAGAAAGAAAGAAAGAAAGAAAGAAAGAAAGAAAGAAAGAAAGAAAGAAAGAAAGAAAGAAAGAAAGAAAGAAAGAAAGAAAGAAAGAAAGAAAGAAAGAAAGAAAGAAAGAAAGAAAGAAAGAAAGAAAGAAAGAAAGAAAGAAAGGAAGGAAGGAAGGAAGGAAGGAAGGAAGGAAGGAAGGAAGGAAGGAAGAAAGGAAGGAAGAAAGGAGGGAAGAAAGGAAGGAAGAAAGAAAGAAAGAAACTTTTGATTAGAGTCTGTTATCTTTAGCAAGAATTATGGCTTATTAGAAGGGTTTATTTTTGTAATTATCCCATGACTTTTCAATTGATTTATATGCCATGGATGTGATATGAGCAATTTACTTTCAGTTGAGCAGTTATCTCTGCATATAAAAATTTTGCCTTATATTTCAGTCCAATGGTTTTGCCATCTTTGAGAATTCATTGGTCCTCGATTGCACTGTTAGGAATTGCTTTTGAGGCTAACATGGTTATTATAGCTTTGTCTAGGTTAAGCAATTTTGCATATCTGTTTTGCTTTTCTGGATGCATCAGTGATGCATTATTAATGCAGTTAGAAGATTGTTATTTTGGGACTTGGTCAAATTAGGAAAGAAAGAGCATAGAAAAAACAGTGATTTAATAGAGGGATCATCCCTACCAAGAAGCAGAGTGGCCTGGACAGTTGAACGCTGGGCCTGGAGTTAACAAAAGCGATCCAGAAAGGAAAGGAACTATCAGAAATCATCTGGTCCAATCCTTTTTCCTTTCCTTTCCTTTAAAAAAAACTCCTGCCTTCTGTCTTAGTATCAAGACAGTAACAAGACTCCAAGACAGAAGAGTGCAAAGGGCTAGGCAATTTTAGTTAAGTGACTTGCCCAGGATCACACAGCTAGGAAGGGTCTGAGGCTAGATTTGAACCCAATTACTTCCAATTCCAGGTCTTATGCTCTGTTTGCTTGACTACCTAGCTGCCCCACCAATCTCCTTTTCCCAGGTCAGAGAACTGAGGCCCAGAGAGATTAAAGCACTAACCCAAATTCACAAAGAGGATCAGGATTTGAACCCAGGTCCTCTATCTCCTCTAATTCCAGACCAGGGATGCTAAATCAAGGAGAACTGATTTCAAATCCTATTTCTGATAGGATCTAATATAAAATTGCTTAACCCAAATGGTTATAATAACTATGCTAATCTCATAAGCAATTCCTAACACTGTAGGACCAAAGGCAAGTCACTTAAGCTCTCTCTGTGACTCAGAAAAGTGTCCAAGACAATATATGGTAAATGATTCACAATATGGAATGAAAGTCCTTTGGGGGAGATTACAAGGTTCTTTAATGACCCTGAAGTTTCCTCCTGAAACAAAAGGGCCATTTGCTTAATAGTTACATTTTTTTTGGTAATGGAGAGAGTTCTGTGTCTCATGTGGCCATCATCTTCAAAGAACTGAAGGTGACAATCACCCATTTCATGGACAGAAGTGTGGTGAACGTGAGGAAGTCCCATGGCCTTGTAGACAAGGGAGTTCCCAGGAGAAAGAGCCTCTAGGATGTAATCAGAGAAACAGAGAACCATAAACGGATGGTCATCACATAGAATGTCACCCTGGCTTAAAGTTCTTCAATACTGCCTCTGGAGAAACCACAAAGTATGTCCTTGACATTCAGTTTTAATATGATACAACTTGGTCAGCTCTTTGTTGGAGGAATCTCAAGCTGGGCAGAAGATGGATTGGAGAGGACAGCTTAGAGAGCAGGAAGAGAATGAGGTGACTTGTATGACAGGCCAGGAAAGAGGCGAAGAACATCTAAACAATGGCAGAGGCTGGGAGCTCTGGGCTATCAGTAAGGTCTGGCAAGTGACTGGTGACTCCAAAGGCAGAAGCAAGCCTGGGGTACAGGAAAGATGACAGTGCCCTGACGTAACCAGGGGAACTAGAGGAGAGATGAATTTAGGGAGTGTGACAGCTGGAGATGTGGCCATCACTGCGTGGGGAATGACAAGTTCCCAGAGTACTCAGCTGCTAGGGTCTGAGCAAGGCTGATCATGGAGCCTGTGTACACCCTCTCTTCTTTGTACTCCCAGAGAGCCAAGACCTATATATCAAGATCTGGGCACTGTGGAAGAATAAAGTGGTCAGCATGTCCCAGGGAAGGGACACCCACATGGAAGGAATCCCAGGGCTCTAAAGAGTAGGAGACACTAAGAAGAGTGCAGTCTCTTTTTATTTCTGGATTAAACACTGCTTTTTTTTTAAAGCTTTACCTTCGGTCTTAGAGTCAATACTAAGAATCAGTTCCAAGGCAAAAGAGTGGCAAGGGCTAGTCATTTGGGATTAAGAGACAGCTGGTGTGTCTGAGGTCAGACTTGAATCCAGGACCTCCCATTTTCAGGCCTGGCTCTCTATCCATTCAACAACCTGGCTACTCCTAGAATACTGCTTTTTAACTGAAATGTTCATGTAGCAATGGCAACTTTTAAAAATTCAGAACATCACTGCAGTTTAATATTTGAAGAACACTTCACGGATGTTCACCTCCAGAAGGTGAACTGAAAAATGGAAACATGAAAGACATCATCCATATGGCCATATCTGTTTGCCTGCTGATACCCTCTATGATGTGGGAGGGGAGGGCAGGGCTGAGATACCTGGAGATAAATTCTATTAACCGAAAACATTCAGAACATCCTTGTATCATTCTATCTTACCAGACATTTTGAAGGGGGAAATGTTCACTTAGGCTCTTCAAAATAATTAAGGTGGAGGAGTTAATAGCAGTTGGAGGGGGCCCAGGAACTCACTAGGTTTCAAGATTAGTTAGATTGAGTTGCACTAATTAACAGATCAATACCATGGCAACAGTAGGAAAACTGAACTGAAGACTTCAACTATATCTTGGAGGTCCATAAAAAATGTTTGGAGGAAAAAGGAAATGGAATCTGACTATTGTAAAGGGATGCTGTGTGGTCCTTTGGAAAATGTATTTGATTTCTAGTCAGAGGGTGTGGGTGCAAATCCTACCTTTGCTCCTTATTTCCTGTGAGATCTTAATAAAATCACCATTTCTTTTGCCTTCTGTTTCCTGAGGGAGTTAGAGGAAATGACCTCTGAAGTCCTTCTAGTTCCAAATTGGTTTACAGGTATGTGAGGAATTGGACACAATAACTCTGTGAGGGTAAACTGATTAGTATCCCCATTTTACAGATGAGGAAACCAAGGCTTGGAAAGACCAAGTGAATTGACCCAGTTATTGTGCTTGGATGCAAACTTAGATGCACAATATAAATGTCAACTATTATTACTATGATGATGATGGAGGCACAGAAAAGTGGTTTAAGTTTACAGAATCAAAACACGAAAACTGGAAGCGATCTCAGAGGCCATCTAGTCCAACACTTGTGTCTTATAGATGAGTAAACTAAGACCCAGAAATTTGAAGTGCTGTGGGTTTTAAAATTAATAATCAATAACTAAGTATTATATTTTATATAAAGTTTTATTAATAATAACGAAAACAAAAGAACTGCCTGACTTCAGCCAGGTCGAAGGTCCAAGAGAGGACGAGGGAGGAGTTACAGTCATTTAAATACAATCACGCAAAAAACGTGGGGATGCAGGAAAATGGAATTTTGGGAAATACTAAGGGACTTCTGGGGGATGAAGTCCAAAGGCTCAAAATCTCCATTTATACATATACCCCCCTGTGATCCTATTGGGAAACCAGTTTCCCCGAAAGGATCATGGGAACATAATCAACTTAAAAATTGCAATAATTTGTGGATAAGAGGAAAAGAGAACAAAACCAATGATTACTAGGTTGACAAAAAGCCAATTTGGGGGCAGTCCCCTTTGGCATCAGAGTATACATTCAAAACAAGGGCATTTCAGGCCCCCATAGTTCAATTCACCTGCCAGAGTTCACTCTGGATCTTCTGGTACAGCATGTGGTCTCTGCAGGCATCTGTCTTCATGGCACATTCTGGATTCTGGGAGGTAGCAAGTTTCTTGTCCTAAAATTGCTCAAATTTAAACCAAAGTTCACAACAATAACTTGGCCCCCCTGAGGTGAGTAATAACAAACGCAGGGATCACTCAGGGATGCATGGCTGAGTTATGAGGTATATGAATGAATTTGCAAAAGAAAATAAAAAACATGAAAAATTCCAAGTAAAAGAGAAAAATAACTTGTGAATAAAATACAAAATGTAAAAGTCTTATGTCTAAAAAAATCTAAAGGAAAAAAAATTATAACAGGTCCTTGAACAGGCCCAATTAAAATGATTGAAGCAATTATGCATTTACCCAGTAAATAGCCAGGACTATAGAAAGTTTGCCACACTATGAAAGACAGAAAAGGTACTAGATCTATGGGAGTCAGGTAGGAGCCAAATTTGAGATACTTGGTGGAATGTGGGGCAAGGAAGATCTGCATATGTCAAAACAGTCACAACCTCAAACCCCAAACAAGTTCAAGTCCTCTTGTTTTGGCTCAAAATTACATCAATCTCAGTGGGATCTGGTCTCTTGGACCTTGTGCTCCATAGGCACTATGCAGGTGCTCTGTGCTTCTTTAGCACTGTGCAATGGCTCTTTTTGTATTCTCTTGTCCTGGAATCAGACAGAATCATTAAGCAAAGTGTCATAAATTTTTTTTAATTTTATAGTATTTTATTTGATCATTTCCATGCATTTTTCATTAAAGACAAAGATCATTTTCTTTTCCTCCCTCCCACCCCCCGTGGCCGACGCGTGATTCCACTGGTATCATATGTGTTCTTGACTTGAACCCATTGCCATGTTGTTAGTATTTGCATCAGAGTGTTTGCTCCGAGTCTTTCCTCTGTCATGTCCCCTCAGCCATTGTAGTCAGGCAGTTGCTTTTCCTTGGTGTTTCTATTCCCTCAGTTTGTCCTCTGCTTTTGGATAGTGTTTTTTTCTCCTTGATCCCTGCAGATTGTGCAGGGACATTACACCACCACTAATGGAGAAGTCCATTACGTTCGATGATACCACAGTGTGTTTGTCTCTGTGTACAATGTTCTCCTGGTTCTGCTCCTCTCGCTCTGCATCACTTCCTGGAGGTTGTTCCAGTTCACATGGAATCCTTCCACTTTATTATTCCTTTGAGCACAATAGTATTCCATCACCAACATATACCACAGCTTGTTCAGCCATTCCCCAATTAAAGGGCATCCCCTCATTTTCCAATTTTTGGCCACCACAAAGAGCGCAGCTATGAATATTTTTGTACAAGTCTTTTTGTCCATTATCTCTTTGGGGTACAAACCCAGCAGTGCTATGGCTGGATCAAAGGGTAGACATTCTTTTATCGCCCTTTGGGCATAGTTCCAAATTGCCCTCCAGAATGGCTGGATCAGTTCACAACTCCACCAGCAATGTATTAATGTCCCCACTTTGCCACATCCCCTCCAGCATTCATTACTTTCCTTTGCTGTTATGTTAGCCAGTCTGCTAGGTGTGAGGTGATACCTCAGAGTTGTTTTGATTTGCATCTCTCTGATTATAAGAGATGTGGAGCACTTCTTCATGTGCTTATTAATAGTTTTGATTTCTTTATCTGAAAACTGTCTATCCATGTCCCTTGCCCATTTATCAATTGGGGAATGCCTTGATTTTTTGTACAATTGATTTAGCTCTTTATAAATTTGAGTAATTAAACCTTTGTCAGAGGTTTTTATGAAGATTTTTTCCCAACTTGTTGTTTTCCTTCTGATTTTAGTTACATTGCTTTTGTTTGTACAAAAGCCTTTTAATTTGATGTAGTCGAAATTATTTATTTTACATTTTGTGATTCTCTCTATGTCTTGCTTGGTTTTAAAGTCTTTCCCTTCCCAAAGGTCTGACATGTATACTATTCTGTGTTTACCCAATTTACTTATGGTTTCCTTCTTTATGTTTAAGTCTTTCACCCATTTTGAATTTATCTTGGTGTAGGGTGTGAGGTGTTGATCAATTCCTAATCTCTCCCACACTGTCTTCCAATTTTCCCAGCAGTTCTTATCAAATAGTGAATTTTTGTCCCAAGACCTGGGATCTTTGGGTTTATCGTATACTATCTGGCTGAGGTCGCTTTCCCCCAGTCTATTCCACTGATCCTCCTTTCTGTCTCTTAGCCAGTACCAAATTGTTTTGATGACTGCTGCTTTGTAATATAGTTTGAGGTCTGGGACTGCTAGGCCCCCCTCATTAGTGTTTTTTTTCATTATTTCCCTGGATATCCTTGATCTTTTGTTATTCCAAATGAACTTTGTTATGCTTTTTTCCAAATCAGTAAAGAAATTTTTTGGGAGTTCCATGGGTATGGCACTAAATAGATAAATAAGTTTGGGCAGGATAGTCATTTTTATTATGTTGGCTCGTCCTACCCATGAGCAGTTAATGTTTTTCCAATTTCTCAAGTCTAGTTTTAGTTGTGTGGCGAGTGTTTTGTAGTTGTGTTCATATAGTTCCTGTGTTTGTCTTGGGAGGTAGATTCCTAGGTATTTTATTTTGTCTAAGGTGATTTTGAATGGGATTTCTCTTTCTAGTTTTTGCTGCTGAGCTGTGTTGGAGATATATAGAAAAGCTGATGACTTATGTGGGTTTATTTTGTATCCTGCAACTTTGCTAAAGTTGGTGATTATTTCAATTAGCTTTTTGGTTGAATCTCTAGGATTCTTTAAGTAGACCATCATGTCATCTGCAAAAAGTGATAACTTGGTCTCCTCCTTGCCTATTTTGATGCCTTCAATTTCTTTTTCTTCTCTAATTGCTACTGCTAGTGTTTCTAGTACGATGTCAAATAATAGAGGTGATAATGGGCATCCTTGTTTCACTCCTGATCTTATTGGGAATGCATCTAGTTTATCCCCATTGCAAATGATATTAGCTGATGGTTTTAGATATATACTGTTTATTATTTTTAGGAATGACCCTTCTATTCCTATGCTTTCTAGTGTTTTTAATAGGAATGGGTGTTGTATTTTATCAAAGGCTTTTTCTGCATCTATTGAGATAATCATGTGGTTCTTGTTGGTTTGCTTGTTAATGTGGTCAATTATGTGGATGGTTTTCCTAATATTGAACCAGCCCTGCATCCCTGGTATAAATCCTACTTGATCATGGTGGATGACCCTTCTGATCACTTGCTGAAGTCTTTTTGCTAGTATCCTATTTAAGATTTTTGCATCTATATTCATTAGGGAGATTGGTCTATAGTTTTCTTTCTCTGTTTTTGACCTGCCTGGTTTTGGAATCAGTACCATGTTTGTGTCGTAAAAGGAGTTTGGTAGAACTCCCTCTTTGCTTATTATGTCAAATAGTTTGTATAGTATTGGGATTAACTGTTCTCTGAATGTTTGATAGAATTCACTGGTGAATCCATCAGGCCCTGGGGATTTTTTCTTAGGAAGTTCTTTGATGGCTTGGTGGATTTCATTTTCTGATATGGGATTATTTAAGAATTCTATTTCCTCTTCTGTTAGTCTAGGCAGTTTGTATTTTTGTATATATTCATCCATATCACTTAAATTGGTATATTTATTGCCATATAATTGGGCAAAGTAATTTCTAATGATTGCCTTAATTTCCTCTTCCTCAGAGGTGATGTCCCCCTTTTCATCTTTGATGCTGTTAATTTGCTTTTCTTCCTTCCTTTTTTTAATTAGATTGACCAGTACTTTGTCTATTTTGTTTGTTTTTTCAAAGTACCAGCTTCTTGTCTTATTTATTAAATCAATAGTTCTATCACTTTCAATTTTATTAATTTCTCCCTTAATTTTTAGGATTTCTAGTTTGGTTTTCTGCTGGGGGTTTTTAATTTGGTCACTTTCAAGTTTTTTTATTTGCATTTCCAATTGATTGATCTCTGCTCTCCCTAGTTTGTTAATATATGCACTCAGGGATATGAATTTACCTCTGATTACTGCTTTGGCTGCATCCCAAAAGGTTTGAAAGGATGTCTCGCCATTGTCATTTTCCTCGATGAAATTATTAATTGTTTCTATGATTTCTTCTCTAACTAAACGATTTTGGAGTATCATATTGTTTAGTTTCCAATTAGTTTTTGATTTGGTTTTCCATGTACCATTACTGATCGTTATTTTTATTGCCTTGTGGTCTGAAAAGGCTGCATTTATAATTTCTGCTTTTCTGCATTTGTGTGCCATGTTTCTGTGACCTAATGTATGGTCAATCTTTGTGAATGTGCCATGTGGTGCTGAGAAGAAGGTGTATTCCTTTTTATCCCTATTTATTTTTCTCCATATGTCTATTAATTCTAATTTTTCTAAGATTTCATTCACTTCTTTTACCTCTTTCTTATTTATTTTTTGATTTGATTTATCTAAATTTGATAATGGTTGGTTTAAGTCTCCCACTAATATGGTTTTACTGTCTATTTCTTCCTTCAATTCTCTTAGTTTCTCCATTAGAAATTTGGGTGCTATATTATTTGGTGCATATATGTTGATTAGTGATATTTCCTCATTATCTAAAGTCCCTTTTAACAAAATATAATTACCTTCCCTATCCCTTTTGATCAGGTCTATTTTTGCTTTGGCTTTATCAGATATCATGATTGCCACTCCTGCCTTCTTTCTGTCACTTGAGGCCCAGAAGGTCTTACTCCATCCTTTAATTCTGACCTTGTGGATGTCTACCCGCCTCTTGTGTGTTTCTTGGAGACAACATATGGTAGGGTTTTGGATTCTAATCCATTCTTCTATTTGTTTACGTTTTATGGGTGAGTTCATCCCATTCACGTTCAATGCTATGACTGTCACTTGTGGACTCCCTGGCATTTTGATTGCCTTCCCTAATTCTAACCTTTCTTCTTCAGCTCTACCTTTTAGTCCAGTGATTTACTTTAAATCAGTCCCCCTTGTATTTCCCTTTCTACCCCCCTCCCTTCTAATTCCCTCCCTTATTTTCCCCTGTAGTCTTTTTAAAAATTCCCCCCCCCACCCTCTCCCTCCCTTGTACTGCTTCCCTCCCCACCAGTCTGTTTTTTACCCTTCTACTCCTCTATAGGGCACAAATCTATTCTCTTCCCCAATGGATTGGATTGTTCTTCCCTCTTTGGGTCAGTTTCAAAGTACGTAAGAGTTGAATATTTCCTATCTCCGACCTCTTTACCCTTCCAGTGTATCGATGTTTTCCCCCCTCCCGCCATGAGCTTCTTTGTGACATATAAATTTACCCCCATTTGTTTCTTTTCCCATTTCTTTTAGTCATATCCTCTTTTCTTTTTTAGCTTTAGTCATGTATATATATATATATACATACACATGTATATGTATTTATGCATGCATATCTCTATATACCTATTTATGTCTTGTCCTTTCATCCTATACAGTTTGTCCCTTCCCTCTGAGTGTAGTTCTTCTAGCTGCTTAGGTGATAGCAACAGTTTTTAAGAGTTGCCAATGACCTCTTTTCTTATAGGGATACATATCATTTTAACTTATTGAGTCTCTTAAAAAAAACCTTTGTTGTTGTTGTTGTTTTTCCCCTCTTTTTTAATTACCTTTTGATGATTCTCTTGAATTCTGTGGTTGGACTTCAAATTTTCTGTTCAGGTCTGGTCTTTTATTTATGAATGCTTGGAATTCCTCTGTTGTGTTAAATGACCATACTTTCCCCTGTAAGAATATAGTCAGTTTTGATGGGTATTTTATTCTTGGCTGTAGGCCTAGTTCCCTTGCTTTCCGGAATATCATATTCCATGCCTTTCGGTCCTTCAGTGTGGATGCAGAAAGATCCTGTGTTATCCTCACCATGTTTCCATGGTATCTGAATGGTTTCTTTTTGGCAGCTTGTAATACCTGTTCTTTTATCTGATTGTTTTTGAATTTGGCTATAACATTTCTTGGTGTTGTCAGTTGGGGATTAAAAACAGGGGGTGATCTGTGGATTCTTTCAATCTCCACTTTCCCCTCTTGTTCTAGGATTTCGGGACAGTTTTCCTGGATAATTTCCTCTAGTATTATGTCCAGGCTTTTTCTTTTGTCGTGGTCTTCTGGTAGTCCAATTATTCTTAAATTGTCTCTTCTTGAACGATTTTCTAAATCGTCTGTTTTGTGAATGAGATGCTTCACATTTTCCTCAATTTTTTCATTCTTTTTGTTTTGTCTTATAGTGTCCTGCTGCCTTGTGAGGTCACTTGATTCTAGTTGTTTTACTCGGGTTCTTAAAGATTGGATTTCATCTTTGGCTTTTTGGTCGTCTTTTTCCTTCTGGTCTGAATTTCTTTGAAGATTGTCTTTCATCCTCTTTATCTCGTCTTTCATCTCCTTTGCTTCATCTTTCATCTCCTTTGCCTCATTTTCCAGCTGGATGATTTTGGCTTTCAGGACACTATTTTCTTGTTTTAGTTCAAGTGCCTCTGTTTCCAGATGACTTATCTTAATTTTTAAGTTCTTTTCCCAATTGTCTTCAGCCTCTCTTAGCTGTGTTTTGAGTTCTTCCACAGCCTGTATCCAATTCGCTGGGATTTCTGGTTTATCGTTTGCTGAGCTCTCCCCCTCTGTTCCATTTGGTGAGTAGTAGCTGTCTATTGTAGTTTCTTTCTTCTGTTTCTGTTGTTTGTTCAAATTCACCCCTTCTTTCCTCCCTGTATTTGTCTGTGCTCTTGTTCCTCTCATTTTTTTGTTTTTTAGGGACTTCTATCAGTCTCCCCTCTTGGAGCTTTAACAGAGGATCTCTTGGTGTAATCTCTGAGGGAGGGTTGTTGGGGGTTTGAGCTTTCCTGTCCTCTGGAGGCTTTTGATTGGCTTAAAGTTCAGCAGTCAGTGAAGATGGATGGGGAGCCTGGGCTTCCCTGTGTTCTGGAGACTTTTGATGGGATTGAGTTCAGCTTATTTGGGATGGGTTTATTCTGAGTTTTAAACTTCCTGGACGGCTAGAGCAGATATGGAGGATCTCTAAAGCTCTAGCCAGGCTGCCAGGTCTATGCTCCTTCTAGGCTGCCATCTTGACTTCGCCTCTAGGTTTCTGTTTTTTCAGAAGACCCAGCTCTCTAAGGGGGGAGGGGTCGTGGCTTGCCTGGTCTCTGAGGGCTCCTGATGAGATTAGGTTCAGGTGGTGTGGGCCGAAAGATCCCAGAGCCAAAAAAGGGAAGGGAAAAAAAAAAGCAGCCACCTCCTCTTCCACAGCCTGTGTTGAGTGCCCAGAGACTGGCCGAGTTACTTTCAAGGAAAGCTCTTTGGAGCAACCCCTTTGCCAGCCCTGAGTTTTCTGTCCTTTCAGTAGCTCTGAGGGCTCCTGATGGGATTAGGTTCAGCTGGTTCTTTCAGAAGACCCTGCTCTCTAAGGGGGGAGGGGTCGTGGCTTGCCTGGACTCTAATGGCTCCTGATGGGATTAGGTTCAGGTAGTGTGGGCCGAATGATCCCGGAGCCAAAAAAGAAGAAAGAGAAAAGCAGCAACCTCCTCTTCCTCAGTCTGTGTTGAGTGCCCAGAAACTGGCCCGGGTTACTTTCGAGGTAGGCTCTTCGGAGCCACCCCTTTGCCAGCCCTGAGCCCTCTGTCCTTTCAGTAGCTCTGAGGGCTCCCGATGGGATTGGGCTCAGCTGGTGCCCCGAAGCTGGGACCTCCCTCGAGACCCCGAGGGAAGAACCCAGCCAGGAGGCCACAGGCTTCCCCCTTCTCTCTATGCTTCCCTGCAGTCTGTGTTGGGCACTCTGGAGACTGGCTCGGGTCGCTTTCAAGGTGAGTCCTCAGAGCCCTGAGGTTCCCGCTGCTGCCTTGGGCTCAGCACTCTGGGTTGGGGGGGATGGGTCCTGGGACCTTCTTTCTGTCTACCCCTTAGATCTGAGTGATCTAGGGTTCTGGCTTTTGGGGTGCGGTACCTTTTGATCCAGGTCCAGGAGGAGGTTTCCCCAGGTCTATCCTGTTGTTCAGCTTGAATTTCGGTGGCCTAGGAGCACTTTGTTTGCGATCGGTAGGGAAGGGTTTCGGAGGTCTGAACTTTCGCTGCTTCTACACCGCCATCTTGACTGGAAGTCTCCATAAATTTTTCTTTAAACAATCAAGAGCATCATTTTTATAGTCTAAAGCTTTTGGGGTATGCATTATTATTAAAACAAATGCATTTAAAACTTATATTACTGCAAAATAAAAAAATTAAAGAAAAATCTTCTCAATACTGTTGACATGTGCAAAAAGGAGAGAAAAACTAAAACTCAAATACTATATTGCATATGCAAGGATAAACAATAATAAAGTTTTAAAAATAAGAAATATATTGCTTTAAATCAGTGACACACTGATTCATCCAAGTGTGAGTACAAATGATTTTCAGAATAAAACAGTAACACAATAAATAATGAACATTAAAAGTTCCAAAGCCCCCCAAATTCACAATAGCCCAGTTAATTAAAATAGCAAACAAACCCACTATCACATTTCAAATAAGTTGCTCTATGACATTAAAAAACCTATGAACTAATGGATATTTGTCATAATTTTTACAAATGTAGCAAATATTTCAACCTTGGCAAACATATTTTTAAACAAAGTAAAATTTATTTGGGTCTAGAACATCATCAAGAAATCTAGATTGTTCACTGGAAGTAAATTATAATGAAGAGTTTTGCAGGAGCTCTTTTTTTTCTGGCTTCCTGATTCATAGAAATGAAACACCTTGGTAGGAACATTTCTTTGTTTCTCTACCTTTAATAGAATATTATTTATAATATATATATAAATATAAAAAATCATCCATTCAGAAACTACTAGTTACTAAAATTATTTCTGAAGACCCCTTAAAATTACAATTAAATTCTTAGCTTATTAAATTCTCTAAAGGCTGAATATAACTTTGAGCCAGTTTTGTTGAAATCCATCCATCATCATCTATGTGACAATTAACAAAGGCAACATGTGATCTACGATGGCTATAGTGACAAGGGTTTTAGGCAAGATATTCATGGGCTTATACAGTGATATTTTTCTCTTTAGCAAAGGTGAAGTACAAATTAAAGATCAATATAGGCAAAACATAGTAGCTTAAAATGATTCAGTATTACAGAAAGGTATTAATTAAATTAAAACAGATAAACTTAAAAACATTTAAACCTTAAAGCAATCAGTAAATACAATAATATAAACCAACGAGAAGGTGCAGACAGGCAGTGCAGTCAAAATCCTTTTCACCAATCCCAATAGACTTGTTTACTATTATAGGAGGAGAATAAACTCAAAATATTTAGCAAGAAACTTCCAGATCTCTTTTAAAGTTTTCTTCCCCTCCCGCCGTATTTATTGTCCATTTACATTTTGTTGGTCAGAGGTCTGAATTTCCTCATAGAAGCACAGGTCAGAATCTCCACTCTCCATGTTGAGAGCATTTAAAGACTTTAAAAACTTTATCAAAATATTTTAGGTTGGTTTGTAGCATAAGCAGCCTAGCTTGTGGCATATTCTTGAGGAGAAGGAAATAAAGTGAGAAATCTCCAATGAAAATAAAAAGTCCCAGGAAAAGAATTAAGTAGATCCAAACTGCACTTTTTAGCTCTACCAACTCAAACTGCTGTTTCAGAGTTTCAAGCATGCTTTGGCATAGCATTTTTCCTGAAAGATGCTGAATGGGGTTTGTTTAAAGAGTAAACACAAAGAAGCAAAATTTTGAGGGAAAACAATAGCGTATTTGCATATGAGAGAAAAAATATTTCTCCTTGGTATTTTGGGTCAAGAGAAAGAAGGGGAAAAAAGTCAGGTTTATTCCCCAAAACTGACTTTAAATCTACTGATTTGGAACTAACTGCCCTCCCTGTGAAAAACCTTTAGTAGCAGCCTTCTAAACTAGGAGTCCAGGATCAGCTTTAAAAAATCTGCTTGAAAATTGGAAGGTGTAGGGTTCTTTTTTCATGCTGAAAAATGGCTATGGAAGACTGGAAACACACACATGGAGTGTGGAAAGGGAGTGGGGCAGAAAGATTATTATACGTCACCCTCTGTCAAAAAAAATGGCTGGGATTGGCAGGCTCTTGTGGTGGTTCTGGTCTCGTCAAGAGGAGGCTCCAAGCTGGGTGGAGAGTGGTGAGGAATGCTGGTCAAGCAGATGGACAGGAGAAACAGCAGGCAGCAGCAGGCAGCAAGGCAGGGCAAGATCACAGGCACACCCTGCCACTAGACCCTTGTGGTGGGCAGTGACCAGGCAAACTTACTATCTTTACTGTAAGGCTATCTGCTCAAAATTTTTTGAGAATTCGTAATCTCTTTGTGGTAAGCCAAAAATGTGTGTTTTAAAATTAATAATCAATAACTAAGTATTATATCTTATAAAGCTGTATTAATAATAATTAAAACAAAAGAACTGCCTGACTTCAGCCCAGTCACAGGTCCAAGAGAGGACGAGGGAAGACTTACAGCAACTTAAATGCAATCATGAAAAATGCAGGGACACAGGGACACAGGAAAATGGAATTTTGGGAAATACTAAGGGATTTCTGGGGGATGAAGTCCAAAGGCTCAAAATCTCCATTTATACAGTGTTTATAGCTCTGAGGAGGGAAAGGATGTCCAAAGACATGTAGCTCGACTCTTCTATTTGGCAGATGAGAAAACCTGGACTGATTGAAGTTAAATGACTTGTCCACCATCACCCAGGGAGCATTAGAGATAACATTTGCATCCAGCACCTCTGACTCCAGAGATGGGGCTCTTTCCCTTGTAGAATATGGATGTGTGGACCAAAATCAAATTACCAAGTTCTCGCCAGATATTTCCATAATTACCAAAGATACTAGAAAATGCCAGATAAGGACCTATGCAAAATGGAGACATGGGGGCCCTGGGCTCACATGGCTTTTCTAGCAATCTGAGGATGCTGTTTGAAGGCACAAGAAGTCACCTACAAGAGCACAAGACAGCTCTGTTTGGTCTTTGAGAGCAGCACTTTGAGCAATTCAAAGAAGTTCCTAAGCAGCAGATTCAGGCTCGAAATGAGAAAAGGTGCCTTCTTCCCCATTTCCTTATTACTGCCAAGGGACCACAAACTAGACATTTTCTCCATTCTCTCTCCCAACTTGTTGCCTAGAGGGCACTAGGTAGTGCCATAGAGCAACAAGCCCTAGACTTGAGTTCAAATATGATTTCAGTTACTTAGTAGCAGTGTGTCCCCAAACAAGTCATATAACTTTGATCTACCTCAGTTTTCTCAGCTGTAACATGGGGATAAAAACAGCATCTACATTGAAGGGATGCTGTGCAGATTAAATAAGATAATTTTGGTGAAGGACTTAGCATAGCTCCCCATAGACACTGTATCGATGCCTATTCGTTTCCCCCTATGTTTATTGTCCTTTCCTCCCCCAGCAAGGCAATCTGTTGGCAAAGACTCAGTATTTCACCCTTGTAGCATCTCCGGAATATACCCCTTTCTCTCCTCTCACACTGGCTCCACCCTGGAGCAGCATTTCTTGCCCTCATGCTTGGGCTATTGCAATGGCTGCTGGAGGGTTTGCCTGCCTCAGGTCTCTCCCCATTCCAGCCATCCAGGCCTGGGTTTCGAATCATTGGATAGGGAAGGAGAGAAGGAGCTAGAACCCGCTAAAGCCGTTCATTTGCTGGTGGCATTGAACTAAGTGACCACCCACTTTCAATTCTGAAACTCCAGGATTCAGTGACTGGATCTCAGGTCTTCTGGGCACACCCAGAGTTGTTTCTTGGATCCTAAGCTGCCTCCCCATTGGAAAGGGCAAAGAAAGAGTCATGTGAGGGGCTTAATCAAATCAGGAGCCAGCAAGTCACCATCTCATCAGCAAGGGCTGAAGGCCATGTGTGCTGAACACAGCCTGCTACGGCCAGGACATCCTTGACAAGTGACCATCCAGTGTTGACTACCAGACTTGGGGTGAGAAGGAGGAGGAGGAGGAGGAGGAGGAGGAGGAGGAGGAGGAGGAGGGCTGGGTGGTGAAGGTGTGGCTACCTCCCATGACATCTGCCTCTTTGCAACCTCTGCTCATTCACAAGTCTTGGCTCTGCCCTCTGGAGTCAAAAAGGGCAAGTCTAGTGTCTTTGCTGTATGACACCCTTCAAAAGCTTGAGCACAGGCTTGAGGACTCCCTAGACTGCTTCTCTTTTCCAGGCCAAACAGCCCCACTTCCTTTCCCTAATGCTCATAGGGCACAGGTCCTACAGCATCACATTAGCAAGGGCAGCCTCTGCTTCTCATATACAGGACAAGGTTTGTTTTGGGCATCTGCAGGCTAAGAAAATCACTGTTCTCAACTCATCTAGAACTCTTCCCTCTATCGTTCTAGTAGGCAGAGCGGGGTGGCACCATCAGTATGCCTGGGGTTCTATTTCCTGATCTCTGTTCTCATGGGCTTTGTGGGAATAGATCTTGGCCACTTGTCACCCTGTTCTGTGAGATCATTGGGAGTGGTGCTAAACAAAGGCCAAAGGCTGCTAGAGTTCTTTTGTTTTGCCCCCAAAGAGAAAGGTCCCATAGTCAGTGTGCGGGTATCTTGGGAGTGTTGCTTTGGGCTGTGTTATCCACAGATGGGAGACAGGAGGTCCTGGGTTCAAATCTGGCCTCAGACACTCCCTAGCTGGGTGACCCTGGGCAAGTCACTTGACCCCCATTGCCTAGCCCCTTACCCTTCGAATAAACATTGATTCTAAGATAGAAGGTAAAGATTAAAAAAAAAATAAGTAAATAAGTGAAAAAACCAAGAACTGACCAAATGTGTTGGGGGAATTTAAGCTCTTCCTGTTGTGTATTGTATTCTCAGAGCCAAGCACAGGGCCTGATTTTTTCTTCTTTTTGGGTCCAGACCAGTGACTGTTTCTTCATTAGAAGGAAACTCGGAACTCACACCAACTTGATGTTCATTGCCTCAGGCACCTCTCTCTCTCTGATTGGAGAGAGTGGAGAGTGGAAAGTCCTCCCAGATCCTCCTTCCAAAGAGGTCTCCCAGGAGAGTCATCTCTATCTTCTCCATTGCCATCTGGCTGCCCTCCTTTGAGCTTTGTTGTGCCCCCCTAGCTGGGGATTCTCTCTGCCCCCCTCCAGCCCCACCCCTTCAATTTTTTCTGTGTTGTCTTCTTCCCATTAGATGTAGATTTTTGTGGAGGCCAGAGAGTAGGTTTGGCTTTACTAGGCAACAGTACCACTTAGCGCCAGTACTGGAACGTAGTAGGTGCTTTATTGACTGACTCAATAAATAAGGAAACTCTTCAGTGCAGATGAGTTACTGCTCTGGCCTTCATTCACTTACTTTTAATGTAAATGCATTTTTTTGGTTTATTGCATTACAATACCCCGGTAGCATCCTTCCTCCCTCAGAGAGGTCGGTCATTTAACCTCTTAGAGAGCTGCCTCGGCCATTCTCCTGGGGTCCCTTCCCAGCCGGGCTGGAGGGGCCCGTGGGCTAGAGCTCGGGATATTCAGGCAGGCTCTGCCCACGGCTCCTCTGGACGGGCACACCAATGGTCACTTAAGGATTTGGGCCACTGAACCGAATTGGAGAACTCCAGGAAAACGAAGGCTGAGAAGTGGCCCTTCCGGTTAAAGGTCTCGTCCTTCCTTCTTAGCTGGGCTCGAGCCCGGGGAAGCGCTGCTCCGGGCTGCGGAATCAGCTCCCCACCTAGAATTCCGTAGTGTGGGGCAGGGCGGGTCTTGGAGAATCTGGCACTTCGGACTTGGGCCCCAACCCTCTCCCCCTTTCCCCAACACACACCCTTCCCAGAGGGGGACGTGGAGGTGACCAAGCAGAGCCCCGGGGGATCTGGAGGCTGGGAGGGGAGAGGGAAAGGGGAGGAGGAGTCGGAGACCAGGTGCAGAGGCCAGGAGGAGTTGGGGCACCGGAGGAGATTCTCAGAGCAGCTCCCTCCGAAGGATTTTCACCCAGAGACCTTGCAGCCCTAGATTTCATTTTAGTTTACCCAGTTCCCCCTCCCCTTCTTCTTCATTATATCCCGCTTAGGGAGGTGTTTCCTTCCCCTTTCCCTAAAGAAAACTTCAGGTGGAATTCTCCCCACCTTCTCCGGATGGGTCCTTGCACCTCGCAAACCCAATGCCCTCGGGCGGTGCAGCTGGAGCTTTTCTGACGGGGCGGACTTTCTCTCCCCTCCCCTCGGTGTTCTCTCGGTCTCTGTCTCTGTTGGTCTCTCCATCCCTCCCCCCTCTCCCTTCTCCCCTCCCCTTCCTCCCTGAGCCTCTCCCTCCTCTCGCTCTCCATCATTCTGCCCTATCCTCTCGGCTCGCTCCTGCTCCTCACTGCTTCTCTGCTCTCTCCTCTGCTGCCCCGCCGCCCCGCGCCCCCAGCCCCGGCTCTAGGGCCAGACTCCCCGGGCCTCGCTGCGCCTTTAAGTTCCCCCCTCCTCCCCGTGGCCCCTCCCGCCCTCGCCCGCCGCCGGTGCCCGCTCCTCCTCCCCTCCCCCTCCCCCTGCATCTCTGGGTGGCTCCATCCTGCCGCTGCTTGCTCGCTCCTGCCGGCTCGGTGATCGCCGGATCTGTCAGTGGGTCAGGCTTAGCCTCTGCCAGCCGCCCGCCGCCCGCCGCCCGCCGCCCACCGTCCGCAACCGCCGGGCTCAGCTCGAGACTCCCTCCCTCCTGCTCCCTCCAGCCCCAGGCTCCCGGAGCAGCGGCAGTGGCAGCTGCAGCCCCAGCCATGGCCGACATCAAGACGGGCATCTTCGCCAAGAACGTGCAGAAGAGGCTAAACCGGGCTCAGGAGAAGGTGCGCCGGGGCGGGGGAGCGAAGGGCAGGGACCCGAGGGGAGAGGGACGTGGAGGGGGGCGGCTCCGGCCAGCGTGCTGGGGAATCCCTGCTCCCTGCGTCCGCAGCACCCACGGGGGCATTCGCCGCGCTGCTACACCGCGCGCGCACGCACACACACACACACACACACACACACACACACACACACACACACACACACAGGGCACCAAGCAAGCCACACACTTGATCCGGCACAGGGACACACACTCAGCCAGAGGGGCAGGGCACACGCGCACCCACCAAATACAAGCTCTGAGCTCTGGGATGGTCGGGCTGGTCTCCTCAGGAGCTCCTCCCCCCCTCCTGCCCTCTCTGCGCCGCCCCCCCCCCCTTCCCCCTGACTCCCTTGGGGTGGGGGTGTCTGGGGAGCGGGCCGGAGGACATCCCGGTTGCGAGAAGGAGAGTGGCCCAGGAGGGGACTAGAGGGGGGCGGGGCGCCCGAAGGGAGCTGCTTGGGGGGGGTAGGGTGCGGTGGGGGTGCGGGCTGGAGGAGGGATTTGCAAGCATCCATCCCCCGGGTCGGCGGGGCTCACGCACGAGTTGCACAGGCGCACTCTCTCTCCTACCCAGCCCGGGGTGAGCCCCTCCCCCCCAGCGGTCGCGGGTGACCTCCCTCCCTAGGGGATGACTGGGGGTGGGGGTGGTGGTGCGGGTCAAGAGGCTGGGACAAGGGTCTAGGTCTGCATTCCACACCGGGGCTGAGTGGGCACAGGGGGCAATGCGGAGGAAGCCGGAGGTTCTCACTGCTGGGGCATCCTTTTGCAACTTGGCTGCAGTGGGATGTGGAAGTGCAAGGGAAATGCTGCCCTCCTCTCCTCTTGGAGAGGGGAGAGAAGCCAGTGGCAGAGCCTGGACTTCCTGGAACTCAGAGCTAAGGATCCAGGGCGCATCTTTGATCTGTGTGTGGCTGGGGAACGTTGGTGCGGTGTGTCCGAAGCACGAGGACCCAGACCCCTGTGGTTTGGCCCTGTACTCTCCCCTCTCCCTCCTCCGCTCCCATAAAGGACCGGCAGGGACCATGAGTAGGTTGGAAGCCCAACTGTCCATCCCAAGAAGGGCAGAGAGCCTCTCTGGGTTCTGAGAGATGCTGGCCAGCCCCTTTGCAATGATGCTTTCTTCCAGTGGGAGGAAGAAGGAGCAGAGCGTTCTTGTCTACAGGAAGGTCTAAATGCAAAGGCAGTCCGGAATCTGTAGGAATCCCCCCCCCCCCCTTCCCACCACAGGGATATAGACAGTAAGCGTGCCTCACTTCTGCAGCTCTCCATCGCCTAACATTTTCATTTGTGCCCGGGCATTGTTGCTGAGCCGGGGACCAGAAAAGGAATCTGACTGAGAATCACAATGGCGGGGATCTGATGCCGGGTTAGTCAGGCCGCCGAGCCAGTATTTTGCACCCTGGGGACGGCCCCAGGTGTCAAAGCAGTGTCTCTCTTCCTGGAAGGCAGGCTGGCTTTCTCTCCTCTATTGCAATTAACTCGCACCTTCTGGGCAAATCCTCCACCCCAAATTTATAGTCCTGGGAGACATGGGGGCTGGGGAACGACCTCCGCAAGGAGGGCATCTGTCTCTGATCCCACCCCTCTTGCTGGCTCTGCTCTGCATCTCCGCACATGCCCAGTGCCACCCTGGTAAGAGGATTGTAATTCTTTTAATATCCACCCAAGCCCTTCTTGAACACCTGTGACCCGTCTCCTGGGCTTCTCACAGCAGCTGAGTGACCCACTGTTGGAAGTGCTTCCTGCAGGGTTTCCGGTCCTCAGTAACTAGACTACTGGGCCATTTGGGATTGGAACTGGCTTACTTTCCTTATTTTTCCTAACTGTACTTACTCTTGTCTCCTATTTCCTTTCCTCTCTCTTTCTTGAGAATTAACAAGGATTGTCTAGTTGAAGCATACCCTTACCCCCCCCCAATTAAAAACTGTATATTC
This sequence comes from Monodelphis domestica, assembly GCF_027887165.1. Classification (NCBI taxonomy): domain Eukaryota; kingdom Metazoa; phylum Chordata; class Mammalia; order Didelphimorphia; family Didelphidae; genus Monodelphis; species Monodelphis domestica. Next base: position 7,612,497 of record NC_077233.1, read on the forward strand.
ATCTCTCTCTCCCCCTCATTTCCTCTCCCACTCCCTCCCTCTCTCCTGTCTGTCTGTCTCCCTCTTTCTCATCTGTGAAGGAATTTGGGGACATGTTGTTTCAGTAGTATACATGTCTGCTCCTCCACACTTCCCTAATGCCGCCCCACCCCATCTCTCCTCCAAATCTCCCTCTCTCTCTTGGAGAAATGCAATGTGGTATATTGGACAGTGCCCAAACTTGAATCCCAGCTGGACTGCTTACTAGGGTGGCCTTGGGGGAGGAATGGAGAGAACACAATCTCTGGAGTCAGAAGATCTGGGCTGAAATTCTGCCTGTGCTAGTGTGATCTCAGGGAAAATCATAACCTCCCCATACCTCAGTTTCTTCATCTGAAAAATTAGGAGAGTTGTACTAGGTGACCTCCAAGTTCCCTCCCAGATATGCCTATTTATGATCCTATGATCTTTCTGAGTCTCATTGTCTCCATTTGTAAAATTCTGTGCCACTTGGATCAAAGGGTTGTTTTGAAGACTCAGAGAGAGCGCATGTGCCTTATAAAGGGCAAAACTGACTTGTAAGTTCTTATTATTGATATTACTACTACTAATTATAAGATGATGAGGATGAAACTCTGGAAAGATAGGGAAGAAGAGAACAATAATGAAAAGGGAAAATGGAAGTAGTGGTGAGTAGATAAAAACATCTTACCTAAAATGGGAAAAATATGGCATATTTGTCTAGTGAATATATTCTTATTTTTCCAACTATATGTTAAAATGTCTAACATTCTTTTTTTTTTCAATTTTTGATTCCAAATCTCTCCCTCCCCTGTTCCTTCTGCCTCCTCATTAAGAAGGCAGTTGATTTTATATAGGTTATGTTGGTCAGTGAGGGATGCAAAAAAGAATGTTTTTAAAAAGAATGATTTTGATGATCATTTTTGTTTCCTCTTAATTTTACCTTTTAATTCCAAATTTTCTCATTTTCTTGACTCTTTCTCCCATCTCTTGAGGAATATGATATCCATCATAAATATAAATAAATATATAATAAGAGAGCGAGGTCTAATGTAAATATACATTATATAAATGTATCTCCACGTTAGCCATATTCTGGAAAATAAAACCAAGAAAAATAATGAAAGGGGGAAAAGATGCTTTAATCTTCACTCTATTTTACATTTTTATTTTATTTTAAATTTTATATATTCATTCTATTTTATATCATGAGTTTTTTGGAATTGTGGTAGATCATTGTATTAATCAGAGTTGCTGTCTTTTTTTTGGTGGTGGTGGTGGGTGTGTGTGTGTGTGTGTGTGTGTGTGTGTGTGTTAAGTGACTAGCCCAGGGTCACACATTGAGGAAGTGTCTGAGATCTAATGTGAACCCAGGACCTTCACCTTCTGTCTCTAAGCCTGGATCTCTATCCACTCCACTGAGCCACCCAGTTGCCCCTCTAGTTCCCTTTTAAGTCTTTCACAATTGATTTTCCTTACAATATTACTGTTATTGTGTACATTTTCCTGATTCTCTTCACTTTACTTTGTATCAGTTCATGTTCATATCTTCCCAAGTTTTTTCTGAAACTATCCCATTTATTATTTCTTATGGCAAATAGTATCTCATCACATTCATAACCTTAGTCACATCCCTTCACATCTTCCAGCCTCAGTTTCCTCATCTGTAAAATGAGGCCAGTAATAGTACCACTTCACAGGCTTGTTACAAGCATCAAATGACCTGATCCATGTAAATGCTTTGAGGATCTTAATTGAACTATTGTTATAGTGGTGATGCTATTGCCAGTGCCCCAAAAGATGATGCTTTCCTTGAGGATAAGGCCCATAGCTTCAGATCAGTTCCATTCATTTGAATGAACAGAACTGAGTGCCTATTATGTAAAAGGCACCATCCCAGCCTCAGGGACATCATTAACACAAAGACTTTGACCTCACAAAATTTTCCTCTCTAGCAGGGCAAATGAGAGAAATGCAAAAGACAACTGTCCCTCAAGATAAGCCATCATTAATGCAAGGAAAGTTGTAAGAGGAGAATAATAGGGGGTTTGGAGAAAGGAAAAATTGTATTTGAGAGGACTTCACTGAGGAGGTGGCTTAAATTGGAGCTTTGATAGGTAGGATTTTGACAAGGAGTCAAAAAACATTTATAAAATGCCTACTATGAGCCTTTTGCTGTGCTAAACCCTAGGTTAAGAGTCTGATGGGTTAAGTATGGCTTCCAACAGGCCAAGATGATGGGGGAGGAAATGGAATAAAGGGAATCTCTAGTGAATTATCCGAGGGATCTGTCCATGGTCTAGTATAGTTGAACATTTTTATTTGGCTTTTATGAAGCCATATTCTGGTTGGATTTGTAGATGACATAAAAGTGGGAAAGATAGTTATGTTGGAGAATGAGATCAGGAAAGATATCACAGGACTAAAATCAGGGACTGACTTTAAGAAGATGAACTTGAATCGCAGGAAATACAGTCATACTTTTTTCCCCTAGCAAAGACCTTAGTATTTATTTTTTTACATTTGCCAGCTGAAACAGTTTTCAACATTAATTTTCTGACATTTTGTAATTCTAATTTCTTTCCCTTCCTTCGCTCTCCCTTCCCTGAGGCAGCAAGCAATATGGTATAGGTTACACATGTGTTATCATGTAGTATACATTTCTATATTCGTTATGTTGAAAGAGAAGACACATATCATACATATAAGAAAATACTTGGGACAGCTAGGAGGATTGAGAGCCAGTGATTGAAGCACAGGTCCAGAGATGGGAGGTGCTGTGTTCAAATCTGACCTCAGACACTTCCTATCTGTGTGACCCTGGGCAAATCATTTCAACTCCATTGCCTAACCCTTACCTTACTGCTCTTTTGCCTTGGAGCCAACACATAGTATTGATTCTAAGACAGAAGGTAAGGGTTCAAAATAAAACATTCATGAAGGAAATAAAGTAGAAAATGATTTGCTTCAATTTGTTATGCTCATGTATAAAAAAAAACCCAACTCCAGTCCAGAATGAGCTTGATGTGGCTAAGAAAACAGTTTGCATGAAGAATATTTAGGGGTCTTAATGGTGTTGTTTTATTGTACAGATGAGTCCATAGAGTGACATGGCATCCCAAATGGTCAATGTTATTCTAGATTGCATTGGTAGACATAGTGTCTCCTACAAGGCAGAAGATTCTTTTGTGCAGTGCTCCAGTCAGATCACAGGACTATGATTAGTTCTGGTTTCCACTTTTGGGGAAGGAAATCAACAAGATGGAATGTGCACAGAAAAAGATAATCAAGGGGGAGAAGGAATCGTAATAAGATTAATTAAAAGAACTGGGGGTGGTTAGCCTGGAGAATGGAAGATAAGGGGTATATGACAGCTGTTTTCAAGCATTTGAAGAACCATTATATGAAAAAAGGATGCAGCTTATTTTGCATGGTTATGGGGGGAAAATTAGAAGCAAAGGGTGGAAGATTTAGGCTTGATATGAGGGGATTCTTCCCGGTAATTGGAGCTGTTCAAACATGGAATGATTCCTTTGGGGGCTGTGGGCTTCCCTTTATGGAAGTCTTCAACGAGAGATATGAAGTAGGACAACTTGGGGATTTTGTAGTGGAAAACCTAATTCAAGTATGGGTGAAACTAGGTAGCTTTCAAAGTCCTCTATCAGCTCTGAGATTCTGTGATTCTATGAGTCATATAAATGTTGATCCTCAAACTATAGGATCCTTATCCAATGACTAACTAGTTGACATGCAACTGGAGGAGTTGAACCACACTTAATATTGATGCTCATGTTACAAATGAAAAGCAAAGATGTAAGTTCACTGAAACAGAACAAAGAGACTGTTGCCATATTCTCCATGTAACAGCAAATACAAGAGTTGATGCAGTTGGTTTTGTCCTATGCCCACAGGCAACAAAGAACATCATTTCATGAATCCTTGGTCATCTCATCTTTTGTTCTCAGTGATAATTAACAATAAAATTACCTTAAAATAATTGCCTCTAGCTCACTAACATCTGTTTTAGAGGGCAAAGAAAGAGGTATAGAAATCATACAAAGAACTTGATGGGATCCTATAAAACAATTCCATGTATGTTGGGCATCTTTGATGTGAAGAGAGGCATATCGAAGGGACTGAAAAGCAGTAGAGGAAACGGGGCTTAAGATGAAGACTTGAAATGGTTATGTTTTGTACACTTCCAAGAAGCTTCATGGCTGTATATCATCACTACTTTTTTTTTCTTTCCCAAGAAGAGAATTAGAAGGTGCTGGACAAGGCCAGCAATGACCAACTTCACACACACACACACACACACACACACACACACACACACACCAAATGCATCTTTTAAAAAAAGTATTCACATCAAGTTCTTTGTATGTGCTACAACTTGTTACTCCCCACATGACATTCCACCTCTCTTTTCCTGAAGTTTGCAGTGGTTGTCTCCCCATGCTGATGATAGTCACTAGTGTGATGTAGCAACTGAAAGAACAAATGTGATCTTGGGCTGCACTGAGACATAGAGAGAGCATCCAGGAATGGGCAAGTGGAAGTCCTCTGCCCTACATTCTGCCCTGATGGTGGGACAGCTCAAGGACTGGTTTAAGTGATGGATAACAAAGTTTAGGAGGAGATGGATAAAGGACTGGTTATTGTGGGAGTCCTTTCTAGGTCACCTTTCTGCAGGCAGTTGGATTGTTGATTAATTAAACTTGAATTAGTTAAACTCTGTTAGAGAAAAGATCAAGTTCAGCATCAGTCTCTAAGATATTAGAAAGATGGAGAGACATCAGCTCCAAACTGATCTAATAAAACAAATTATTGACAAAAAATACTGTGTCCATGTCATTGCTTTTGTCAGTCATGTCTGGTTATTTGTGACCTGTGGACCATATCATGCCAATATGGTCTATAGGATTTTTTGGCAAATATGCTGGAATAGTTTGCCATTTCCTTCCCCAGTAGATTAAGGCAGAGGTTCGGTGATTTGCTCAGGGACACACAAAGTAGAAATAGATAAAGGCAAAGACCTGATATCTGATTATTAACTTTTCTTACAGTATTTTAATTTCTGGAAAGTATTTTCCACAATAAGGAGCCAAAATAAACCAGAAACCACCCTATCAAATATATCATCTCTTTGCCCCCCCCAAAAGACTAATTTAGACAATTAAATGGAAAAGTTACAGAGAAGGATATTACCATATTGCTTAGTAGCACTGCTTTGCAAAGTAAAGATAGTAATGTAATGGGAAATGAGCATATACTCTGTTGGGAAGTGAAAATAGAACTTAGGAGGAAGTTAGGAAGGGCAGCCAAAATGATCCAAATGCAACAGAAGAAATTCATTCTGGAAGAAGCACAGCTTTACCAACACTGATTATTGCCGTGTGTACTATGGCTAAACTTGGTATTATTTCTTGGGATTGGAGCTCAGTGTTTTGGTACAAGTAGTCCAGACTGATGAAGATGCTCGGAAAAACCTTGGCTGTGTTTCTGACAAGGGAATGCTCCTCTAATACTTGTCCCCAACACCCTGAGTCACCCTTGGGACACTGAAAGCCCCAGACCTAATATTCAGTTGAAGACTTTCCTCTACTGCCACTTTCTTTATTCTCCATGGCAACAACTGTCTTCAAGTAGTGTCAGACGCCCAGCCAATTTGCAGGGCTGAGAAGACCAAATCTGCTGGGTTTAATTAACATTTCCCATCTATTTCAGCCAGCTGCTGGCTCTATATGTTTACCTATTACAAGTTCCTAAGGCACTGTTCCCAAGGATCATGGAGTCTAGACTTAAGGCTAGAAAGGATGTGAGAGAGCATCATGTTTATTCTCCTATTTTGTAGATAAAGAAACTGAGTCATAGTAAGGTTAAGTTACTCACCTAGGACACTACTTGTAAGGGTCTGAGGTGAGGCTGAATGGGGCTCTTCCTGATTGCCAAGAAAGTGCTCTATCCTTCCCACTGGTGCCTCTCACTATACCATGGTGCATCTTCCTGAATGATGTCTTCCAAAGTCCTCTTTTTAGTTTATAAATATAACAAAAGCAATAGCATACAGTTATTTCATCCAAGAAATCAGTAGCTTCTATCTTTTAAAATTTATTTTTTAACATTCTTTTCTTTTTAAATTTTCAATTCCAAATTCTTCCCCTCCTACCCCTTCCCTCCACCAAGAAGGCAAGAAATATCATATCGATTATACATATGAAATAATTAAAATATATTTACATATTCATATTAGACATGTCACAACACGAACAAAAAATAAAGCAAGAAAATGATACTTCCATTTGCACTTAGTTCATCAGTTCTCTCTTCGGAGGTGGCTGGCATTTTTTTTATCATGAATGTCTTGGAATTGTCTTGGATCATTGCATTGATCAGAGTACCCAGTTGTGTCATAGTTGATTATCATTAAGCGTTGCTGTGATTGTGCATAGTGATGTCCTGGTTATTCTCCCTTTACTTTGCATCAATTCATGTAGGTCTTGCCATGTTTTTTTTGAAACAACTCCTCCTGTCATTTCTTACAACACAATAATATTACACACTCAAAGGCCACAGCTTATTTAGCCATTACCCCAGTTAATGAGCTTCCGTATCAATTTCCAGTTCTTTGCCACCACAAAACTGCTATAAAGAGTTTTGTTCATATAGGTTCTTTCCCTTTTTCTCTGATCTCTTTGGAATAGAGACCTAGTGGTATTGCTAGATTAAAAGACATGATCAGTTCCTTAGACCTTTTGGCATAGTTCCAAATTGCTCTCCAGAATGGTTGGATCAGTTCAAAACTCCACCAAGAGGTCAACAGTGTACCTATTTTCCTTCATCTACTCCATTATTTGTCATTTCTAATTGAAGTGATTGGTATCCAGAGTTGTTTCATTTTCCTTTTTCTTTTTTTTAAGCCCTTATCTTCCATCTTGGAATCAATACTAAGTATTGGTTCTAAGGCAGAAGAGTGGCAAGGGCTAAGCAATGGAGATTAAGTGACTTGCCCAGGGTCACACAGCTAGGAAGTGTCTGTGGCAAGATTTGAACCCAGGACCTCCTATCTCTGGGCCTGACTCTCAATCCACTGAGCCACACTGCTGCCCTGCCTTTTTCTAATCAATAGTGTTTTGGAGTATTTTTTTTTCATATGACTATATCAGTGATCACGAACCTTTTAGAGATGGAGTGCTTCCCCCCCTCAACTGAGTTTCATGCCCCTCCCCACCACCAAGTGCTGGGTGCACCCTTTACCCCACACAAGGGAGGGAGTAATCTCTTCCACTGGTTGAGGGTTGGGTAAAGTGAGAAATGACCTTAGTGAGTGTAGAGAGGGAGAGGGGAGTGGCCCAAGTACTTTGCTCCCCTCCAGCTTTGCCAACTTACCCTCTGTTGCTCCCATTGGACTACTGGGTAGAGAGGTGGGTGAAGTGAAAAAAATGTCACCAAGCACAGTGGAGAGGGGGAAGGAGCAGCTCTGCCCAAGTCCTCTGCCGTTTTAGTAATGAGCTCTGAGGAGGGCAGGGAAGGTGGCCACATGCCCACAGAGAGTGCTCTGCATGCCATCTTTTAGCACCTGTGCCATAGGTTCTCCATCACCGGACTATAGTAATTTTTATTTCTTTATCTTAAATGTATAGTTGTGAGTTGCTTATGTTGGAATGATCTTAAAAAATGAAGGTGTGAGAGAGAAAAATGTTTCTGAAAACTGTTCATATCCTTTAACCATTTATCAACTGGAGAATGGTTCATATTTTTATAAATTTAACTTAATTCAATAATTGGCATATTTCAGAAATGAAGTCTTTATCAGATAAACTTGCTGTAAACATTTTTATGTATTATTTCATTGTTCATTGTACCTTTTAGGAAAATGTAGCTTCCTTGATTATTCCTTTTATTGTCTATTTTTTCTTTTGCTTTTTCTGAGACCATGATTACTACACATGCCTTTTTTATTTTTTTAGTTCAACTGAAACATAATGGATTCTGCTCCAGCCTTTTATTTTAACTCTGGTGGTATATTTCTGTTTCAAGTGTGTCTCTTGTAAACAACATATTGTTGGATTCTAGTTTCTAATCTATTCTGTTATCTGCCTCCACTTTATGGGTGGGTTTATCCCATTCACATTTATGACTACAGTGTATTTCCCTTCATCCCATTTTCTACTCTTCTTCTTCTGTCTGTTTTTATATTCTCCTTCCACAAAAGTCTAGTTGTTTCTAAGCACCACTTCTCTTAATGTCCTGCCTTTTATCATTCCCCATCCCCCATTACTTTCTCTTATCTCCTTTTTTTCCTATTGGATAAGTTACATTTCTATACAAAACTGAATGTGTGTGTATATACACATATATGTATGTATATGTGAATACACACATATATTCTTCCTTCTTTGAACCAATATCAATGAGAGTAAGGTCAAGCATTATCCACCCTGCCCCCCATTTCTCCCTCTACTGTAAAAGCTCTTCTTTGCATGATTCTTTTATAAAATCTCCCCCCCCCCATTCTACCTGTCCCTTCCCACTTCTCCCAATGCATCTCTTTCTCACCTCTTTATTTTTTTGGAGATCATTCAAACATAACTAAATCATAACCATGCCCTTATCTATGTAAAATTCATTTAACTCACCTAATAATGATAAAGTTCTTAAGAGGTATAAGTACCATCTTCTTATATAGGAATTTAAACAAATTAACTTTATTGAGACCCTTATGATTATTCTTTCATCTTCCTCTAGTAATGCTTCTTTTAAGTCATGTGTTTAAATGATGAGTTTCCTACTGAGCTCTGGTCTTTTCATCAGAAATGTTTGAAAATTCTCTATTTCATTAAATATCTATTTCTCCCTAATGAATTATGCTTAGTTTTTCTGGGTAAATTATTCTTTGCTGTAATCCTAGTTCCTTTGCTTTCTGGAATATCATATTCCAAGCCCTCTGCTCCTGTAATGTTGAGTATTTTTGGAGTATTTCTTGGGCGATTCTGTCTATGGCTCCATAATATTTTAATTGTTTCTTTCTGGATTCTTGAAACATTTTTTCTTTGACCTGGGAGCTCTGGAATTTGGCCATAATATTTCTGGGAGTTTTAATTTTCTTTCTTTTAAATTTTAAATTTCTTTCTGGAGCTTTTTGATGGATTTTTTTCCATTTCTATTTTACCTTCTGATTCTGAGATTTAGGGGTAGTTTTCCTTCATAATTTATTGAAATACAATACCTGGCATCTTTCTCTGATAATGGCTCTCAGGTAGTCCAGTAATTCTTAAAAGATCTCTCCTCTATCTATCTCCCAGGTCAGTTGTTTTCCTGATGAGATATTTCACATTTTATTCTATTTTTTTATTCTTTTGACTTATGGTTTCTTGAACTTTCTTAGAGTTATTAGCTTCCACTTACCCCATTCTCATTTTTAAGAAATTATTTTCTTCACTGAGATTTTGCAGCTTCTCCATCCCCCCATTTAGTCAATTCCACCCTTTAAGGAATTTTTTCTTCAATATTTTTGTTCCTGCCCCCTTTATTCTCCAAAATGTTAATTTTCTTTTTATAATTTTCTTGCATTACTCTCAATACTTTTCCAATTTTCCTTTTAATACTGATTTATTTATTCGTCTCTTCCAGAAATTCTTGTTAGACGTGGGTCAATTAACATTCTTCTTTGAGGCTTTGTTTGTAACTATCTTCACAGTATTGTATTCTCCTAAGTTTGTCTTGGTCTTCCTTGCCACTGATGTATTTTATGGCCAGTTTTTATGGTTATTTGCTCATTTTCCTAGTCCATTTCTTGACTTTTAAACTTTTTATGTTAAAATTGAGCTCTACTCTCTTGGGGGTGGAGCAGCACCATCCCAAGCTTTAGGATTTTTTTGTGCTGATGTTTTCTGAGACAGTTCTGAAGGTCTACAAGTTTTTGATACTCTAAAGGTGGTATTGTTTGTTCTTTTTTCATAATTTTCTTGCATCAGTCTCATTTCTTTTCTCAAAATTTCCTCTACCACTCATCGTTTTCTTTAATTTTTCAACTGGAAGAGTTGATCTTGGATACAATTATCACTTTTCTTTGAAACTTTTACTTGTAGTTGTTTTCAGCTTATTGTCTTCTGAGTTTGTGTCTTGGTCTTCCTTGCTATCATAGTAGCTTTCCATGGTCAAGTTCTTTTTGATTGTTTATTAATTTTCTAGCCTATTTTTTTTACTATTTACTTTATGTTAACATTGGACTCTGCTTACATTGGAGTCAGGGTATTTTTTACTATTGTTTTCAGAGCTAGTTCTGGGAAGATCTTCAAGTTTCAGTGTTTTGAAGGTTGTATCATCTGAAGATAAGTGTACTTACTACTCTCCTATCCTGTGTTCTGGTTTTTTCCAAGGAAGGGCCTCTGTTCCCCTGTAGCCACAAGTGCTAGCACTCTTATTTTTTTTGAAACTGTGACCAGGGCCCCTACTCTCCTGTTCTCATAACAGCTAGTGCTCCTCTTTTCCTTGGGACTGTGGCCAAGGCCCCTGATCCATTGTGACCAACCACAAGTACTCTTCTCTACCCTGGAACTGCAACCCAGAATTGTATATAGGCAATAGAATTGCCAATTAGCACCAGTTGTACCCAGTGACAGCAAAGGTCACCTGTAATCTCTTTCTGACCAGTTATCTGACCCTCTTATTTCTCAGAGTTGAGAGCTCCCGCAACTGTGCTGTTGCTGTCATAGCCATCTTCAAGACTCACCTTTGGAGCTGGTGCCATACTCTGGGCTTGTCCTGACTCTTATGTCAAAGACCTTTTCTGTGTACCTCCTAAATTGTCTTTAGATGGAAAAAAAATGACTCACTCTATAGCCTTTTGTTGGCTTTGCTGCTCCACAATTTGATTTGCAGTATTATTTTAAAGAGGGGAATTCTAGATGAATTCAGCTGCATTGCTGCCTATACTCTACCATCTTGGCTCTGCCCTGGCCTTTATCTTTTCTATGGTGTTGGAAATAAACATATATGTTGGTCATGAGAGGTTTAGGGATGGGAATAGGATTGAGAACTTGAGGAAAATAGAATCAGATTTGAATAGTCACTGTACTGAATAGATTAGGTCACATATTCAACAATTATTCAGTCATTCTCAACAAACATTTATTAAACACCTATGATGCCAGGCACTGTGCTAGTTTCTGGGGAAGCAAAGATAAAACAATGGAAGTCTCTGCCTTCAAATTGCTTACATTCTATGCAAGGAGACGGGGAATGACATATATACAGATGAGCAAATACAAACTACAAAGTAGTTACAAAGCAAATTTAGTAAGTAAAGGGGAAATTAGGAGAGATCCCCAGAGGTGGTAGAGAGGGTAAGAATTACAATCACTTAATAATAGAAAGGCATGACAGAGGTTGGATGGCATGGATTGCCAGTGTGCTCGTTTGGCATTCCTTGCCTTTTGTCTTTCTACTCTAATCCAGGTGACCAAAGTATTGTTCCTAAAGTGTAGGTCTAATTACATCACCCTCCTCTCACTCAGGAGCCTCTAGTAACCCCTAAATTCCTTCAGAATCAAATGGAAAATTTTCTGTTTGGCATTTAAGGCCCTTTCCAGACTCACCCCTTCATACCTTTACAGTCTTCTTATACTTTACTCTCTTTCACACAGTTGGTGATGCAAATCCACTGGCCTGCTTGGGGTTCCTTACACATGATCTTCCATTGTTGTGCCTTCAAATTTCCTCTCCACCATACCTGGAAAGCTCTCTGTCCTCACTTCTGCCTCTTGGGAATTGTTAGGTAAAACTCCCCAGGGAAGAAGCCATTTTTGCTTTGGTCTGCATCTACAGTAGGCACTTAATAAGTGCTTGTTGTCTGACTGAAATAATGCTTTGTTGCTTAACCATGGAAATGGAATTAAATGAATGCTAAGGCTCCCTTAGGACTGGGTCCAACAGGAAGAAGGAAAAATAAGGGAGAGGATTCAAGGGTGCTGGTGGATCCATCACTGATATTGCTGTCTGGGATCAGTTTGAAGGCCATAGAACTAGCCTGATGCCCTCAGTGAACGGGCTGGGCTCTAAGAGGCAGATGTTATGATGACAACAGAGCAAAGAAAGGCTCAGGAGGGATGAGAATATGAGAAACAAAGCAAGTCATGAGCCTGTGTTGAAGCAAGGGCTATTTGGAAGTTTCATTAGATAGAGGACTGCTGGAATCACAGTTAGGAAGACCTAGGTTTGAAGTCTCGCCTCTGCAATCTAGTAGCTCTAAACCTTGGAAAAGTCACTTCCTCACTCAAAAGAGCTCAATGGTTCTTTATTCCCTATAGAAGAAAATACAAATTCCTTATTGCAGCATTTCAATCATTCTGCCATTTGCCTTCACCCACCATTCCAGTTTTGTTTCATATTATTCCTTTTTGCATAGTCTACATGTTCCAGGTATATACATGATGATGTATCTCCCATCATCATGCCTTTGCAAAAGTGTCCCCCCCCATGCTTCAAATAATGTTCTTTATTACCTCCATTTTGTAGAATCCTTAGGTTTATAAACAGCCAGAGCATTTATTAAGCACCTACTATGTGCCAGACATTATATTAAATGCTGGGGATACAGATAGAAGCAAGCACGACTGCCCTTGCCCTCAAGGAGTTTACTTTCTACATGGTGGGGGAAGAAAACACATAAAGGGTTGATAGAAAAAGGGAATGAAGGTAGGTTATGCTTCCTTCAAAATCCTGCACCTGAGCCTCCTTCTAAACAAGACCTTTCCTTATTCCTCCCTTCCCTCATTACCACTCTTTCCTTCTTGAAATGACTGTGTTTGGGCATTGTCTTTGCTGGCTTGTGTCTGTATTACCCACAGCCCTTCCCCTCCTCCTCTGACCCCGAAGTAGAACAGAAGCTATTTGAGGGCAGGGGCATGCTTTGTGTTGTATCACTGGTACCTAGCACAGGCTCTGACACACAGTAAATACTTACTAAATGCCCCTTGGATTTGGATTGAACCGAATACTTCCTTAAAAGCCAACTCTGAACCCAGAATAAGGCTTTACTTCTTCCAAACTGGCTTATAAACTGGTTCCCCTGGAGTTTTACTCTGGAACTGAGAAAATTGTGTCCCAGCTGGCATGAAGTGGCTGCCTTGGGAAACCCATTTGGGGGAGGCCCAGTTATGTTTTTGCTGGTTCCATGTAAAGGAAGTCCTTGTTTGTCTTTGTCTTATCTAACAATCAAGCCTGCTGGTGTACAGCTGCCCTTTGACTCCTTCTAGCTGGTTCAGAACTGACTCAACCCCCAAATAATAAGCCATACAAAGTTCCTTTTGTAGTGGCCAACCAAGTATCTGACCCCACTTGCTTTCAAGGGGCTGATGAGAGGCAAGTCTCTTTCTTTCTTCTGAGTTAAGCTGGATTCAAATAAAAATTCTTGATGAGGACCTATGTGTTCTTTCATGTTACTGACACAGTGGAAAATTATAACTATTAAGAAGGGTTCCCTCGTTTCAGGGGAATCCTAAACATGAATGGCCACAGTAGATCATGGATTTTTCTTTTGGAAAAATATAAAAAAGTAGGCTTTGACTTGCTGTCTAATGTGTGCTATTTTGCATCAGACCCTGTTGGGCTTGATTTAAAAAATCTCAAGAAAGGAATTTTCCGTGACTTCCGCTTCCTCCTATTTGAGGAGCCCCTCTGATGTAATAGATAGAACATTGATGTGGGAATCAAAGAACACGAGTTCAAATCCCAACTACATTACTTACTATATCTATGACCTTATAAAAGTTATGTCACCTCTGAGCCTCAATTTCTACATCTGTAAAAATCAATGAGACAGTTAGATTGGCATCTGAAGTACCTTCCAGTTCAGATCTTATAACACAACTCTGGAAGGCACTAATAAAGGGTTGGTCTGTCTGGTCAGCGATGGGTCCATTTAATGGACCATATTTATGAATAACAAATCATGCCAGAATCCCTTCATGTCCTTCATGTATAAGGATACCTGCTAGTAAGCCTTGGAGAAAAGGTACATTTCTTGGCCCTAATTTATTATTTCATTGGTATAGGGAACTCCAAGGGAGGAAACTCCCTCCACCCATGTAGACCAGTACCTGCTCTACAGTTTATAGTCTTGAAGAGTTGCTTTGATCATTGAGAAGTAAAGTGACTCACTTAGGGTCACATAGTCAGTATGTGGGATTGTCTCACTCTATCTCCTCTGATATACTGCCTCTCTGATGAGGGAAATACTGTACTAGAACAACTTCTTCTTCTCCTCCTCCTCCTCCTCCTCCTCCTTCTCCTTCTCCTTCTTCTTCTCCTTCTTCTCCTCCTTCTCCTTCTCCTTCTTCTTCTCCTTCTTCTCCTTCTTCTTCTTCTTCTTCTTCTTCTTCTTCTTCTTCTTCTTCTTCTTCTTCTTCTTCTTCTTCTTCTTCTTCTTCTTCTTCTTCTTCTTCTTCTTCTTCTTCTTCTTCTTCTTCTTCTTCTTCTTCTTCTTCTTCTTCTTCTTCTTCTTCTTCTTCTTCTTCTTCTTCTTCTTCTTCTTCTTCTTCTTCTTCTTCTTCTTCTTCTTCTTCTTCTTCTTCTTCTTCTTCTTCTTCTTCTTCTTCTTCTTCTTCTTCTTCTTCTTCTTCTTCTTCTTCTTCTTCTTCTTCTTCTTCTTCTTCTTCTTCTTCTTCTTCTTCTTCTTCTTCTTCTTCTTCTTCTTCTTCTTCTCTCTTACCTTCTGTCTTGTAGTCAATACTGTGTATTGGCTCCAAGGCAGAAGAGTGGTAAGGGTTAGACAATGGGCAAGTGACTTGCCCAGGGTCACACAGGTGGGAAGTGTCTGAGGCCAGATTTGAAGCTAGGACCTCCCATCTCTAGGCCTAGCTCTCAATCCACTGAGCTACCCAGCTGCCCCTTGGAACTTCTTAAAAGTTTTTGAAAAAGCCCCTCACAAAATCCCTATGAACAAGAAGGGGATATGATGGAGGGGTGGGTAGATTAAGGACATGATGAGTAAGTGGACTGAAAAAGTGATTTGTTGAAACATGCCAACATAGAGGGATGTCTCTAGTAAAGTGCGACAGAGATCTAGATGGAGAAAATCAGTGGCATAAAGACGGGATGGAGAAGATATGTCTAAAGAGCTGTAAAATATGTGGAGATTTTAGCTATTTTTCATATTTGACTGCAAGTTCAGTATGAATCAATTTTATGACAGAGAAACCTAAAAAGTGAAACTTTGGTGACATGAATAGAATCCGCATCCAGAAGAAAGGTAATAATTCCACTGTATCTGCCCAGGTTAGATCTCATCACTAGAATTTTATTCAGTGATGTGTTCAGTCCATTGTTGTGTGGTCTTTAGGCATTCTAAGGCTGGTCCTGAAGAGGATTTTCATGTTGGAGAGGGACATTATTAGCAGATGCGATGAAGATTGGTCCAAGGAAATGGAGATGTTTAACTTGGAGAGATCACACGTGGATGGCTCAAGAGATTACTCATCCTTGAAATATTAAAGAAAGAGAAGATGCCTTCAATGACTAGGGAGATCCTATTTGGGGGCTTTATGAGCAGAGTAGCCCAGGGGAAGAGGAGCCGAGCCGGCTTGGGAAGTATTGAAGCCAGGGGTACTTGGCTGTCTCTTATTAGCAGCTGGAATTTCACATGAGAGCACAGAAAAGGGGAAGCTCAACCAGAGAACACACACTCACACACACCCTCTTTCAACAGTCAAAACCACTGCAGTGACCTCATCTCTCCTGTTACACAACGGCTTTAATCTTAGCTGTATTCATTCTTGTATTATTTCCACATCATGAATCGCAGAACTGATTTGAGAGTGAATGTTGTGCTGCTTTCCCCCAGACTCAAAGATGGCTAATTTTGGAGTCGAAATCTTGTCTTCATGAGTTTGAATCCAGTCTCAGACACTCACTTGCTGTGTGACCCAGGGCAAGTCACTTAATCCTTTTTGCCTTAGTTTCCTCATATGGCAGATGAGTTAGAGAAGGAAATGGTAAACTACTCCAATATCTTTGCCAAGAAAACCCCAAATGGGGTCATGGAGAGTTAGACATGACTGAAAATGACTGAACATACACACATACACATGTATGTATACAAATGCACATATGTCTACAGGTGTAAGTGTGCATGTTGTCTTCCTTGTTAGAATGTAGGCTCCTTGAGGGCAGGAGCTATTTTGCTTTTGTCTTTGTCCTCCCAGAACTTAGCATAGTGTCTGGCACATGGTAGGTGCTTAGTAAACATTTGTTAATTGATCGATCAATCAGCACATTAAAAGACCAAGCTCTGTGTCTTGGGTTTGGCCATGAACAAATGCTAGTTGAATTGAATCATCAAAGGGAATGGGGGAAGCTCTCTTAAAGCCCTGGGTTAATGGGAAAGTCCCTGGGACAACTGGAGGAGGGGCAGGCATTGCTCTGCCTGCTATTTCAGGATAATCCATCTAGTCACATTCCGGATGAAATGCGGAGAGGAGGCAGGCACTCTGGACAGCTCAGCATTGGAAGAAAAGGCTGACATTGTGCATATCAGTTAACATCAGGATCCCAAACTGGCCACAGCTCCTGTTTCCTTTTGTTCACCCATAATATGGGAGGCTCTTTCAGTGTTACCAGTTAATCCTGGGGCTGCTATCACCAGCATATGGAGCATTTCTCTACATTTACTTTATGGAAATTGCCCATTTAAAAACAATAAAATCTGGAGGGAGGTGGGGAGTGGGGAAAGTAACTGACTGCTTCAACTTCAGTACAGTAATTCTAGTTAGAAGAGTCAGATGATTAAATATTTAAAGTACCAGCTCTCATGCTGGTGAAATCCCCAGAACCTAGCATCCCTTTGTTCCTTCCATCCCATTTTCTCTTGAGTTTATCTCTTCAGGTCAAATTCTCTTTGAATTTTCTTGTGGGAGGGACAGCTAAATGGTCCGGTGGATAGAGAGCCAGACTGAGAGATGGGAGGTCTGGGTTCAACTCAAGACTCTTCCCCATCCTAGTTGCCTCCTCTGAACCCTCTACTATTTATCCATCTCCTCCTAGACTTTGGGGTCCATCACTGAAAGCAGTCCTTGAGCTGCCCCACCCTCAGGGCAGAGGATTCCACTGCCCATTCCTGGATGCTCTCTCTGTGCCTCAGTGCAGCGCTGGGTCACATTTGTTCTTTCGGTTGCTACATCACACTAGTGAGGAGAGTATTCCAGGCACAGGGAGATAGCCACTGCAAACTTCAGGGAAAGAGAGGTGGAATGTCATGTGGGGAGTAGCAGGTAGGACAGTATGGCTGGATTATAGAATACCTGGAGGGGAATAATGTGCGATAGGCTGGACACCTAAGAAAGGGCAAAGTGTGAAAATCTTTAAACACCAAACAGACTAGCTTATATTGGACTCCAGAGGCAAGAGGAAGTCATCAGAATTCTTTGAGGAAGGAGTGGCCTACACTTTGTTAGCCATTTGGAAAGTGGAAAGAGACCTGAGATTGGAGTTTCAGTTCGAAGGGTTTTACAGTGCTCAGATGAGAAGGGATGAGGGCTCGAGTAAAAGTAGTGATTGCGACTTGAGAGAAGGAAATATGGAATCATGATGTTAGAAAGAAAGAAAATATGGTTTTTGGTAATCAGTTGGATAGGTCAGTGAGCATGAATGAGGGGCAAAGATCACACAGAGGCTCTGAACTTGAGACACTGGGAGGATAGGGCTATCTTCAAAAGAAATCAACAGTCTGGAAGAGAGGAGAGTTTACAGGGAAAGATGATCAGTTTTGTTCGGGGCAGCTTGAAATTCCTACAGAACATCCAGTTTGAGATGCTCCAAAGACAGGAAGAGAGCAGGAATGGACTTGAGCAGAAAGAAAGGAGCTAGATACCGAAACCTGGACATCATCCTCCCAGAGGTGATAATTGAATCCAGGGGAGTTTAATGAGATCACCAAATGAGATACTGGAGAGTGAAAAGGGGCGAATCGCTAGGACAGAGCCTTGATAGACATACGTGGCTAATGGATGTGACATGAATGAAAAGCTAAAAAAAGAAAGCTAATAAGGAGTAGTCAGGCAGGTTAAAGGAGAACCCAGAGACAGCAGTCATGAAATCAAGAGAGGAAAGTGAACTCTCTAGGAGGAGAAGGTGCTACAGAAAGATCAGAAGGATGAAAATTGAGAAAAGGTCATCAGATTTGATCATTAAGAGATCGCTGGCAGCTTTGGAGACAGAATTTTAAATTGAATGATGAAGCTAGAAGCTGGATTATAGAGGGAAAAGGGAGGGAGTTGAGGCACCAAATTTAGATGGATTTTTGAAAGAGTAAAGATAATAATAATAAAATCATTCATATAGTTATTTAAGGTTTGCAAAGTACTTTACAAATATTGTATTATTTTTATCCTCATAATATCTTTGGGAGATAGAGACTTTGATTATTACAATTTCACAGATGAAGAAACTGAGACAGACTGAAGTTCAATGATTTGCCCAGGGTCACCCAGCTAATAAACATCTGAGACAGGATTTGAGTTCAGGTCTTACTGACTCCAAGTCTGTACTTTATCCACTTTGAGATAGCTAGTGGGGATGGTCAAACCAAATAAATTACTTTTTTTTAAGATGGGAGAGATTAGGGAAATGCAAATTAAAACAGTACAACCTCATACCTATCAGATCAGTCCCAATAACAGAAAAGAAAAATAATAAATGCTGGAGTGGATATGGGAAAATTAAAACACCAATAGACTGTTTGTAGAGTTGTGATCTGATCCAACCATTCTGGAGAGTAATAGGGAGCTATGTCCAAAGGGCTCTCTAAAACTGTGCATGATCTTTGATCTAGCAATACCACTACTAGGGCTGTACCCTCAAAGAGATTTTAAAAAAGAATGGGAGGGGAGGAAAACCTACTTGTAAAAAAATTATGGCAGCTTTTTTTGTGGTAGTAAAGAATTAGAAATTGAAAAGATATACACCAATTGGGGAATTGCTGAACAATGTGATATCTGATCTTAATGGAATACTATTGTGCTATAAGAAATGATGAGTAGGATTATTTCAGAAAAATCTGGAAAAAAACTTACATGAATTGATGCAAAGTGAACTGGGCAAAATCAGGAGAACATTGTACATGGTAACAGCAATTTTGTTAATGAACAGCTGTGAATGACCTAGCTATTCTGAGCAATACAGTGATCTAAGATAATCCCAAGATTCATGATGAAAAATACCATCTGTCTCTAGAGAAAAAAAAATTGATAGAATCTGGATGCAGATCAAAACATAAAATATTTCCCTTCTTCCTTCCTCTCTCCCTTCCTCCCTCCCTCCCTCCTTCTTTCCTTTCTTCCTTCATCTGTGCATTCATTCATTTGTTCCTTCCTTCCTTCCTATATTCCTTCCTTCCTTTCATTCCTTCCTTCCTTCTTTTCTTTATCTGTTCATTTGTTCCTTCCATCTTTTTTTGAGATCTCTCTCCAAATGACTAATATGGGAAAATGTTTTCCATGACTGTTCATATAAAATCTCTATCAGATTGCTCAGTATCTCAGGGAGGGAGAATGAAAGTAAGAATGGGAGAGAAGTAGAGAATTTTGAAATACAAAAAAAAGAATGTCAAAATCGTTTTTACATGCAATTGATGGGGGGGGTAGAATTAAAAAATGGGAGAAACTTGTGTGTATTTGTAAGAAGAAGGGAAAGAGGGGGCAGCTGGGTAGCTCAGTGGATTGAGAACCAGGCCTAGAGACGGGAGGTCCTAGGTTCAAATCTGGCCTCAGCCACTTCCTAGCTGTGTGACCCTGGGCAAGTCACTTGACCCCCATTGCCTAGCCCTTACCACTCTTCTGCCTTGGAGCCAATACACAGTATTGACTCCAAGATGGTACACAGTATTGACTCCAAGATGGAAGGTCAGGGTTTAAAAAAAAAGAAGAAGGGAAAGAGCCAACAGAGAAGGAGAGATGGAAGGTAAGAGAGTGGGATTATACTGGCAATACTTACAATTCTATATTTAGAATTGGAGAGTACAGGAGAGAATGCAACCACTTGGGAAGCCATTTGCCCTGGCAAAGAGGACAATCTCATCATTAGAGTGGAGTAAAGGAGTAGATTGTGTGTGTGTGTGTGTGTGTTGGTGTGATGTCAGAGAAGTGTCAGATAAGAATGAAGGGAAAAGAAGCATCTGGGGTGGGCGGCCTCGATTTTGTTGGTAAAGTATGAGGGGAGATCTTCAGCTGAGAAGGTCAGGGAGAGGGAGCTAAAGGAGTCTTAAGAAAAAAGAGGTTTGGAACAGCTGCTGTGGTAATTCTGATGGAGAATTATTTCAGGAGTAGTTGTAGGATGGCTGAAGAAAATGTGGGTTGGGGTGTAGAGGAAGACTGTAAGCTCAATACTGAACTCATTGAGAGGTGAGGGATAATGCCCTGGGGTTGGTAGGTAATAGGTACCAGAATTTGAATTGTGCAATAAATTTGGGTTACATGGATCTTAAAGGAAGACAGGCTTCTGCATGATGACAATAGAGGGAAAGTTGGAAGAGGGAGGGGAAGCAAGGAATGTTCTGGCTCTCCCATCATGACCTCTGTGTTAGCATGAATGCATGCATGCATGCATGTGTGTATGTGATGATGGAAGGAGTGCTAGTGCAGGCTTAGTTTTCCTTTTGAGAGATGATTGTTAAAATTTCTGGAATTTTGTAGTCTGGTAGTTAAACACAGTCAATACTCAGCTGAATCAGCTCATGTTATTTGTTGCTGTAAAAGAATTGGTGTCAAACACAACAGTGTATCTTCAATATGTTATTATATATTCTAAATGATTGTGGATTTAATCTTGAATATCTGAGAGCATACTGAGAAAAAAGTCTAGAGTAGCTACATCATTTGTCACTGTTTAAAGTTAATCTTTTAAAATGGTTCTGAATAAAATTCATTCTTCTTTTCCTCATCAGTCTAATAAAAGTCAAACTAATCCAGAAATTATAGCTAAAGAACTTGAACTTGAAATTATGAAAATTGATTGAATCCTGGGATGGTAATGAACAGCATACAGTTTATTAGCTGCTACTACTCTATGGTAGGATATCCTGCATCACACATGAATTTTTCTCATTCTTCTTCCTATTTGAGTTTGGCAAAGAGAATATGTAACATTATTCCTTCAAGGTCTTTCTTTAATGTTTGACATTCTTGGAGAATTTCCATTACTTTCACCTACATTGTGGTCAGTTGAACCAACATTTGGAAAGTGCACAAATTAATCAAGCACACCATGACGGTTTTGGAAAATCTAAAGACTGGGATTGCAACGCATGAATATCTTGGTGAAGATTTGATCAAGTCAGATAAATTTAAAGATATTCCATTTAATAAAAAATAAATGTAATGCTCTGCCTAAGAATAAGTTACTAGAAAATACAATAAAACTCATGAACTAATTTATGTCTTTTGTTGGGCAGAGACAACTACAAAGTCATTTTAAATTATTTTGATTTATTAAAATCATTTACTTGGCCTTATGAAAAAAATAATCTTACCATGGATAGCTAGTGGGAAAAATGATATCATTTAAGTGAAATTTTAAGACATGAAATTAATTGGAATGATTTTCAGGATTTTGTAAATAAGTGTTGAATCAAGCAATGTTCTAAACCCTGGAATTTACCCCAACCCCACCCCCCCCCAAATATAGGTAGTGCTACTGTAATCAATACAGCTGAAGCTGAGAGAGATTTTTATTTAAAGAAAACAATTTGTACCAGTATAAGAACAGTCTAACAATAGATCACATATCACATTTAAGGACAATAACTTACTGGGTGGGAAAAGAGTGAGTAGATTGAGACGCTGGTGCAATCATGGTCAAATTGCAACCATAATTTGTCTATGGATGTAAGATTTTGACAAAAATCAACAAAATCATTCTGTGAGAATTACTAGTCTCTCTGGGAGTCACAATAAAGTATTGTATCTTGTATTATTATTTGGAAATTGTGTGCACTAGAATTTAAATAAAAAATTTGAGAAACTAAAATACACACACACACACACACACACTCCCCTTTCCCTTAGAGAAAGCTGATTGTTAAACATTTATCAGCAAATCACTGTAGGTAGAGTATGGAGGA
The DNA here is from genome assembly GCF_027887165.1 of Monodelphis domestica. Classification (NCBI taxonomy): domain Eukaryota; kingdom Metazoa; phylum Chordata; class Mammalia; order Didelphimorphia; family Didelphidae; genus Monodelphis; species Monodelphis domestica. The sequence goes on from NC_077233.1 coordinate 7,634,611, forward strand.
AATTATAGCCAGTCAATGAAAGGGTGGTGAGGGAAGTAACAGCGAGAGGCAGAAAATGGAAGGACCAAGAAAAGAAGAGATGTGAGATAATAAGAAATCTGTTAATTCTAGAAGAGGCCTTCCAGAGGATACAGTGGAAGGAGTGAGCAGGTATAGAATTAGGTATTTCAGGAATTTTGTGGGTTTAGAATTGAGAAGTAGGAATGAAATTTTCCAAATCTTCTGAGTAATCCATATATTACATAGACTACATATAAGGAAAAATAGCATGCTATCTAAGTCTTTCTTTAAAGCAAAGATGCTTTATATAGCTTATATAATCCCCAAAGCTATCAAAGAACTGTTCATTAGCTAGTGAAAGCAACAACTATAGTTAATATCATTAAAGTATACCTGTGAAAAAAAATTAAAAATCCTATTGGCAACTAGAACAGGATAGTATATGAACCATTTTTAAAAGCCAAATAGGATTTACACAAAGAATGAGAACATAATATTAGGAGTATTCCACAATAAATCTTATGAATTTGAAAAATGATAACATTATCCAATTATCTAATTAGATTCAGAAATTGCCTTTTTGCCTGGAAAAAGGACTTCCTTGACATAGGGAGCTCCAAATGAGGAAATGCCCTCTACCAATGTAGGTCTATACTTTTTCCACAATTCATAGTTGTAGAGAGTTGTCTGGATCAGTGAGAGGCACAATAAATTGCTCAAAGACTCATGGGTACTATGTGTCAGAGGCAGGATTTGAACTCGTCTTCCTGATTTTAAGGGCAGCTCTCTACTATGCCACTCTCTATTTCAGATTTTATGTTAAAAATACTTTTTAAAAATGGTTAATAGTAGTATTTTTATGAAGTGATTAAAAAGTACTCCATAAAGTTCTTCTCTGAAATCTTTGATAAGCTGGGTTTTTTGAGATCTGGGTCATTATAGGGAGAGCCCTGACCAATGGAATCATGAACCTAGGGAAGAAGGATGACAAGCAGGAGCCAGTACCTAGCCTCATACAGGATAGAGAAACATCAGCATTATTTCTACTAATAACAGGTATGAAACTGTCACCAATTTTCATTAACCTAATTTTCTATATGTTAGAAAAATAAATTTAAATAAATCAAAATTTCATTGACAACTTCTGTTTTTGCCTCACTTTCATTTCTAAATATATAATAACAATAATGATAGTTAACATTTATGTAGCACTTAGTACAAGCCAGGCCCTGTTCTATATCTTTTAAAATTATCTCATTGATTTGCTCTGCCTCCTAGCTCTTCTCTCCTTTCAAGAGAGTGGAGATAGCTCTTGTAATAATGAGGAAAGCGGAGAGAAAACAAGCAATACAACCAAACTGACCCAGATAGTAGCCCTGCCTTTGTGATTTTCAGTGAGTCAGAAGCAAGCATATATTAAGTGCTTACTATGAGCTCAGCACTGTGGTTAGCACTAGGAATTCAAAGACAGACAAAACACAGCCCCTGATTTCAGGGAGCTCATGCTTTATTGGAGGAAATTGCTGTGTGTTAGTAAGATACATATAGGGAAGGCACTAGCGTTAAGGGGATCCAGAAAGGTTTCTTGGAGAAGGGAGGATCTAAGCAGAGACTTCCAAGAAGCCAGGGGAGAGAGCATTACAGGCATGGGGGAACACTGGTGCCAAGTTTCAGAGTGGAGGGAAAGGTGTAATTTCTTACCTCTTCTATAGAGCTAAGTTCTGTAATGACAAACAATAAAGGAATATGCATGAAGAAGTTAATAATGTCATCTGCAATTTTATATATATATATATTATCTGTTTTGAAAACCCAAAAACCTCAGGGAGGTATCTGATTGGCAGGTTGATTTTTGTGACCTGGTAGGATATAAGATGTTCTTAAAACTCAAATACAGGATAAGAGAAATCCCCAAACCTCTCCATTTGCAGATATTACTAGAAAATACCAGGAAAAGATGTTAGAATGATAAGAGTCATTTCAGTAATTATACAATCTATAAAATACTTTGACATTATCTTGGGAAATGCCAGAGACTGACAAGAAGGAAATTTTAAAATCATTTTGATAGATAAAAATGATTTTCTTTAATATAACAAATGGAGGCTTAAGAGGGTTCTCATTGCAATGACTCTATGAGCTATACATGGGGAAATTGAGGATCAAAGAGATTGGCTTAATCCATGGTTAAAGACCTAAAGTGTCCGAGCTAGAGAGTTTGAACTCAGGTCTCCTAACTCCAAGTCCAACACTTTTTCAACTCTGTTGTCTAGATCTCGAAATGGGACAAATAAAGGGTTCTTCCATGCACTAGGGATAAGGACTGATGCTGAGATTTCAAAGGTATAATAAGGACCTTCCAGATTAGATAAATGCACATTAAAACAACTCTGAGGTACCACCTCACACCTATCAGATCTGCCAATATGACAGTAAAGGAAAATGATAAATGTTGGAGGGGATGTGACAAAATTGGGACACTAATGCATTGCTGGTGGAGTTGTGAACTGATTCAACCATTCTGGAGGTAAATGGAACTCTGCCCAAAGGGCTATAAAACGATGCATACCTTTTGATGCAGTAATGCTCTATTAGGTCTGTATCCCATAGATTTTTTAAAAACGGAGGAAATACCTACTTGTACACAAATGCTTTTAGCTGCTCTTTTTGTAGTGATGAAGAATTGGAAACTAAAGGGATGTCCATCAATCAGGAAATGGCTGAGTAAATTGTGGTATAGGATGGTGATGAAATACTATAGTGTGGTAAGGAATGATGAACAGGGTGATATCAGAAAGAGCTGGAAAGACATCCAGGAACTGGTGCAGAGTGAAATAAGCAGAACCAGGAGAACATTATACGCTGTAACAGCAATATTTTGGAATGATCAACTGTGATAGGCCTAGCTACTCTCAGCAATTCAAAGATCCAGGACAATTCTGAGGAACTTAGCACTAAGAATCCTCCTCTGGAGACAGAACTGGAGTCAGTTGGAGTTAGAGTAAGCTAGAATCAGAATGCAGAGGAAAGCATACAGTTTTTCAATTGTTTATTTGGGCTTATGTTTTTTGAGGTTTTGGTTTTATAAGATTATTCACTTACCAAAATGAGCAATATGGAAGAAATTAAATTTAATTAAATTAAAAAAAATAAGGACCTGCTGGGTGAGGGACTCTCTTCCAATATGGGTCAACACTTTCTCTAACTGGGGTTGTACAGGAGTCTAGAGGCCTGTGGTCACCCAGCCCGTCTGTTCGAAGTGGGACTTGAAATAAGGTCTTTCTGCCTTTGAGCCCAGCTCTCTGCTATATACCACATGATCTTTGCATATTGTCATATCAAACTATGACAGGAAAAATACCAATACTCCCCAAATGGATTTATGGATTTTGTTAGAATTAGATGAAATGCTGATGGAGAAAATGAATTTCAGGCAAAAATACAAGGGAAATTATAAGGGAAATTTTTGAAGAAGCACTTGGTCTGCCAGGTTTCCAAATAGCCTGTAAAACAGCAATTATCATGACTAACTCTGGATAAAAATAGGTGGGGAAATGGATCAATGGAAGGAAAGAGAACCAAAAGCAAATGATACCAATACTTGAGTGACCAAAGATTACAAAACACTAAAGAAAGGAATTCTTATTCCATAAAAAATATTTAGAAAATTGATATGGATAGCATAAAAGATTAGACTCACCTCCCACAAATATCTACTTCACATCATCTATGGCATGAATCTCAATTGTTCCCATGATATATACATGCAGATGTGTATATATGTCTGTATGCATGTATATTGTGTATATATGTATATTTCTCAGAGTAATCCCTGAGAAACACCCAAGAGTGATAGGAAGGAAAATTTAAAATTATTTTCACAGATGTGCATGATTAACCTTTATGTAACAGTATGAATTTAAAAATACTTTGAAACAGGTGAAAGAGAAGGAATAACATGTTTATCCCAGTAGTAAGAAGAAATGTTTTTGATCAATTACTATAATAAATACATTGATTTGATTATGTAATTTTTAAAAATTGCAGAACCCAAATTAACTTATTCCAAAGAAAAGGACTGGGGAAGATATTTGGATAAAATTTTCTGATCTAAATCTGACATCAGAGTCTAGATGGATGGATCCAACCTTATAAGCGGAGCAGTGCTGGGGGTTCTCCATTTGTCCTCTCAAACTACAAATTCCAGATGCAGCAGTTGGTGAAATAACATGCAAATTGCTTTGCAAATCTTGCTACATAAATGCTATTCTTATCAATGATCATTCTTTATAGGGATAATATACATTTGGAAGGAAATAAATGTTCGCCTTGTTAAATGTCCAAATACCCTTGTCATCTAAGAAGCGAAAGCCTTTGAATAGAGCAGAAAAGAAATATGCCCCCAGAATGGCTAAAAACCTTTTTTGTGAAAACCTTTTAGTTTAAAATATGGAACATTCTAATTAAAATGATAAAAGTCCATTTTGATTGAACTATGGGGAACAGACACACATCGTCCTGTCATTAGGCTGGGGGCTCATTTTGTTGCAGTATTTCTGATACAAACCAGAAGCTGAGCATCTTCTTTGACCCACTGATCCTGGGGTTAGGGCTGCCATAAGGATGTTTTTTAAAGGGAAGAGAAGACCTAAATATGAATAGTTGTTCGATTTGTGATAACGAACACTGGAAGCCTCCGTTGATTAGAGTGGCTGAATTCATCTCAGTGTCGCAAAGACGTGGATTCAATTCTTTTCTCTGACCTCCCTGGCCAGCAGTGTGATCAAGGACAAGCTGCTTCCTTACCACTCCCTCCCTTTTATGCCTTCCTTCCCTCCATATTGTCTGGGATTTAGGGACCCTGTGGGCCTTGCACAAGACACCCCAGCACCCAACTCCAGACATTTTCCCTGGTTGTCCCCATACTTTGTCTGCTTCCTTGAAGCCTCAGATTAAGCCCAGCTTTCTGGAATTCGCCTTGCCCAATCCCATGTGATGCCAGTGCTTTGGGCTTGTTGATGAAATCCAGCCTATCCTGTCCGTATATTCTTTGCACAATTGTTTACATGTTATCTGCCCAGTTAGGTAGTGAATTACTTGAGTGTTGGACCTGCCTTTTGAAGTTGTTTTTTTAAATATTCCCAGCACTTAGCATAATGCCCAGCACATAGTAGATACTTAATGGATGCCATGCACACACAGCCAAAGATACAGTCATACATGCATACACATACATGTACCTGGACATCCACACCGCGGGGGGGGGGGCAAATTAACTGTGGGGAAGTAGCCGCATTCCTCTCTCCACATTACTTGAGGCCTTGGGGTCTACCCTCCTGGGCTCAAAGAAAACACTCCCCCACGTACTGGGTAGGCTTGTTTGGGTTTTCAGAGAAGAGAAACCTCAGGGGCGCATGGTCTTTGCCTTTCGGATATTTTGGGGGGGTGGTCGGTCCCTTCCTCTGAAAAAGGGAGTTTTGCTTGGTCTGAGAGGGCAAAACTAGGAGAGGGAGGGAAGGTGCAAAGAGTTGGATTTCAAGGATAAGCCAGGAGGAATGTCCTGGCAGTGGGAGCTGTCCAGCAGGGGAACAGCCTGCCAGGCGAGGTGGGTGACTTTCCCAGCTGTGAGGATTTTTAAGTAGAGATTCGATGAGAACCTGTCAGGAGTCCTTTCAGGAGAGCCTTGGATGAGATGGCCTCAGAGGCCCCTTTGAACTCTCTTCTAGGGAGCATATGATTGCCCATTGCCGCAGTCAGACAGGGACAGATACCAAAAGCTCTTTCTATTCATCCACACATGCCCTGATTGTGCTGATGTGCCTCTCAGCTCCCAGCAGCCTCCACCAAGAAGATATGTGTGTTTACTACAAACACAGCGACAAAGACCCAGCTGTGGCTTTTCTAGGCTGTTTCTCAGAAACGTCTGGCATAGAAGGCAGCACTTACGTCTGCCTGATGCCTCAACATGCCATCTCTTACTTTCCTCTCTTTTGTCCCCCACCCCAAGCTCCAGATGCCCAGGAGAGACAACTTCCTATGTCAGCCTGGGATGGCTGCCTCTGTTTTTCAGTTAACCTTCTTTTCCAAGTCTGTGTCTGATAGTCACTTGTGTGGTGGTATTTGGGGAGCAAACGTTTCCATGGCTCCCATCTTATTTAGCCATTCTGGGGGCATATTTCTTTTCTGCTCTATTCAAATGACTCATTTATTATTGTGAAGCCCTGAATCAAAGATGCTCAGACAAACTCTGGATGGATTCTCTAACTTGTTTTGACTCTGGAAAGCTGGGAAAATCTCTGTCTTGTTCAGTGTCACTGAAGAAACTGTTAGTGAAAGAATAAAAATAACCAATTGACTGAAGAACCCTAGGTCCCAAAGATCTGGGCAACCCTTAAAGATGCTTATAGTCCAAAAAAGAGGATGCCTCCACTTAAGGCTCCCCCTGACTTGGACTAGGTGACTTCTGGGGTCCTGTGTGACTAAGATTCAGAGAGTCTCTCATCGTGGGACTGTTTGAGGCTTGGTGCAAAGATGGCACTTTCTCCTAGTGCCTGATGATTCAGTTTATAGGGTATTGAGTCTGAGATCCAGTCAGAGACTCACCCCTAGTCTGAGGGTCAGGAAGGACAGAAGAAGCCATCTTATCTAAGGTCTTCATTTTTATAGATGAAGGAAGTGAGGACTAGGAGGGGTCAGTGATTTGCCCAAAGTCACAAGTAGTAAGTGGAAGTGCCCACCTTAAACCCAAGTCCAAAGTGACTGTCGCCTTCTCTTCCACTTACATGACTTCTTGCTGGTCCCTGTTCCTCTAAGAGCCTCACTTTACCCATTTTTAAGATGAAGAGTGACTTCTCAGGACCTTCTCTGGCTCCATGGCTTACTCACTCCTTCTCCTAGATAAAGTTCAGAGACTCAGAGCTCAAAGAAATCTTAGAGACAATTTGTTCCAACTGCCTCCTTTTTCATATGGGGAAACTGAGGCTCACAAAAGTTAAATGACTTTTCCTATGGCCACACACACAAGTTATGTAGCAGTCATGAGACTTGAACCCCAGATCCAGGGCTCACTGTTGCTATTTAGTTGTTTTCAGTTGCGTCTTATTATTTGTGTCCCCATTTGGGGTTTTCTTGGCAGATACTGGAGTAGTTTGCTAATTCCTTCTCTGAGGCAAACAGGGTGAAGTGACTTGCCCAGAGTCACATAGCTAGTAAGTGTCAGAGGCTGAAGGTGAACTCAGGAAGATGAGAGTGCCCAGCACTCTGTCCATTGTATCACCTTGCTGCCTCAATAGGCCTAATAGATATGATCAGAGAGTGGAATGCTTAGAAGTGTCATAGAGTCAAAGAGGGCTCATTTGACCTCTATTCTTGTGAAAAAGGCTACAATTTCTTGAAATGGAGATGAGGTAGCCGAGGATTCCAGGAATGAGGGACATTCTTTGTGAGTGAAGACAATTTTAATGTAATCAAACTTGGATCAACAATACTGGATGAGGTTGATAATGACTTATCCAGCACAGCCTGTCCTATCTCTGCACAAACATAAAACTAACAAAGTTCATGATTGCCTGGACTTACACTTAGGAGCTGACAGAAAACAGTCACAAGCTTTCTTTTGTATTCCTTTACTTAGCTGTTTCATGGACTTTGTTTTCAGTAGCAAAACCAAAATGATCAGTAACAATGGAAAAATAAAAATATTTTTATTATATCATGAATATAATATATTTATGTGTTCTAATATATTGTTACATATATTATATTTTATTGTTTTAAAATAATGTTGTTACATTTTGCTATATTTGACTTCCCTCCCCCTATAACCTACTCCCAGACTTTAAAAAATCCTACCAAGATTAATTTTTTTATTAAAAAAAAACCACACCTGGCATTTGAGGATTTCTTGGCAGAGATCATAGGGGATTTTCCATGTCTTCTCCAAAGTCTTTTACAAAGGAGGATATTGAGGCATACAGGGCTAAGTGACTTGCCCAGGGTTATACAGTTAGTATCTAAGGCCAGATTTAAACTCAGGTCTCGCCAACTCTAAGGCCTGCACTGCATCCACTCTGCCACCTAACTGCCTCTGACAGACCTACAATAAACCCAAAATAATTTGTTGGAAGTTGAAGGAGACAACTAACAATTGTATTACACTGGATCATATTTTTGGCACATGTTGTGTGTGTTGGCTTGGGCTACATTGAGAGTCACAGCTTCCAGAAGTAAGGGGCCGGTGGGGTATTTTGTCCTTTTTGTGGACCACATCTGTGTTCGTTTCCAGGTTCTACCTTTTAGGAAAGATACCAAAAAACTAGAATGTCCAGAGGAGGAAAGTCAGGATGGGGAAAGGCCTTGAGTTTGGACCAAATGAACTTGAACTGAAGGACTAGATGTTTGGTCTAGAGAAGGAAAGTCTTAGGGGGAACATGTTAGTTCTCTTTCAGTATTTGGATGGCGACCACCAAGCAGAAAGTTTCATTATGCTCTTGTTGGCCCCAGGGGTAGAACTAGGAACAGTGGGCTGAAGGAATAGATGGGCACATTTAGAATTGTGGTCCAAAGTGGAATGGACTGCTTGAGGAGTTGGTGGGGCCCATTAGTGGGAGTTTTTGAGGAAGGGGAGATAAATATTCTTTGGCCATGTTATAATGGGGATGCTTATACAAACCTAGGCGTGATGTGAAGGCCATGGAGAGGCCCATCCAGCTGTGTGATTCACTGATTTGAGAACAGAAAATTAGGTCACTCCAAGGGCTTGCCCACTGTCCAAGTAGTGCTGACAAGGCCACTTGGTGTTCTTAGTATAACACTGTGCATTGTGCCCTCATGTGAAGTAACAGTTTGCTGTTTGGCTCTCCTATTTCTGGCTCCTCAGGACTTTGTCCTTCCTTCCATTGTACCTGGTGAGGGTTCTCCCTTTATTTTCTCCCCATTGGAAATTAGAAGTGATAGGGAGCCATCAAAGTTGAGCCCCCCCCCCAAGGAGTGCTGTGAAACTTGCTGATCCTGGACCCAAGAAATCTCTTTAGGTCCTCAGTTGCTTTGGCAGAGCACCCTCAGATATATGGAAGGGGAAAAGGGCTGGGGAAAAGGAGATGATTTTTTTCTGTTGTCCAGAAATGCCTCAAGACAGGGCTGCTGACACTCTGCCTGCCAGGGTGTCCACATACCACCAATAGGCTAACATTGAAGGAAAGGAAGAGTCAATGAAAAAGAGGCTATTGGCTTGGGGTGGTTGGGATGAGGATAACCCACAGGAGAGAGAAGGCAGAGCTGCTCAAACAGCATTGGGTTTCTGTTGTCTCTGCCAAGGAGTAACCTTCTAACTAAAAAGAAAGAACAGAAAAGGGTAAATAGGAAGTTAATACCCAATGTAAGTAAGGAGAGAGTAAGGAAATGGTCAACTAGGTAGCCATAGTAAATGTAGATTATTGAACTTGGAGTCAGGAAGACCTGAGTTCCAATTCAACCTCATATATTTATTAGCTGTGTGAGCCTGAGCAAACCACCTTACCCTCTCTCAGACTCAGTTTCCTCAACTATAAAATGAGAGTGATAATAGCACCTACCATTGAAGTGAGTATAAAATGAGAAAATATTTATAACATTTATATTATAACATTATAACAAGCTATACCAACTTTAAAGAACTATAAAAATGCTCCATTCTAATTATTGTTAGTTATAAGAGAGTTCTTTGGCTATCCTTGATAAATTCAAGAAACCAAATCCAAATAAGCGACATCCTCAAATACAGAATTGAATTAGTGGATATGATTGCTAATTGTTGTTGTTTAGTCATTTTCCAGTCATGTCTGACTCTTTGTGACTCCTTTGGGTTTTCTTGGCAAAGATACTGGAGTGTTTTGCTATTTCCTTCTCCAGCTATCACTAAGCTACAGTTGCTGATGTGAAAGATCACGAGAACAGGAGAGGCTTCCAGGGTGGGAGTTGGGGAACAGATATCGTCCTGATTCTCAGAAACAGAATGAAAATGGAATTTGCAATTTGGGGAGCTCAGTTATGATTTCTGGCAAAATCCTAGAACAGGTCATTAAAGAGATGGGTTGGGAGCATCTGGAAAAGAGGCCATGATCACAAGAGCCAGCAAGGCTTCATCACAAACTGAGCATGCCAGACTCATCTCATTTGTTTTTATTAAGAGGATAAGGGCAGCCAACATTTATAGGGGGCTTAGAAACACTCTTCATGGCACTGAATATGATCTTCACAACAACCCAGTGAGTTAGGTGCTATTGTTATTCTCATTTTACAAATGAGGAAACTAAATTTCAGGCTAAGTGAATTGTTCTGGGATCACACAATCAGTAAGGATATGAGGCAGGATTTGAACTCAGATCTATCTTTCTTTCTTTCTTTCTTCCTTTCTTTCTTTCTTCCTTCCTTTCTTTCTTTCTTTCTTTCTTTCTTTCTTTCTTTCTTTCTTTCTTTCTTTCTTTCTTTCTTTCTTTCTTTCTTTCTTTCTTTCTTTCTTTCTTTCTTTCTTTCTTTCTTTCTTTCTTTCTTTCTTTCTTTCTTTCTTTCTTTCTTTCTTTCTTTCTTTCTTTCTTTCTTTCTTTCTTTCTTTCTTTCTTTCTTTCTTTCTTTTCCTTTCTTTCCTTTTGCCTTTACCTTCTGTCTTAGAATCAATATTAAGTATTAGTTTCATGGACAAAGAGCCATAAGGGCTAGGCGACTGGGGTTAAGTGACTTGCCCAAGGTCACATAGTTAGGAAGTGCCTGAGGCCAGTTTGAACCCAGGACCTCCTGTCTCTCTATCTCTTGTGATCATGGTCTCTTTTCCAGATGTTCACAACCCATATCTTGAATGACCTGTTCTAGGATTTTGCCAGAAATCATAACTGAGCTCCCCAAATTGCAAATTCCATTTTCATTCTGTTTCTGAGAATCAGGACGATATCTAGACAAAGAACTAGATGACATACTCAACATGTTTGCAGATAAAAAAACTGCAAAGGTTAACTAATATCCTAGAGGCCAGATTCAGTCTACGGGGAATCACAGAACTGAAGAATTTCAGGGTTGGAAGGGACCTCAGTGACTATAAACCAATAAATCAATAATTTTTATTAAATAGGGGCAACAAGATGGTGCAGTGAATAAAGTACCAGGCCTAGAGTGAGGAAAACCCGAGTTCAAAACTAGTCTTAGATACTTAGTAGCTGGGTGATCCTGGGCAAGTCACTTAACTCTGTTTGCCTTAGTTTCCTCATCTGTAAAATGAGCTGTAGAAGGAGATAAGAAACTACTCTCGTGTCTTTGCCAAGAAAACCCTAAAAGGAGTCATGAAGAGTAGGACAAGACTGAAAATTACTGAACAACAACAATTTATTAATCACCTCCTATATACAAGGCTCTGTCCAGGAGTTAGGAATTCAAAGCCAAAACATTGGGTAAAGAATCTCTGCTCTCAAGGATCTTGTTTTCTTTTAGAAGACAGTGTGAACACATATACAGCTATGCAAATAAGTATATACAAGAGAGGTACAAAATAAACACAATTTAGTCAATGAAAGTAGGGATGGAGGGCACTAGCACCCACAGGAAAGGAATCAGGAAGGATGTTCTGTAGAATGTGGTACTTAACCTCAGTCTTGAAAGAAGAGAGACTCTGTGAGATAAAGGTAAGGAGAGAGTGCATTCCAGGCTTGTGGAATGGCCAAAATGGGAGAGATAGTGTTATGTTTGAGGGACAGGGAGAAACTAGACCACACAGTGAGAGTAAGGCAGTAATTAATAACAAGGTGCAAAACACAGGTTGGGACAAGTTTGTTAAGGGCTTTCAAAGTCTAATAGGGAGATTATATTATACCCAAGAGGCAATAGAGAGCTACTAGAGTTTATTGAATGGGAAGTGACATTATCAGATGTGTGTAAGGAGAATTGCTTTGGAAGCGTATGGAGGAAGGATTAGAGTGGAGATTTGAGGCTGAGACCCATTTGGAGGTGTAATACTGGGATTTTGTTATGGGAAAGAACAAGAAAGAAATATATAAAATCAGGTTTATTTTTGGGAAAGGGAAGGGGGAAAAGGGTAAGGAAAATCATTATCATTTATCCCCAAATCTAATTCTACAAACTTATCTTAAACCTAACTTATCTAAGCTAAAGTATTGTTTCCCTAACACAAAATCGCACAAATGGAGTCCAATCTATGGGCCAAGATCTTCAGATGAAAACTGTCCAAAGAAGGTCCAGTGGAGAAGTGAGTCTTTAGTCCTCTGCTCTAGGATTCATCTCTCTTCAGCTGGTATCACCAAAAGGCCAGAAACCTGATGTAAAACCTTCAATCTTCAAGGCCCTTCCGGAGAGAAATGAGTTTCTGTTGGGACCTTAGAATCTTTACCCAGGTCTTGACCCTTAGGTTCCCATGTAACTCTCTGCCACATTGAAAGTTTGCATTGCAAAGTCCTTTTGCAAATGTCCTCTTCCTATTACAGAAGCTACTATGGTAGTTGAGGCACAAAGTGTAGGTAGACAGCAGGAGTTGGAGGTGAGAGATATTCTAGTGGCAGAAAGGGCAATATTTGGCAAATGTTAAAAGGCAGTTAGCAAATATCTGTGACTTGACTGATTGGATGTGTAGGATGAGGAAGAGTGAGGAGTCAAGGGTAATGACAAGGTTATAAAGCTAGGAGGTCGGAAGAAATGTGTTGTCCTCAACAAAATAGAAAAGATTTAGTGGAGAGTTTAGGGAAAATGAGAATGAATTCTGTCCTGGATGTTTGGAGTTTAAGATAATTCTAGGACCTCCAGTTTCAAATGTTCAGTGGGCAACAACAGGTCATAGAGGATTGGGGCTGGATATATAGGCCTGTGATTCATCCACCTAGAATGAAGTCATGTCAATAAATATTTTCCTAAGTGCCTACTATGTGCCAGACAATGTGCCATGCTTCCTTAGGTGTAGCTGAGGTGGGCAGAGGAAAAGGGGGTCATGTGAAATATAGTAAGTGGAGGCACTGAGAGTTGAGAGCATCAGTATGTAAACTGAAATCCCCTAGTATGAAGGCAAGGATTGGGGAGGAGAGGAAAATGGTGAAGCAGGCACTGAACTTGTTGAAGAAGGAAGGATGAACCCCAGAGGTCAGTAGAGAGTAGCTACCAAATCTTCATTGGGTGGTCAGAATGGATTGAATGAATTTCTATAGAGAGAGCTTACTGACTGATGGAGGCAGCCATGGGATCAAGGAGTATTCCAACTTTCCCAATTTGACAGGTGAGTTGGAGGGAGAGGGAAAATAATAAGTGTAAGTGTGATCAGTGCCTGAAAGGGTGGCTGAGTCATCAGGAAACAGCCAGGTCTCAGAGGGTACAAGAAGATGGAAAAACTTACAAAGGAAAAGGTTAAAAAATAACTCATGTTGTTACCAATACACCAGGCCTTCTAGAGAGCAGAGTTGAAAGGGTGGGATGAGGAATCAGTTTGAAGGAAATGGTAACTGGAGAGTGAACACTGGGGGGACATAGAACAGGGTGTGAACAATGACAGCTGAGCATTTAGAATCACTGGGAAAGGGAAGAATTATGGGAATGGTAGAATGTTAATCATTCTTGAATTGAATTCAATATCATTGTCCAGAAGGGTTTTGTTTATTGCCATCAATCCAATAAGTATGTATTAAGTACCTACTATGTGCCAGGCACTGTGCTAAGGGGTAGGGATATGATTAATAAAAAGATAGTCTTTGTCCCCAAGGAGCTTATAATCTGCAGGAAAAAAAACACAGTAAAGGAGACAGGAAAATGGGAAGGCATCTTATTCCATGGAATTGAAACCAGGCAGAGTTTCCATATGCTAAATGGAGTGAAATGAGAGCCCAGTTTCTGTCCTCTATAAAGGAAGGCATTGGGAGGAGTTCAGTACACATACTCTATACAAAGAAGAATGGGACCAACAATGTAGTGATTTTAAAAGTGATGAGTTTATGTGAGAGATGGGAGGGCAAGGTGCAGCTTGTTCTGGGGCATTGAAACCAGGCAGGACAGCAGAGGCCAAGTGAAGTGCCCTTTCCCAAGTAATAAGACAGCTGTGTGCAGCTGGAAAGTGAAGGTTACAAAGAGTGCTCATGTAGGAGTAAGGCACCTTTAGTGGAGTTGTAGGAAGCTGGAGAAAGTCTCTGAAACTCTTGGTCTTCAAAGCTATAGTGTTTCTTGTGCCATACAGACAGCATAGTGTGGTGGACTGGCACTTGAATTTGGAATCAAGAATACCTGAGTTTCACTTCTGCCTTAGATTCTAGCTCAGAAATCTTTCTTTCCTCTTCTGTAAAATGGGTGCCACAATGTAATAATAATAATAATAATAACTCCTGACTTATAGGGTTATAGTATGAATCAAATGAGATAACAAAGTGTTTTGAAAGACTTAAAGCTCACAAGGAAGGATAGCTATTATCACTGCCACCTCGATTTTTACCTCTGTTATTGTGCTTGTGACCTCGACAGAACTTATGTGGAGAAGAAAGAATCCAGGTGAATATAATTCTTGAGAAAAATTCAGTAGGATGAATCCCTTTCACTTGAGCCTACTACTAAGAAAACTTCTGTCTTCACCAGTAACAAACTCCCAAAGCTCCAAGATTCTATTTACTATGACTTGGCCAATTGCCTTACATTGAATTTCCCCTTCAGAGTATGTCTGCTGAAGTTAATGAGAATTGCTCTTTGGAATTCATGAGTTGAATTTAGCCTCTTGAGAACCAGCAGTTCAGACCCTGTCATAAATGCTGAGAAATATGATGCTGCAGCCAGGTGTTCAGGGAAGGGAATTAGGAATTGTGAGCTGCCATGTGGGAACCAGCTTTCTTCTCATGCTCGTACTTGCTCTTTGTTTTCATAATTCAGTTGGTTGCCTTGCAGGTATCCATCCACCTCCCATTTGTATGCCTGCCTGGCACAGGCTGCCTTTGTCTCTTAGCATCCCTCACTTCTGTTAAGGATAAGTTTGTGATCCACCCTTTCCAGGAAGGGTTTCCTCATCCAGCCAGTCTCTAGTCTCATCTTCCCAAATCATTTTGTATTCATCTGTATTCATCATTTCTCTTTTCTCCAGGAGAATGGAAGGTCCTTGAGGGCTGAGACTTTAAATTTTCAGTTTTACTTTTGATGCTTAAGGGCTTTGTGCAGTTTCTGGCAAGGTGAAGGTCTTTAATGAATGCTTGTTGACAAACAGAAGGAATGAAGAAATTGGTGTTGTTATTTCTTCCTCTGGTACAGATTCTAACTCCTCTGTGTCACCCACCCCACCTCTCCTATTGTAGCCATGGAATTTGGGAGTTGGCCCTCCAGACCAAACCACATCTGACCATGAATCTCAATGGCATTCCATCTGACCAGGGTTCTGATGCTGGTCCGTAAGGAGGGGAATTCACCACCTCTTTAGATAGCTATCCTATTTTTGGACAGCTCTCCTGATCTGGAAGTTTTTCCTTGCCTGAGAACCTAAATTTGACTGTTTACATCTTCCATTACTTCTGATGCCTCCCTCTGGTGACAAATAGAACAAATTTAATCCTGCTTTAGGTGTCATGCCCACCCTGCCCCCTACAATCTTTTGGTTCCACCTCCCCCTTCACAACAAGCAAATTGGAGAACAATGGATCAGTATCCTCATCTATGAATCAAAGAACCAAAGAAATTAAGAGCCAGAGTGTTTCAATGACTCTTCTAGGTCTTTCTTAGGTTCTTCTTTCTAAGACTCTTCCCCCAACTAATTATCAGAAGGAATATGAATGGGCAGCTAGGTGGTATGGTGGATAGCCTGCTGAGCCTTGTATCAGGAAGACTCATTTTTATTAGTTCAAATCTGACCTCAGATACTTCCTAGCTGACTGAGTTGGAAAAGGAAGTGGCAAACCACTGCAGTATCTTTGCCAAAAAATCCCCAAATGGAGTCATGAAGAGACAGATATGACTGAAAAGTGATTAGGCAGCAACAGTGGGAATAGAACACTGGTTCTATTATTTCGATTATTATTTCAATTCAATTCAGCAAGCAGGTATGAAAAACTTCCTATGTGCAAGGCACTGGGATACAAATCAAACCACAATGCATCTTGCCCTCAAGAAGTTTCTGTTCTACTTGACAGAAGTATAAGTTATACCTGAAAAAATGAGTACAAAGTATGGATGAAGATATGTGAAGTCCTATCTAGAGGCCAAAGGTGCTCAGGGCAGGAGCCCCAGGAATGGCATCATGTGGGAGAGGGCAGCTACCCAGTGCTCCAAAGGCCAGTGGAGGTTAGGAGTGGCCACACCTCAGGCATTTGTCATGATATCCCACCTCCTGTGACCACTGAGGCACATTCCTCACCATTCTTCTCACTCTTTTCTACCACATTCCCTTATTTGTTACTTGCTTCTATCTGAGCATAACAAAGCATTTGATCAATAAAATTCCCAGCAAATGGGCTGAAGCATCTTGGTCAATAGCCCCAGTTTCCTCTCTGGTCCCTGTAGAAATCTCTGACTAAGGAAGAGAAGGACAGTGGCTTGCTCTAAGTCAAAGATCAGAGGATCAAGTTCTGGTCTTAGACAAGCCTACAGAGAAGATGGCCTGGTGGGATTGGGTAGGAAAATATTCTATGACCCCCCCCCCCCACCTAAAACCCATGCTTTTCTGTTGGCCTCCAGACCAGGGATTAGCCCTGAAATGAGCCATCTTGGTGCTGAGGTTTTTCCTCTCTAAAATCTCTAAGTATCTGAAACCCTGGTTTAAAGGTCTGAGCTGACAGAAAGTCAATATCATGCCACATTGATCTCGAGCTATGTGTTAGTGATCACTGCAGGGTCTCAGCTGGCCAGAGAATTGATTGGAGTGAGGACGGGGTAACAGGGAGCACTGGCACATAGCTGTCAAGCTGGACTATTTGGGGGAGGAGGTCACCATGGTGTGTGGCAGAGAATGGGGGTGAATTAGCAGCAGCCAATGTGGGTGGCACAGGAAAGAGAGCTCTCTGGATTTGGCATTAGATTTGGATGTAACATCTTGATTTCTTACTTATGCCAGCTGTAGGATTTTGTGCAAGGCATGTCTCCTCTGGCCCTCAGTTTCCTTATTTTTAAAATGAAGGTGTTGGACTAGGTCTCTGAGGTCTCTCCTACTTCTAAATCCATGAACCTACCCACTATCCTTCTGTGTTATGAAGAAATAACTGCTGAACCTCTAAGAAGGGCAATTGGGACCGTGTGTGTG
Organism: Monodelphis domestica; assembly: GCF_027887165.1. Taxonomy (NCBI): domain Eukaryota; kingdom Metazoa; phylum Chordata; class Mammalia; order Didelphimorphia; family Didelphidae; genus Monodelphis; species Monodelphis domestica. Next base: position 7,651,832 of record NC_077233.1, read on the forward strand.
TGTGTGTGTGTGTGTGTGTGTGTTGGGTTGGGGGGGCATATGTGCACTTGCTCCTTGGAAGGTCTGCAATGGAGTTCTGGGCTCTTCTGGAAACAAGGCACAGAGTACCTTGAAGATGAAATGGGAGCAATGGTATGTTTGAGGGCTTGTTCCTCTGATTGGCTGGCTCTTCCCAAAACCTCCATCCTAAGGAGGACACATAGGCCAGCTGTATGTTTACTCCTCTCCAGCCTGTACTCTGGACTCTCTGAGACTTTCTTGGTAGCGTTCCTGTTCAGGCTCTCTTCATCATCCCCGTCCCTCTCTCACATTTCAACTCTCTTTTATGTGTCATCTTCCTTCATTAGAATTTAAGCTTTTTGAGGACAAGCACTGTTGTTCTTTCTGCCTGTATTTAGCACAGTTCCAGGCACACTGTAAAACACTTATTAAACATTTGATCACTCACCTTGACTTGAAAATCCAAGCTGTCGCTGCACTCAGCGCTTTATCTTTAGGAAGAGGTTCCATGGGAATGGTAATAGGATACTCTGAATCCCAATTTGCTGCCCTCTTGAGAGATTTAGTTATTCCTTCTTCCTTCTTCCCTCAAGGATGCTCTTGGCTCCTGATATACTTTACATTTAACAGTTTATAATCCTTCTGTCTTAGAATCAATACTAAGTTAAGCATCAGTTCCAAGACAGAAGAGCAATTAGGGCTAGGAAATTGGGAGGAAGTGACTTGTCACACAGATAGGAAGTGTCTGAGAGCAGATTTTAGCCTTGGACCTCCCATCTCTATACCTGTTTTCTATCCATTGAGCCACCTAACTTCCCCCTGATATACTTCTTCTAGAATTCATTTATAAGGAAAAAAGTATCTCCTGGGTGATTCTCAGGCTTACTTAATTTGCCTGTCTAGTTTCTTTTTTTTTAAACCCTTACCTTCCGTCTTGGAATCAATACTGTGTATTGGTTCCAAGACAGAAGAGTGGTAAGGGCTAGGCAATGGGGGTCAAGTGACTTGCCCAGGGTCACACAGCTGGAAAGTGTTTAAGGTCAGATTTGAACCTAGGACCTCCCATCTCTAGGCCTGGCTCTCATCCACTGAGCTACACAGCTGCCCCCCTGAACTCTCTTTCTGAACTCTCACTAGGCTCTGGTCCTGCTCTCCCTCCATAATGTTTCAAACCACAGAGCCCTCCTCAGGTCTCCTCATACCCCACAGTGCTGTTGAAATTTACCCTACTCCCACATTTGGGGCCAAATATCCCTTGGTTCACTTGAAAATCCCCATTATCATTTAGCTAAATGATGGTGAAAGTGTGGATTTCAGAGTCAAAGGAACTGGGTTCCATTCCTGGAACTGTCATTTACTACCTCTGTGACCTAGGAGAGTCATGTCACTTCTAGAGGCTTTAAAATCCAGAAGTGAGCCTAGTTGAACCTAAGGTTGACTAATCCCTTGACCTCTGGCACTGACTTCTTCCCTTCCATTCAGAGGCACCAAAGGGAAGAAAGTCAACCCCTGCTCAAGGCAATACATGGTTTTTCTGTTTTCCTCCAGGATTCTCTCCAAGCCTCTGAAGACACTACATCCTCGTAGGCTATGATGGTCCTCCCTCCTTAGAAAGTAGGACTGGGCAGGGACTCAGTGCTCTTATTTGGGTCCTCTTTAGTGCTGCACATCAAAAGACCTGCAGGGAGGCCTCCCTCCACCTCCCCTGCCTTGAAAGTGCCCTTGGGCCATCTGTGTGGGGAGAAGAGAGAACTCACACTCCATCCTTGCTTCATATTCCATTTCAGCTTAAAAACTGGAGAGGAAAGCATCGAAGTGGCTTTCTTTCACTCCTTTGAATGTTCTGCAGTGATGATTACTCTCTCCAGAAGAGAATTAAGCATGGAATGTCGTTTCAAGGGCACCACCTATGAGTGCAGCACCTTCGGGTTACTGCACTGCAGAGTTAGACAAAGGTTCACACTTCAGCTCATCCTTTCATGGGGACACAGTGATTTAGTGCTAGGACCAAGGTCAGGAATACCTGAGTTTAAATTCCATCTCTGACTTTTGCAAGCTGTGTGAACATGAGCAAGTCACACAATCCCCTTGTGAGACTCAGTTTCATCACCTATAAAATGGGAGTAATAGCATTCATGTCACAGGATCATTGTGAGACTCAAATGGGGTCATCCATTTATTGTATTTTGTAACTTTTAAAGTACTATAGAAATGGCAGATATGATTATTCTTGCTGTTTGTAGTCTGATAGCAACATCTGGTCACACACATGGAAGGCCATGCAGACATGAATAAATTGGGTGCCAGAGAGTTCCATTTTATAAAAGAAGTAGAGATGGGATGAGAGTCCCAGATCCATGAACGTGGCCTTTAATGGAGGAGTCTCTTACTTTGGCCTTTGGGGAATGGAATAAAACAGTATCTGTAGTTAAAATGGAGGATGGAGGATATAGTGAACAGGACACAGGCTTGGGACTCAGAGGACTTGGGTTCTATTACTTCCTACTTGCATCACTTTGGGAAAATCCCCTAATCTCTTTGGGATTTCTCCTTCTCCTCCTCTGTGAAATGAAGTATTTGCATGAGATGGTCTCTAAGATTCTTCCCTACTCTAAGTCATCCATGAAGAATTCATTTTTATGATGAACTGAAAGAAGGAAAGGGCTTGACTCTTGTGAAATCTAGAGATCACCCATGCATATCAGGAAGAATTATTTTAACTTTTGAGGATTACAAAAATCTTTATATAATTTTTTTCTTTTCATCCCTTCCTCCACTACTAAGTCAGTTGAGTGTTTGTATGATAATAAAGACTTGCCATGCAATACAAAGGCTTCCTGTGTGCCTGGGAAGGCTCTGGAAAATGGAAAACAATCCAGCAAAGTCTACTGACCAATTGCCGATTATGAGATTCATTACTGTGGAAGTGAGAAATTGAGAATGTTTTGTAGCAGGAGCTTGGAGTAGCTGAGGCTGATGGCCTGTCAGTCAAACGAGAGCATTCTGTTTGGAATGTGACTGGGAGAAGCAGTTGGAGGAAGGAGCAGACCAACTGAGGTTTTGGCTTGGAAGACAGAAGACTATTCTCTTGGCTTTTGGAGACTGAAGCCTGAAGGTTGTCTTTGGTTTTGAAGACAGAAGAAAGAAGGACAAAGTCCAGCTCTCTCTGAATTGCTCTGTTGTGATAGTGACTGAACTTCCAGATCTACCTCCACCATCCTTCAACCTAAGACTCATCCTAGTATTAGGGAACCCCCCAAACCCTCTTTCCTTCCATTTCCTTATCCTTCCCTGTCTTCCACAATAAATCCTTTACTTAAAATAGAGAAGATAAAGAATATTTCACGCGAGACATCATAAATTCACCCTGAGTTGATTTAAAAGACCAACAGAAGGAGGGTGAAGGGAGGGAAGAAGGGAAGAAGGAAAGAAAAAGGGAAAAAGGGAGGGAGGAAGAAGATAACAGCCTGATCTTTAGTTACCACTTACCACTCAAAATAATCCCTTATTACATTACCAAATTAGATCCATGATGTTTTGAGGAGAAGACTGGCACTGTACCAGAACTGTGTAAATAGTAATTATCTTTATCCTTTGTCTCAATCAGGGAGATGACATCTAGCCACACCTATAGAACAATGTATTCGAGTACCCTAAAATAATAGTTTTGGAGAAGGTGGGTAGCACCAGAGAAAAGGGGGCATGAATCCATGGCATGGGGCTTCTGATCTAGAGAAAAATTGGCTACTGTAGGCTTAGACCCCCCTAATTAAGGGTTAGTTTAGAACATTGATCCCTCCTTGCTAGCTGTGGAAGAAAGAGTTCGCCATCTCTACAAGCTGCCAGTCAACTTTCACACCCAAAGCAGCCATGCCAGCCTTCCTGAAGCAACAAGGCACCCCAAAAGAGAGAGACAGAAGGTAGCATTGCCAGAAAGTCAAACCTTACCACCATCTATCTCCCCTCAAAGCCTGGTGAAGATAGCCTAGGATCTGAAATCAAGAGTCTAGGGAAAAGCAGTGCTTCCAACCCACTATCCTCAGCCATCTCACTGGAAAGATGTACTGATAACTACTGCCTGGGCTGTAGCCATAGCTACTGAAGACCCAGAAAAACACACTCCTGCTACTAAAGTCCTTGGCCCTGCCGAATGACTCACCATCAGAAGTGGATGAGATTTTATTAATGGAAATGACATTGAAGAAGAGGAATGACCATGCACTTTTCCTTTTGCACCCAAAACATCATGGGATTTTTCCACTTGACATGCAGCTGAAACTTTCTATAGATATTATCTCCCCATTAGAATAGGAAGCCTTCAAGAGCAGGGCATGGTTTACTTTTCTATTAGTCTAGCACATGCTTTACACCTGGTAAGCACCTACTCAATGCTTCATTCATGTGGGGTTTTCCTTAATGGACTTCCCTGACCAGCAGGGTCCCACAAGGGAAGGGGCTCACCTTTGTGATGGGACCCGAGGAGAGGTAGGAACCGAGAACCAGGGTGGAAATGAAAGACAGGGACAAGTCAGTGGTTGGATAGGGCAGGCAACCCCTATGATTTTCCTTAAGGTGGAAAATGAGGATAATGGAATACAAGGTGGTTGAGGAGATTAAGATAGAGAATGCAGGCCGAGATGGTTACAGCCTCGGGGAAGGAGAAGGTCAAGAAGAGAGAGACATAGTCATTGAGGAGCCCAGTGGAGCTCCATGGAAGGGAGAAAGGCCAAGAGGAAGTTCATGGGATTGCCTCTGAATTTATTCATGTCCTGCTTGGGCGGTACTCCCAAGGACGTAGTAACCACATCACAAAGTATAGACACTTAAGATTGGGTGGCAAGGTAGAGGGAACACCTTTGGGCGTGTAGATTGCAAACCGCGCTTTCCCGGGGAATTGACTCCGAGCATGCTAATGAGTTTGTCTTAGCCAAGGGCCACATGGCCAGTTCAAGGTTACATTCACAAGCCTCATTGGTATAACCTTATGCTTGGAGACACAGTAATCATACAGTCATCTATATTTCATAGATGTGAATATGCTTGGGATGCTACAATTCATTCATTCATTACTACTTTCAAAACTAGCTGGTTTGATTTTGTTGGAACTTCCAATGACCTTACCCTGTTGTACTGAATTGATCCTTATTCCTTCCTTCCTTCATTTTGAATATTTGGTATGATGCCATCATTAAAACTGTTGTTCTTCCGCCTTTAAGGATTCATGTTGTATGTGGGTGATGGTGGACAACACTCCAGACTGTCATAGGGTTCTGATTTCAAAAGAGTTTATTGGCTGAGTTGTCCAGGATATATTGGGGTCTGTGGTTGTCATAAGGATAATTGTTTTCTCTTAGCACTAAATCTGGGCTCTTCTAGAAAAATACATCTGCAATTTCTGGTAGCAACGACCTGGTCTTGAGTTTTTTTCATGGCACATCCTAGTTTTCACAATTAAATTAATCTGACACCCATTTCTTCCCCCTTTAAAAAATATTAATGTATTGCCTAAGTGTGCAGGAATGTTACCTATGGCAGGCCTTTTTCTTTCACCTTTGGGTCTTAGTGGTTTCTTAGACTCCATTTGGAGAGAAACTTTCCGCTACAGTTGGCAAATCTGCTAGCATGGGGTCATTAGGCTTTACTATCACTGGAGGGAAGTGATGTCTACTTTGTCAAAAATAGATTTTAAATTCTTTGACCTGCTTATCATGTGTTCTGAGAGTGCTTGACAGTCTTCTTTCTTTTTGATGAAAAAATATTTATCTTTCTAGAGCTGCCTTGGGTTGAAGGGCTCTCTGTTTCCTTAATATGGTATAAGCTTTTCTTAGTATATTTTCCAAATCTGTTATGGTCCATTTTACATACATGCTGCAATCCTGTACACTGTCATCCTCCAAATTACATACATACATTTTACATCTTCTGAACGAGTACATTAAATTGGTACTGCATAGTTGTTACCTGTGCTAATGTGTATCTTTCTATACTTAGTCTTAAATTTCCTGCTGAGAGTCTTATGTTCAAGGTGACATGCCTAGAGAACACCAGATATTTCTAGGTATTGTCTTCACCCATTAATGGTACATTATGACTTTTAGATTCAAGCTTGAAGCCTTCATTTTCTAGTTTTCTTCAATATAGATTCAACATTTTATATAAAACTATGTTCTCTGAGAGTTTGGTGTGATTTTTATCACTATTTTACTGATAAGGAAACTGAGACAATAGAGGCTAAGTGACTTGTCCAGGGTCATGAAGATAATAGGTGAGTGACGTCAAATTTGAACTCTGGTCTTCCTAACTCCAAGCTTAGCTTTTTATTCACTGTACCACCTAACTGCCTCTACTATACTTTATCCTTTAGACAAGTCATAAAGATACATGCTTACCATATGTGTCCAGGCCAATGTAAAAGAACTTTGTAGGCAAATGTTTTGATGACTGTATCAATTTTAAGATTTAAGCAAAATGATACTGAAAAAGTTCTTGCCCACAAGAAGCTTACAGTTTAGCCAGTTAAGATATAGTGTGCTAGAGCTTTTTGCCTTTGACCACCTGGAAGTTCCCATGGATACACCTCTACCACCTCATCTCTCTCTCCATCTCTCTCTCTTCCTCTCTCTTTCTCTCTGTCTCTGTTTCTGTCTCTGTCTCTCTCTCTGCCTCTCTCTCTCTCTCTCTCTCTCTCTCTCTCTCTCTCTCTCTCTCTCTCTCTCTCTGCCTCTCTCTCTCCCTCTGCCTCTCTCTTTCTCTCTGTCTCTGTCTCTCTCTGTCTCTGTCTCTCTCTGTCTCTGCCTCTCTCTCCTCTCTCTCTCTCTGCTTCTCTCTTTCTCTCTGTCTCTGTCTCTCTCTGTCTCTGTCTCTCTCTGTCTCTGCCTCTCTCTCCTCTCTCTCTCTCTGCTTCTCTCTTTCTCTCTGTCTCTGTCTCTCTCTGTCTCTCTCTCTCTGTCTCTCTCTCTCTCTCACACACACACACACACACAATCTCTTCAACTGTTAACAATAAAATGAGGGGAGAGGCAGAAAAATAAAAGGAGCAAAATATCCTGGATGTTTTCGCAGCCATCGTATGGAGATCACCAAAATTCAGTGGTTGAGTGGGTGACCTGGCAGCCAAGGAATCCTTGAGGTTTTTCAAACATACTTAGTAGTGTACTACAGTGGAAAGAACAAGGTCCCTGGAGTCAGAGGGCTTAAGTTAAAATCCTACTCCTGACGGTGACTCTCTAGGTAACTTTAACCAGGTTACTTAACCTCTCCCTCTCCTCATCTGCCTCATTTACAGAATAAGGTCATTGGACTAGATAGCCGCTGACATCTCTTGATCTTCAGTCCTTTTAGTTACTTAGGTATAGATTTCTCATCCACAACAGGAGAGCCTATATATTCCAAGGAGGTTTTTAAATAAATGAACCTTGGGAGCAGCGAGGTAGCTCAGTGGATAGAGAAGTCAGGTCTAGAGAGAGGAGGTCCTGGGTTCAAATCTGGCCTCAGACACATCCTAGTTATGTGACCCTGGGCAAGTCACTTAACCCTCATTTCCCAGCCCTTACTACTCTTCTGCCTTGGAACCAATACTCAGTATTGATTCCAACATGGAAGGTAAGTTAAAAAAATAAATAAATGAACCTTAATGGCTCCCCAAGGCATGACTTAGCTGGGGTGAATTTGTTCTATTTCCTCCTGGCTCCTCATGGGTCTGGGCTGAGGACCTTCAATAAGTAGACTGGATATTCATGTCTCATTTCTGAAGAACATTAGGCTGATTTGGGGGCTGGCTGCAGCTTTCTGAGTTACCAGACACTTGGGAAGGGTTGGGAGTATTAGTCCTTGGCGTCTGATCTGCTGGGCAGAATTGTTCCTGACATGGTGAATTACCATTTATGAGGAATACAAGACATTTGTTTAGTGATTTATTTCCAGGAAACCTGTGCCCTGACAAATGAGAGCAGCCTGCTTCCCAATTTGGTGGAAAATTGCTTCCATTCTTAAGTTTCTATAAAGAGCATGGATCAGTGATGACTCACTCACACACAGACTTGCAGGAACACACACACACACACACACACACACACACACACACACACCCATGCACATATATACATATAAGTCTCTGGACACTTTTAGAAGTAAATTCAATGTTTATCATGGGTTTGTTTCCACATTCTTTCATAAACTATTGCTTCATCTCTTGAACCCTTGATCATCTTTGGCCCCTTCCTAGTCCAATCTATTCCTCCTCTTGGTGTCTCTTTTCTGCATCAAGTTTTCCTTTGTGTAGTCCATTTCATATATCCAAATCAGACTTCTATCCACAAATTGCCTCCTTTCCACCACACCCTTGAATCTAGAATTGTAAAGGATTTGTGAGTTCCATGAAGTACCTTGGCCCTCCACTGATACAGATTGCAACCAGTCTGTGTTGACTCATCCTGGACAACCCCCATTAATCCATCGTGGTCAGGGTGGTATGCACCCAACATGTTAGAGACTTTCCATGTGTTCTCTGATGTGGAGACCAGGAGGCCACGTGGACTCTTTTTTTAGGGGTTGTTCATGTCTTATATGACATCCACTTCTGCATAATTTCTGTCTTGTGATGTGATGTTTCCCATGATGCTCCCCAGTGTACCTCTTTGGGTGATTTTTAACCGCACTTCTTTAAGGTTACAGTATTCCATGACCTGCAGTCACCACCATCATGGGATGAGTACTGCTATATATCGAAGGATGGGCCTTTGTTTCAGGGAGAACCTTTGGCTCATTTAAGGAGTGGTGCAATTTCTCAAAGGCTATCTAATACACTCTCTTCCTTTGTTTGGTTCCGGGTCCTTTGTGTTGTTCATTTGTAGTTAATATGATCTTGATTTAGAAGCAGAGGGACCCAGGAGGGAATGGAGTCCAATCTCACCCATCTGATGTCACAATCACATCATACATGATATCCTGAAGCCCCCTACTTCCACCCAAGTTACTTTCCATTGCCCTTTGGGAGAAATGAATATTGATTCTTGGTATGCATTCACCTGGGCTTCCATCCCCCTCTAGTTTGAAGGCAGCATCCTTATGCCTCCCATATCACAAGGTGGAGACTTTGCTGTTCACTGTGTTCCAGGTAAGACGCTGTTTTTCTTCTGTTGAGTCATGACGCCTTCACGCATTTTCTCATCAGTCCAAATCTGGCCTCTAGAGCTTAGACTGTGATTCTGAACACTTAGTCATCCCTCTGAGAAGAGCTCTGATTTGTGCCTTGGACTTAGCCCCAGGGTGGGAAAGACCTTTTGAGTCTCCTTTCATTTCCTCCCTTCCCTTCTGGATGCTGAATAAATGGAGGACAATGAATATTTATGAGGTGAAGGTGTCCCTGGTATTCTCCCTGTTCTAAGTAGTATCATCCTGGTTTAGAAAGGCCTCAAAATGCAGGGCTCTGATTGGAAAAGGACTGGTCGTGAGCCAATGCCAATTGTGGCCCTGCTTGGCCACAGCATCCAGGTGAGCTGCCTGGTATAAAGTATCCAAAGGCCTCTAAGGTGCCTCCTACTGTTCTCGGTGCTTATAGCCAGAGCTGACAAGCCAGGTACTGCTTCCAAGGATCTTAGGATCTCTTGGAAGGATACAGAGAGGTGATGTGGGATAGTGGGAAGAGGCCAGGATTCAGCACAACTGACATTTCCACCTGTGTAAACCCACTTGTGCAGTTAGGTGGCCCAGTCAATGAAGGGCTGGATTTAGAATCAGAAAGAGCTGAATTCAAATCATGCTTCAGACACTTAATAACTCAGCGACTTTGAACAAATTATTTAGCTTCTCTAGACCTGTTTTCTCATCTATAAGGTGAGGAGGAGGTTCAACCTGATTACCTCTTAAGCCCTTTCTACCTATAAATATAGTATCCTATCATAAATCACTCCCTCTTCCTAAACTTCACATTTCCCTCGTAAAGGAGTTAGACAAAATTATTTATAGGGTCCCTCCTACCTTGAACTCATGATGCTGTGACATATAGACAGATAATTGGAATATAAGGTGATACGGGCAAGTAAAAAATAAAAATAAGCATTTATTGCAAGCAAAAGAGTAGACCAAAGTGTTCTAGGAAATTATCATGGAGGCATCATGGAGGGCTTCAAGGAGATGTTCTTTAGCTGGATCTTAAAGGATTTTAATGGGAAGAATTGTGGAAGGATTATGTCCTAAGAATGGGGAGGGGCACCAGGGAGAATATGTTGAGGTATGACAAGTCCAGTTTGGTGGAATATGGCTTGAAAGAAGCAAGTGTTACATCATGCTGAAAGACAGTTTGGAATAATCTAAAAAGTCTGCAAAAACCAGTCTGGGGAGACTGACTCTTTTTTGTAGAGGCAATGGAGGGCTACTGGAGGTTTTGAGCAGAGGAGTGACTGGTCACATCTGTGCATTTTATGTTTATTTGAGAATTATGTGGAAAGTGGGTTGAAGAGGAAAGAGAAGGAGCAGACCAATTCCAGTAGTGCAGACTGGTTATAGTAGTACAGGGGAGAGGCGACAAGAATCTGACTTGGGGTTGTGGCAAGAGACAACTGTGACAAATGGATGAATGTAGGGATGAGGGAGAGGGAAGCATCAAAGATGATTCTGAAGTTTGAAATCTGAGTAATCAGAGGCTCCCACAACAGAGGTGTCAACCCAGGTTATAGCTGTGTTCTACATTCTTTGTGAAATAAAGAGCAAGAACTTACTGTGGATGAGCCAGGCCAGACTTGAACAAGAATCCCATGATGGTGATGATTGCAGGTCATGGAATTCTGTAACCTTAAAGAAGTGAGGTTAAAAATGACCCAAAGTTGGCCTTAGATACTTCCCAGCTGGGTGACCCTGGGCAAGTCACTTGACCCCCATTGCCTAGCCCTTACTGCTCTTCTGCCTTGGAACCAATACCCAGTATTGATTCCAAGATGGAAGGTGAAGGTTTTTTTAAAAATCACCCAAAGAAGTACACTGGAGAGCATCATGGGAAACATCACATCACAAGACAGAAATTATGCAGAAGTGGATGTCATCCAAAAAAAGAGCTAAAAAAGAGTTCACGTGGCCTCCTGGTCTCCACATCAGAGAACACATGGAAAGTCTCTAACATGTTGGGTGCATACCACCCTGACCACGATGGATTAATGGGGGTTGTCCAGGATGAGTCAACACAGACTGGTTGCAATCTGTATCAGTGGAGGGTCAAGGTACTTCATGGAACTCACAAATCCTTTACAACTCTAGATTCAAGGGATTCAAGGAGGGTGTGGTGAAAAGGAGGCAATATGATTAGGGGAAATGATGGATATGTGATGTGGTGGAACTAGCATTGAGATCCCTTGGCAACAGATTGGCTATTGGGAATAACTCATAACTTATGAAACTGGGTAACTAGAAGGGAAGTAGAGCTCTCAAGGAAAATATCGAAGTTCAGGGGAGGTAGGATTTAGAGAAGAAGGAGTTAGCTCTGCTTTAGATATATTGAACTTGAAATGTCATTGTTAATGTAGCTTTCAATTCGAGAGAGAGTCTGCTATATTGATGAAATCATTTGCCTACAAATCAAAATGGAACCCATGGTACCTGATGAGATTAATAACAGAGACCGGAGGAAGAGAAAAGACGAGGGCCCATAATGGAACCATGTGAGACATCCTCAGTGGTAGTGCAGGGAATGAATTATGATCCAGTAAATAAAACTGAAATGGTCCAGTCAGGTGGATGGGAGAAGTACTAGGAATGTCTTAGAAGCCTTGGAAGAGAAAATATTCAGGAATTGGCAGTGGGGGGGGGGTGGAGGGGAAGATTCAATAATAGTAAAATGATAAAGAAATTATGACTGATAAAAAGTGAGAAAAGTATGGGAGGAAAAGAAGAGAAGGGGAGGGGGGAATAAGGAAGAAGGGGGAGAAGATGTAGACAGGAGAAAGTGGAGAAAGGGAAGAGAAGAGAATGAGTAAAAAGACAAACTCCTGCAAGAAATGGAAGGGGATGGATAAAGACATTAGAACAGAGTTTGATTTTGGCAAAGAGAAAGACTACCTTACCCTCTAAAATTGGAGCACAGGAGGAGACTATAGTGGATACTGGTTTTTATTCAGTCTTGTTCAAATCCTTTTTTTTAAACCCTCACCTTCCATCTTGGAGTCAATACTGTGTATTGGCTCCAAGGTAGAAGAGTGGTAAGGGCTAGGCAATGGGGGTTAAGTGACTTGCCCAGGGCTACACAGCTGGGAAGTGTCTGAGGTCAGATTTGAACCTAGGACCTCTCGTCTCCCATCTCTAGGCCTGGCTCTCAATCCACTGAGCCACGCATCATGCTCAACTCTTAATGATCCCAAGGACAATACTTACTGTCCATGAGATTTTCTTGGCAAAGATACCAGGGTAATTTGCCATTTCCTTCTCCAGTGGAGTAAGGGATATAGGGTAAGTGGTAAGTAATTTTTCCAGGGTCACTCAGCTACTAAGTGCCTGAGTCAGGATTTGAACTCAGGTTTTCCTGTCTCCAGATGGAGTTCTCTACCCATTGAACCATCTAGCTGCCTTTGAATGATGTTTAGTGGTTTTGAAATATGTAGCAGGGAAGAAGAGGGGACACATGAAGGATGGATAGCCTTTATTGTGTCCGAAAAGTGGAGCATGAGTTGCTCTACTGACAAAAAGTGGGAAGAAGGTGGCTGGGAGGTGAAGAGAAAAGAGATATGAGATAACTGCTGAAGGGACAGGGATAGAGCCAAAGGTTTGTTATGCATTGCTGAGGACCCAGGGCTTTATTCTGTTATGCAATTTTCATTAGACACCAACCAATTGTTTGATTTCAACAGGGGCCCAAGAAATGGGTTATGTGAGTAAGTCAAAGGAGAATGACTCAGTTTTATAATTATAGCCTAGAAAGTTGTTCCTAGAATCATAAAATCTTAGAGTTGAGAAGGACCGTAGAGACCATCTAACCTAACTGCCTTATTTCACAGATGAGAAAACTGGACCCCAGAGATTAGGCACTGGGTTCCTCATGAGCTGTTATTTTTTCGGTTTAATTAAAGTAAAATCTCATGATGGAAATGAAAACTATTGGAGAAGTTAGTCTATAGGATTGTTTCTAGTTCTAACTAGAAATAGTTCCTCGCTACAGTAGACATTTTCTGAATAGTGTAGAAAGAGGACTGAATCTGGGTTCAGAAGAATTGGCTTTGCGTTATCCCATTAACAAATTCCATACGTATTATCTTGGACAAGTCATGTAACTCCTCCAAACTTCAGTTTCCTCGTCTATAAAATGAGGATGATCATAGCTATACCATCTACCTCAAGGTGCTACTTCAAGGAAAGCACATTGTAAATCCTAGAACACGGAAATAACATTTTCATTCGTACTGTATATTAGTAAATTATACAACTGACCAATGAGTTCAAATCACTTTTACTTCCCAAAAGGAGAGCGTCAGCCGAGCCTGGCAAAAGCTTGGAGTTTAAAATTCTGGCAAAGCTAATTTTCTCTTATAATTACAGCCTTAGAAACATCTTGATCCAAAATATTAAGGAAGAGACAGCAGAAGGAACTGAATGCTGCTTTAATTCTGAGGGCTCTGTAGCATATTTATTAATCGAGGGCAATTTTTCTATCAAACTGTAATAATATAATGACAGCTTTGAATGTGAAAGCAAGCTTCAGGCAGTTCTGAGTTCACCTGTGATCCCAGCAAACACTTGACGTAAGCTGACAGGTGAATTCTCATGCTAATTGGGCTTTTCATGCAATGCCTCTCTCCCGAAATTTGGGCTTCGGTGGGCAAAGCCAATATACCTCTAGGAGGGACCTGACTCCCTGATGTGACTCAGCCTCCATCTCTCTTTGCCACTCCTTCCCTGCCTCCAGGATTTCTTTTACTAGCTTTGAAATGTCACAATTGGGGATTAATTTCTTTGGTTTGTTAGTCAGTGAGCTAATAAACATTAATTAACACCTACTACGTGTCAGGCATTGTGTGAAGTCGGGGCTAAGAAAGGGAAAACACAATCCCTGCCCTCAAAGAATTTACATTCGAATGTGGCAATACACAAAGAGAAGCTGAAAAGGGAAGGTGAGGGGGATTAAAGTATTCTCAGCATGGGGTAGGTAGGCAGGTGGGAAATGAGGAAAAGGCTTCCTTAAATGGAAGATCCTGAAGGAGCTCCCTAATTGCCATCCTTCACCCTCTCCAGTCCTAGGGAAGGAAGGGCACTAGTACTAATGGGTGTCTTTATATCTTGTATCTTATATCTTGAAACCTCATAGGTGGGGTAGTTTGATCAAATTTACAAAATCATTTTCTAAAGAAGAGGGTTGGAGAGGGGATGAATAAACAGAATATGAGGGTGAAATAACAATATGTAAAGTGCTGCGCAATATTTAAAATAGCATCTATAGCCTCAGGGGGGTACGAAGGAGGAGTCTGGAGATTCTGGAGACAAATTTGATCTACTTCAGGCTTTTTCCATGTCTTAGGGGAATGAAGTTCCATTCAGTGGCCATTTATTGAGCATCTATGTGTGAGGCATTTGAGGGGCTGTGCTAGTCATTCCTATAGAACAGAGATCCTTCCTCTAACACTGACTACCTGGGAGGCATTCGGCACGTTATTAGATTCCCTTGTTTCCTCATCTAAAAGGAGGGGCCTGGACTAGGTGGTCTGTGGGCTTCCTTTTAGCTCTAGACCTCCATTCCTGCCCCCACCCCACGTTGAAAGATGAGCAGAGTACACTCCCTTTTCTCAAGAAACTTATAATCTAGTGCAAAAGAGAAGATGCACACAAGTATCTGTAACAAAGAGGGAGTAAGAGGGAGAGACGTGGAGGAAAAATAGAAGAGAGCTCATCCTTCTGGAGAGAGTTAACATTCAAATAACTAGAATCTAATGAGTTGTCCATTGAAAATAGATTCTTCCCAGCTAAGCTGATAGACTCTAGCTCCTCTCTCTCCATTCTCTTAAAACCCTCCCAGAGTGTTGGTTTGGACCTCTCCTGTAGCACTTACAAATCCTCCCTCTTTTGTGATATGGGGATGATAATAATAATACCTTTACCTTAGGGAGTTATGAGATCAAATGAATTAATATTCATCAAATGCTTGCAAACCTTAAAACACTATGTAATTTCCAGCTAGCATTGTTATCTTATTTTCTAGTGTATTAGCTATGATTCCCAATTTTGTCATATGTAGCATTAGTAAGCATTTAAGGTATTTTTCAAATATTTTTCATCGATATTCTCATTTTTTGTTAGGAAGCTGGGTGGTCCAGTGGATAGAGCTCTGAGCTTAGAGTCCAGAAGGTCTATGTTCAAATTCCCCTCATACAGTTAACAGCTATGTGATCCTGCCAAGTGGACATGACCCTTCTCATCCTCAATTTCTTTATCTATAAAATGGAAATACTAACTTCCCAATGTTCTGTGAGAATAAAATGAGACAACGTATATAAAGGGCACTACAAGTGCCCTGCAAGTGCTATTTAAACCTTAGCATTTTTTTTTACATTGTTATTGCTTTCCACTGACCATCTATTTCTTTACCTAAGTTATTACTACAAACTCTGAAGAGCACTGGGCCAAGTATAGGTCTTTGAGGCTTCTACTAGAGACTTCCTGTCTAGTTGCCATCACACTCCTTGAAAAGAGCTGTTCTATGAGTCCATTCCATGAGTTAAAAATCCAGATGTCTCCATCTTTTCCAAGAGAATAGCATGAAGTACTCTGACCAAGTTCTTTGTTAAAATCTATATAGAAATACTTTTTAACACTCCCTTTATCACTGGCTGGGAAATCCAAAGCTTGTCAAAAGGAAAATAACATTGATCTTGTTTGGCATGATCTTGCATAATCCCTGGTGGTTCTTTCTGGGCACTACTTGCTTTCATTTTCATTTTTAATTAAATTAATTTTTTTTTCAATGAACAAAAATCTTTTCTCTCCCTTCAACGCTGTTCAAAAGAAAAACAAAACACTTGCAATCTATATGCATAATTAAGCAAAAAAAAATTGATGACATTGACCACATCCTTTTAAAAATGTCTCACCTTTTCATTCTAAGTCCATGACCTTCCTGGAGGTAGGGAACAGGTCTCAACCTGAGTCCTTTGTAATCATGATTGGTGATGATTTATATGGACTTATTTTTACATCATTTCTTGGGTAAAATTATTGTTTCAATTAATTTTTAGTTGACTTTCTTTGGTTCTTCAAATAGGTCATCATGTAACCTGCAAAAACCTTTCCTCCCCCATCTATGTGTATTCTCTCAGTTTTTTCTCTTGTCTTATTGCTATAGCTACCATTTCAAAGACTAAAGAAAATAATAATGATGATAATGGATATTCTTGGTTTATTCCTGATCTTAATGGAAAGGCTATTTGTTTATTCCCATTGCATACAGTTCTAACTTTTGGTTTTAGATGGCTAATATTTAATATATTAAGAAAAGATGTATTTATTCCCATTTTGTTTAGTGATTTTTAAAGGAATCAATATTGTATAGTATAAAAAGCTTTTAGAATCTAGTGATGTAACCATGTATTTTTTGTTCTTTCTTGTTATTAATATGTGTTATCCTGATAATTTTCTTATTAAGGAACAAACTCTGTATTCCTGGTATAAATCCAACCCAATTATAGAGTATGGTTTTTGTGATCTGTTGTAGTTTCCTTGCTAATATTTTATTTAACATTTTTTGCACTGATATTCATTAGTGTTATTTCTTTCTCTGTGTTATTGACTTTCCCTGGTTTAGGCACCAGAACCATATCTGCATCATAGAAGGAATTTTATAGGACACCTTCTTTTCTCATTTCTTTAAATAGCTTATATGATACTGGTCTTGTGTTTTTTAAAATACTTGATAGAATTCAGTTCTTATTCATCTGATTTGGAATTTTTCCCCTTAACTTATTAATGACCTATTTAATTTATTTTTCTGAAATTAAATATTCAAGTTTTTGTTCTGTTAATAGGGGAACTTTATATTTTTAAAAATATATAGTCATTTAATTTTAAAGTCTGTTTTATTGACATGTAATTTCACAAAAGGGTTTCTTGTAATTTCCTCTGTTTTTTCATTCATGTAGAATTTTTAATTTTTGATGTCAACAAATTGATCTTCCTCTTCTTTTTTATTTTATTTTATTTTTTTAAACTCTTACCTTCTATCTTGGAATCAATACGATGTATTGGTTCCAAGGCAGAAGAGTGGTAAGGGCTAGGCCATGGGGGTTAAGTGACTTGCCCAGGGTCACACAGTTGGGAACTGTCTAAGGCCAGATTTGAACCTAGGACCTCCCATCTCTAGACCTGGCTCTCAATCCACTGAGCCTCCTAGCTGCCCTCTTCCTCTTCTTTTAAAAAATCAAATTGGGGTTAAAGGGAAGGGGGAAAACATTTCTATACTGCTTACTAAAGCTAAAAAACACTTAGCTTTTTATAAATATTATCTTTTGATATTCACAATGATCTAGGAAGATTATTATCTCCATTTTTTTGGTGAGGAAAGTGAGGCAAAAAGAGATTAAGTGATTTGCCCGGAGTCACTCAGTCACAAATTTCTGAGGCCAGATTTGAATTCAAATCTTCTCTCAGAGCTTTATGTACTGTACTACCAGCTGCCTCTAATTAGTGATATGTTTATTTGTGTTTGTTTTGCCAAAAAAAAAAAGACCCTAATTTTAAAAATATATTAATTCAATTGTTTACTTTCAACATTGTTACTCTCTCATTGGATTTTTGAAAACTCTTACTTTTTGTCTTAGTAACAGCTTTAAGATGGAAGAGCAAGGGCTAGGCAAACAGGGTTTAGTGACTTGCCCAGGGTCCCAGAGCTAGGAAGTGTCTAGGGCCAATCTTTTATTGGATTTTCAGTATTTACTGTATTGATGTTTAACTGGCACTTTTAAAGATACTTATTTTCTTATTTTTTTTTAAACCCTCACCTTCTCTCTTGGAGTCAATACTGTGTATTGGTTCCAAGGCAGAAGAGTGGGAAGGGCTAGGCAATGGAAGTCAAGTGACTTGCCCAGGGACACACAGCTGGGAAGTGTCTGAGGCCAGATTTGAACCTAGGACCTGGCTCTCAATCTACTGAGCCACCCAGCTGCCCCCTATTTTCTTCTTTTAAAAAAATATATGTGCCCAGTTTATTTATCTGCTCTTTCTGTCTTTTACTGATAAATGTTCACATTTATTTTATACACATTTATAGATTTTCCATTTTTGCTGTGGTTAAATTTGTCTGCATTTGAAAGGGATGCATTGAAATCTCTAATCACTTATAGTTTTATTATCTATTTACCTGGGTGATTAATTTAAATTTTCCTCTAAGTATTTATGTACTGTACCATTTGATACATATATGCTTAGTGTCCATAATAGCTTTGAATAAAATGTAGTTTCCTTGTTTATCTCAAAATCAAATCCATTTTTGTTGCTTTCTCTTTGGGATGTTACTACTTCTTTTTACCTTCAACTGAGGCACAATATATTTTGCTCCAGGCTCTTATTTTAATTCTCTGTTATATTTGAAGTATGTTTCTTCCTAGTGCATTTCCTATGAATGTGATATTGCTGGATTCTCCCTTTTAATCCATTCTGCTATCTTCTTTCATGTTGTTGGTGAGTTCATCCCATTCATATGATGATTATTTCCATCCAACTTATTCTTTTATTTTTGTCTGTTTTCTAACCCCCTTTCAAAAGGAAAAAAGGAGTGCTACATGAGTAGGGTGTTCAACAACAGTGCTCTATGTTTGATACAATCTGCTTCTTCTCTCCTGTCTCTTTTATTGTTCCATCACCCAGAACCCATCCACATGTTCTTATAATTTATTTCTTTTTAAATCCCTTCTAATGATCCAATAGCCAGGTTTAGAATTTCTTTTTTTAAAATGACTAATTCCTTCCTGTTGCAACTCTTCCTCTTATTTCCTCTTTTTCTCCCTTCCATTTTCCACCTGTTTTGTATATATTTCTGCCTCTGATTTTGTCTGTATTCTCCTCTGAACAGTTTAGATAAAAGTGAGTTTCAAATTGCTCCCACTGCCTCCAACCCTTGTATCTTGTTTATGTAATCTTCTAAATGTCTGAATATTAGACATAATCCCCTACCCTGACTTTCTTTTTCCCTCACTCTAAAATGTGTTCCTTTCCCCCATCTTTCCTTCTTTTAGGAAAATAAAAACATAAACCACTCCCTAACTCTTCATCTTGTAAGACTTCTTCTGTGACACCTGATGATATTAAAGTTCTGAAGAAACATCTGTGTGATTTCCCCCTATTAGAATGTAAACACTTCATTCTTGTTCAGTTCTTATCCTTCACTCATATTGACTTTTTTATCATCTTCTGTCTCATATTTGTATTTCAAATTACTCAACTCTGGTTTTTTCATTAAGCATGCTTAAAAGTTTTATATTAAAAATACATTCCTCTCTATACCCTGCCCTACTATACACCTACTAAGGATTATATTCAATTTTTTCTGGAAAGTTATTCTTTATTGTAAAACTATGTCTTTTATCTTTTGGAATGCCATATTCCCAGTTCTCAGTTCTTTTAAAGTGATGGCTGCTAAATCTTGTGTGCTATCAACCTTGATTTTCCTTGATTTCCAATTAAGACATGCATGGTGTGGTGCACTTTTTTGTTCTTGGTGGAGTCACTGTAAGAAGCATCTAGGATGTATGGCTTCTGCTTTCTCTGCCATCTTGGCTGGTTTCTCTCATCACTTCCTTTTTTAGATATGCTTAATAATCTATTTCATAATAGTTAGATTACTCCAAGAATAAGATTTAACCTCAATCACCTGGAATTGCAATATCCAATTCTCTTCCTTTAAAAAAATCAGATCTATATTTGTCTTTGTGTAGTCCTATAAAACATTTCTCATTTTCCATAATTTGACAAAATCCATTATAATCAGTATATCACATCTGTCACTGTTTCTAGTATCCAACAATAATTCATCTGGATTAGTCAACTTAAATTCTTGAAGGACAAACCTCCCTACTTACATTGAGTACTAATTCCTAGGGAAACACCATGACCTGGTAGATAGAAAGCCAATTCGAGAGTCAGAAAGACTTGGTTTCAAGTTCTGCCTCTGACCCTTACTAATTGTAGGACCTTAGATGAATCAATCACATTATCTCTTAGGGTTATAGACAACTCTTGAAGACACCAAGTTATTGAGAAGGAAATAATTCCCCTTATTAGAAGTTCCTCCCCAAGACCTCTCTATGCCAATGAAATCACAGATCTGGTTATAGATATGAATCATCTTACTGGATATTTCTGTTCTGTCTTTTCCTATCTGAAGGTTATTCCTGGCAGAATTGATCTTGTTATTCTTGTCATTGTAACTCTAGCACCCAGTACAGTCCCTGGCACAGAGCAGGTGCCAAATGAGTGCCTGGTGATTGATTGGCTGAGAAAACTGAAGCAAAAGAAGTTTAAAGGGACTCTTGCTTCTCTCTTGTCAGTTTTTCTCTTTACATCTGCCTAAAGCAGCATCCATAGCTCTTCTCTGAGGCTTCTCTCTTTTTCTCCTTTGCAGTGTTCTGGTGTTGGACACTCATAGCAATGTGACTAAAAATAGCCTTTTTGTTGTTCTTAGCTTTCCTGACTGAGCTTCAGCACTTTTGAAAAACCCTCACCTTCTCTCTTAGAATCAATACGAAGTATTGGTTCCAAGGCGGAAGAGTGGTAAGGGCTAGGCAATGGACATTAAGTGACTTGCCTAGGGTCACACAGCGAGGAAGTGGCTAAGGCCAGATTTGAACACAGGACCTCCTGTCTCTAGGTCTTCCAGAGCTTCAAAACTCTTGTCATCAATATAAATATGTGCAAAACTTAGTATATTCACTCTCTGCAACCTGCCTTTGTTTCTGCCATCTGTACAAGGCTTTTCAAATTCATTCTGGCTGGCAAATTCTCTGTGTATCCACTTTAATCTCTTCAATTAATTCCCATTTTTCTTCCTCATCAGAATTACTTCCCTTTGTGTCTTAAGAATTTTACTCTTGCATGTTTTCCATCTCTCTTCATCTGACTTCCTGAATAGAATTTTAGGCCACAGAATCCTATATATGCTTCCTCTGGATTTTTTGAAATCTGTTCTAAAGTATAGGATGCATGTCAGTCAATGCCAGGCTTATAGATAAAACTCCAGAAAGCTGTGGCCATTTTTTTCTGCACAGTCCCTCCATGTCAACCACAGCATCCAGTTCTTTCTTCTGGCTGAGAATCAGATCTAGCATGTAATTTTTCCCTTCTTAATTCTTCCCTGCTTAGGAAGGATGAAAATATAATTACGGCAATTCAGGAAGTTATTAACTGCACTGCTTTGGGGAAGGAGTAAGCCACAGCAGGTGTCTGGGTAACTAAAGTCTCCCATCATTGCTATACCGGGCATCTGTGCCAGCTTTATAAGGGTATGTTTCCCAGATTCTGAATCTATTTCTTTCTTCTCAGGTAGTCTATAGTAGGTTCTGATGGAAAAATTACTTTGCTTAATTCCCTATTCATCTTTACCCAAATGCTTTCCTCCATACCCACCTAATTTTAGCTCCAAGATTTCCTCGAATGAGACACACACATGCACACGTGTGCACACATGTACATGAATACATTTTTTCTTTTGCATTAGGTATATCCATCCAGAACCATATTCTAGTCATTGTAGTCATCATTCTCATCCATTCCCCCAAATCTCAGTAATATTTGTGAGGACAAATTGCCCCCCTTGTGTTAGATAATTTAGTTTATCTCAGTTATGGGTTATAATTTGTACAGTTGCCTAAAGACCTTTGGGGATATGACCCCTTATATTTTTTCTTCTGTAAACCCTGTTTTTCTCATATATTATTATCCTTCTACATAATAGGTACTTTCTATGATATTTAGTTTGATGCGCAAACTTCTGATTTTACAAAGGGGTAAACTAGGCTCAAAAAGGCTAAATGAATTTTCCAAAGTCACATAATCCATGTTAGAGTCAGCATTTGAACCCATGTTTCTGGACCTCCGAAACATCACTTTTCTACAACATTGCCTCTATTTTGGCACTCGGGTAGAATTGTTTCTAAGGGCACTTTCTGTTCTAAAATCTTGATTAGGTTCATGGATATCAACTCTATAGGGACCTTTCCTTTCTTTTCCTCCTTGCATGCCAGCGTCAGTGTTTCTGTGCTGGACTTAAGCAAGTCCAGAATGCCAAGGAAATGAAATAACTTTTACTTTGTTATCTGGGGAGCTTTGTTATAATAAAGCCTCCTAGATCTCTGAGCAGAGGAATTTCACTGGCTGACTCAGCATGCTATTTAGAAAGGACACATGGAGTCTGGAGATGTGTATTGTCTCCTGGCTCAGCCATGTAAGTCACTTAACCTTTTTGAGCTCCATGGATTTCAGTTGTGAACGAAACAATAATACTCACAGGAGTGCTATAATGAAACCAATTTTTTAGCTCTAACTCACCCCAGAAATGTGAGATGAGAAGGTAAATAGGACCCTGGACAGCCACAGCCCAACTCATTCCTCTGTCAAACTTTGAGAGTTGGTGGCAGTCTTCCCCATCTTTTGCTATCTTCATTAAAGAGCCTTTTGTACCTGGCTTTGGTCTACTTTCTCAGGCATAGTGTTAGTTATGAACTTCTCCTATCAGTCTTAGATTGCTTTTTTAGTTGCTGTCCTGGTCATCAGGAGATTAGAGAGAACTCAAGGAGTGCAGGTTGACATCTCAACATGATTTCTGGTGTACTTTAGCTGGCCCTTGAGCTAGATTACAAAACAATGGCAGCTGGCATGTGGCACATTATATACTTCACGGGAGCTGGGAAGTTTGGAAAACATATGAATGACACTGCTTGACAATAGGAACATAAAAAGAGCATCCTCTCAGTGACTTTACATTTTTTTATTAAACTAACTGCTTTTCCCTTCATAAAAGACAGTTCTCTCTCTCTCTGCCTATACCAGTGTTGGAAATAGAATTGCAGAATCTTAGAGATTGTAAGGTACACCTGAACATACCCCAAAAGTCCTCATCTGGCCTTTGCTTGAAGACTTTGCCTTAATCCAGTGATTCAGGGTTCACAAGATCACAGAATCTGAGAACTGAGAGGAACTTTCTTGGCCATGTAGTCTCATTCACATGCAGAAGAAATCCCCATAATATCATGCCTGACAAGTGATCCTCCATTCTCTGCTTTAGCACCTCCAAGTTCATTACCTCCAGAAGCAACCCAGTGCACTATGGGACAATTCTCATGGTTAGGAAGCTTTTCCTAACATTAAGACTAAAGTTACTTATTTCCAGCTTCTACCATTGTTCCTAGATGTCTTCTAGGGTAAAGAAAAAGAAATCTAATCCTTCTTTTGTGTAACAGCCTTTCAGATATTTGAAGGCAGTTATCAATTGCTCCTAAATCTTTTCTTTTCTAATTAAACCTGACCAGTTCCTACAACTGATCTTCATACAGCATGAAGTCAAGGACCATTCTGTTTTCCTTGTCACAACATTCTTAGGATAATAAATGTCTTCAAACTGTGGCCCCCAGAACTGAACACAGTACAGCTGATGAGGGCAGAGTACAGGATTATTCTCATCTCCCTAATCTTAGAAAGTGTCCCTCCTCACACAGCCCAGTATTGCATTTGCTCTTTTGGTTCCCACATCACACTGCTCACTGAATCTCCCAAAACAGACCATTCCATTTTTGGACAGCTCTGATGGTTAGGGTAATTTTCGTTTGAGTGATATTAACTCAAAATCTGCCTTTCAACAAGTTTTACCTATTGGTCTTGTTCTGGCACCCATGGCCAAGAATAGTCTCTTTCCCACATGACAACTCTTCAGAAGCATAAGAGTTATGATGTCTTCACCTAGCCTTCTTTCAATTAAGCAAAGTGTTTATCAACAACCATATATTATGTGCTTACTGGGTACCAAGCACTGTGCCAATCCTGAGAACACAAAGTCAAAAGTGAAGCATTCTCTGACCTTGAGAAAGATCTTAATTTGAATAGGAGTGATAATATGAAGATATGTAGGTTCATATATTATATAGAAAAATGAATACTAGGTACTTTTGTAGGGGAAGGAACTAGCAAATAGGAGCTGCAAGAAAGATCAGAAAAGAACTCTTGTAGAAGATGGCACTTGAATTGAGCCTTAAAGGAACCCATATTAGCATGATTTTGAGTCACCTCCCAAAACTTGCTGTCATCTTTTGGAACCATTCCAGCTTGTGAATCTTATAAAAATCTCTCTCCTCCCTAATTTACTCAGAGAGCTACCTCCTATTGCAAAAAATGAAAAAGAGAAAGAAAACCAGTTCAACAAAATTAGCCAACATGTCATCTGAGTTTGATAGCCTAGAAAATACTCTGAATCCATAGGCCCTCATATCTGCAAAGAAGGGAAGGCAATGCTCTTCCTCCTCTCTTCTTTAGGACCAGGTTTGGTCATTATAATTATGTAGCATACAGGGAAAGCCTTACATTGACATCTTTGTAGTCATTATGCATATTGTTTTCCTCATTTGTCAGTTGGCTAATTAGGATTTTTTAAGTGCTGACTATATGCTAAGCATTGTGATAAGCAATGGTAATACTAATGATGCAAATAGAAAGAAAGAGCCTTAGCTCTCAAGGAACTTATATTCTAATAGGGGAAAACCACAAAAGGAATCTAGAAATGAATGAAGACAGGAGATAAAAGTACCCAATTTGGGGGCATGGTAAAGGAAGTCCTGAGTGTAGACTGGAGAAGAGTAAGACATGACATGACTCCTTAAATAAAGGTTTTTAGAGGAACCTTCAAAGGAAAGACTGCAGGAGCAGGCAACATATCCAAACGATGGCCTCAATGGCTGGAGTGAGACTTTGTGATGAAGAGCTGGGGAATAGATGCACTTATTTTTCTTTGTACCAGTTCACATGTCATGTCTTGCCATGCTTCTCTAGATTCTTAATATTCATCCTTTTTTAGAACACAGTAAAATTCTACACACCTCCATGCACCACCATTTATTTAGCTATTCCCCAACCACTAGAAATCTACTTTGTTTCAATTCTTTTCTACCACTGAAAGTGCTGCTGTGTATATTGTTGTATGTAAGACTTTTCTGTCTTTGATTTTCTTGTGACTAATTATTCCCAGCAGAGGCATCCCTGGGATAAAGGGTGATGGACTTCTTTGTTACTTTATAACAAGCTTTTTCATTGCAGACTTACCCCTTGTGAAAATATTAACACTTCACCATATGGGAATAGTAATATGTGTTTCTACAGGACACCAGATACCCATGGGAGGGACACCCAGAAACACACACTACTGTCCTATAAAGGCCCCTCGAGATGGTTAGCACCCTGGAGAAGAGTCATAGAAACATGCCCACATGGGAACACAGTTTCTTCATGGAGCTAAAAAAAAAAAAAAAACATATCTTCTCTTAGTCCCAAAGATTAGCCTGTCTCATCCTAATCCAAAGTGCTTAAAGTCACTAAAGTCCTTTAGTCTGCTTAAATATACTAGCACTGATAATGACCTTTTTTCTATACCCCCTTCTTCCTCCTCCCAACCAAATACCTTGGGATAACTTCACTCACTTCCACATGACTTCTACAGGGATTGGAACGATAGAGACTTCTTGAAAACTGAACAAGGAGCAAAGTTGCTCCTGCCTCTGTCCATGGTGCTGACCAATTGTTAGCATGCTGAGAGCTATTGGACCAATAAACCTCCCAGAAAAGACAGTAAAATTCATTTGGCAAGCATAGTTCCTGTTTAACTTTCTGGCTTCAAACAAGGGGGCATTGAAGATGACCTTCTTAATGCACAAGTCCTTTTTGATGTTGCCAACAGTTAGAAATCATAAATGGCCCTCTTTTCTTTCATTGATCTAATGGATAAAAATAAGCATTATTTCAAAAACACAGCTTTACCCATGAAGACTGCATCAGATATAAAGGCACCCAATAGCATACTTTTTTCCCTAATAAAGTCAATAACCATTTATTAAGCTCTATGCCAGGGATAAAATGAAAGGAAACAAAAAAAGTTCCTGTACTTTTTTGTTGTTGTTATGCAATATATCAAAGTTTTATTCGGATTTTCCCAGAGTTTTGCTCTAGGATGAAGGCATAAACCAAAGAAGGAAACTTAATCTCCTGGAGTCAAGTCTCTAAGCCTAGAACTTGAATCTGGGTAAGCCTTGAGTCTTTGGGAAAAGAAATGGGTTTGGATTGTAGGTCAACTCTAGTATACTTTAAAGGAACATCCCTTATTATTTGAGCATACTTCTCTAATGTTCTTTTTCTCATTTTTAACATTTTTCAAAATTTTATTGTATATTTAGTAACCATCACCAGCAAAAAACATTTAAATAAGAAATGTGTAAAACCACAAATTCTACATTGTTTACAACTTGTTACAAATATGTAAATTATGTATGTGTTCTAATATAAGCACCTTCTGTTTTTTTAGTTCTCTTTGCATTTGTTTTACTTTAATACATTTTCCTTGGTTTTGTGACATCTTTTATCTTTAAAACTTCCCCATCCATCCTCTTCTTTAACTCCTAGCATTCTTAGTGAGATGCTTACTGAACTATATGTCCTACTACCTGCACATCATGTTTTCTTTCTTTTTGTCATCCCCATAGAGGAAAAGTAGTGTTTAAATATACTTTGTTTAAGAGGTGGTTCTTGGAGATTTAATATGAGAAGAATTGATTGATGAAGAAACTGTTCTAGGCCTAAAAGATTACAGAATCCTTATCAAGCTAACAATGACTTGGATATTGGTTGGTTTGCCCCATGATCACATTGATGTGGACTTCCTGGAACTGGTGCAGATTACAATACATCTGTGACTTCTCTTCTTGTCCATTGTCTTATTGTCCATATTTTTCCACATAGAGGAAAGTTGGCATCATGGACAGGCAGCTGGTCTAGAAGTCAGGAGGAACTGAGTTTGAATTCTATCTTGAAATCTAATGACTATTTGACTCCAGACAATTCAACCTCTCAGTACTCTAAGATTCTGTGTTGCAGAGGAGGTCATGACCTTCATTAATACAGGAAAGTTTCTCATATAGAAGTTCTTTACCAATCCAACTTTAATTCCTGTTCTTTGTCCATAACCCCACCCATTAAAAAGTTACTCAATGTACTGGAGGCCATCCTCTGCCTCTTTTGATGTTTCTTAAGATCATAAATTCTAGTCCTTAAGATTGAAGGGACTTCAAATCCTATCTGATCCAAATCCTTTATATTGCAAATAAGGAAACTGAGGCTCCAAGAAACTATATAATTATAAGAAGCTGGGAGAGATCTTAGATAGATAGGAACAAATTGAGAATCAAAAAAATATGATCACAGGAAATTTGGAGAGACCTTAGAGACCATCTGGTCCCAAATCTATCATTTTATATGTGAGCAAATTGAGGTCTAGGAAAGTAAAGGCACTTAATGATGATCATAGAAGCGGTACTTTTCAGAGATGAGATTGTGGATGCTGGTGTGCCACTACATGCTTTATCTGACCTATTGCTCACCTCTTTTTAGGCACGTGTGGCCCCTTTAGCCTGCTTCTTTTGACCCTCACCACCCTAACTGATGATTTGCTGAATCTTCAAACCTGGTGGCATCAAATACCAGCTGTCATGTAGCTAGCTGCCTTGCAATGTCAAGCCCATTCACTTGGGAGCATACCTCCTGATTTGGAGGTAGAGTTCTGGCTAAACCCAACACCAGATTCTGTGGACTATCTCTTTATATCAAGGAATCTTATGATGGGAAATGTTCTTATCTTTTGGACATTTTCCTTGAGAACTGTCTTTAGGAAAGAGAAAATCTCTATTCTCAATTGTGATAATTTAATGTATTTCTCCCCAATTCAACAAATATTTTTTCATTATCTTTTCTGGCCTTATTTTCATTATTTAACACAGTGCCCAGTACATGATAAATGCTTAACAAATGATTGTGGACTTATTGCCTGACATAAGCTATATGAAGGGCACGAATTCAGGTGCTGGCTTGGAGGAGGAGGAGGAATACAAAGAAATTACTAAGTCTGGCCCTTGCCCACATGGACCTAAATCAAGTAGGAGAGATAGATAACATTATATTGCAGTGGAAAGAGACTAGATTTAGAATCAGGAAAAACCTACGGTTCAAATTCTTGCTAACTGAGTCTTGATTTCATCATTTCTAGAATGTGGGTAATTACATCAGCATTTACATCACAGAATGGCAATGAGGCTCAAGTGAAGTAATGCATTTAAAATACTTTAAAAGTTTAAATAACAATCATCAGTCATTAGAAAGAGATTTTTAAATATACAAAGAAGGCAATGTAATACTGTATAAAGAAATTGGAATATGGAATCTGAGGGCCTGGGTTCAAATTCCACACCTGACACTAATTTTAGGGCCCAGGGAAAGTCACTCCTCTCTCTGGGCCTCTCATTCCACATCTATAAAATGAAGGCATTGGACTAGATGGTTCTCTGAGGGTCTTTCCTGCTCCAGAACTATGATCCATAGCAATTGATTTGTAAATGTCTATTGATGGCTCAATGATAACATCAAAGGGGTATAGAATTCTCTACAAGGTCACAGAAAGATCATTTTGACCTGGAGTGATAAAAGGAGGTTATATAAGGCCAAACTCTGTAGATCAGTGAAGAGAACCCTGGAATTGGGGTTAGAGGACTTTTGGCTCAAATCCTTGATTTACTACTTATTTGCACCTTGAGTCAGTCATTTCCCCCTAACTAGACCCGTTCCCTCCTCTGTTAAATGAGGGAGCTAATTCACTGGCTTCTGATACCCCATCAAGCTCCACAATCTCTGAATGGATTAAAATGCAGTCACTAAGTAGCATCAGAACTTCAAAATTTAAAAAATGGGAAATCCTTTAACCCCATGCAAAGTAAGTCCTGCACGATATCTCAGGTCTTTCTTAGCATGGAACAGTAGAGAAGACTCCATAGAGGATGAAGACTTTGAGTTGGTTTTTGACAAATAGTTAACAATAATGGGAATATTCACATGGAATTTAAGTTGCTACAAGATAGGGAGAGTCACAATCAATGTTTCTTACTGGATGTATCAAAATGTCTCTCAAAGTGTCTGGCACATAGTAGGTGCTTACTAAGAAGTAGCCTTTTTAAGGGAGCAACCTCACTGACAAAATCCAAGACCCCTGAAGGGTTCACCAAGTAAGTATTAGAAAGTGTTTTCTTCACAGCACTCTGGAAAGAGAAAGCAGCATCCCTGGGAAGGGCTGAAGCAGTTGGAACTGAGAAGAAGAAAAAAGGACAGAGGACATTCCCAACTTGAGTAATAGCACAACGCTAGTAGGAAATTCTGCACTTTGCATACTTGGTGGACAGGGCAAAAGGAGTCCATTCGAAACTCTCCTGATCTGCCAGGCCACAAAGCCTCACGTTGTAACACTGGATTGGTTTAGTCAGCATTTGTCTCAGCACTTTGGGGAGAGTCAAAGGCTGTGGCATCATAGCACATATTTTCCTGATGGATGCTGGGGTTTTAATTTTAAATCTCCAAGAAGAATGCCCATGAAGTCATTAAATGGATACAATGAAACACTGGGGTGTTAGGGAAATTGGGTTTTCCTGAGCCCAGCAGGCTTCATGGAACCATCTCTGGACAGCACTTAAGGCTTTCATTAAAACCCAGTAACTTTAATGAAAAGGGGAAATAACAAGGCCATTTAGGGATGTTCCTAAGTGTTCCTTGTTCCTAAGTGAAGTGAAACACCCCCTAGTGGTTTAGCCTCTACTATGGAGGCAGCTTGGTATAGTGAGCACTAGTTCAGAGATTAGGGAACCTAGATTCAAATCTTGCCTCCAATGCATATGGTCATGGGCAATGCCTTAAACCTCCTTGGGACTCAGTTTTCTCATCTGTAAAGTTCACTAGTTGATCCCAAGGTCCTTTCCAGGTCTAGCTTGGTGATCCTGTTATCCCTTTGGCTGGGAAAGACTAGGGAGGGAAGCACCTTTATACTCCTTGCCTTGTTCGCTACACCCTGATCTGGGAGAAGGGAAGAGAAAAGAGGAGAGAAGGAGGAGGAGGAGAATGAGGAGAAGGAGGAAGAGGAGAAGAAGGAGGAGGGGGAGGAAGAGGAGGAAAAGAAGAAGGAGAAGGAGAAGGAGAAGGAGAGGAGAGGAGAGGAGAGGAGAGGAGAGGAGAGGAGAGGAGAGGAGAGGAGAGGAGAGGAGAGGAGATGTAATGGAAAGAGAAATGACTTTGGTATCTGAGGAATAAGATTTGAAACTTGCATATAGAGAGCAAAAGGCTCAAGGTAGTGCCCCTGGGCATCTCTAATACTGTGACCTCCAGGGCTCTGGTACCTCTCTTATTATGTTTGCTCCCTAGTTAATTTGTTTGCATGTATGTGACATAACCCTTATGAAAAACCAAAGACTAAAAGACAGGCTACTTTGGGTGGGAATTCCACTTGAAATTCAAACTCATATATTAGCAAAGTTCACACCAACAATGCCCAGCTGCAGTGGTACCATGTTTCCTGGATTTTCTCCAGAAAGATAAGTAAGGGATGGCTTGCTTAAACCTCTCAGTTCCCACCCCAGGGATTTCAAATTCAGATGGTTCACTAAACTTTTCAGCATGAACAGACCTAGGATGATTTATTTTTAATGGAACAAGAAACTATTAGTGGAAGACTTTGTAAATGGCAACATGATATTAGCAATAAACAAGGAGCACACACACTGGACTAGGCACTTCCACTAAGTACTCTAACAAACAGCCAAGGAGCCCTTGCTATTTGCTGAGCTCCTACTGTGCACAAGATTCTTCATTACTCATTTGCTGAATTATATATTTTTATTAAAATTAAATATTATTATTAAAATTAAATTTATAAAAATTTTATTATATATATTTAATAAAAATATATAATTCAGCATATTCTAACCATATTCTAAGCACTGTATACACACAGAGATATGTATATATAAACTGGGCAGCTAGATAGTGCAGTGGATAGAAAGTTGGCCCTGGAGTCAGGAAGATTTGAGTTCAAATCTGGACTCAGACACTTATTAGCTATGTGACCATAAGCAATTCTCTTAACCCTTTTTGGCTCAGTTTCCTCATATGTAAAATGAGCTAGAGGAGGGAATGGCAAATTGCTCTAGGACTTTTACCAAGAAAACCCCAGAGTCATACACAACTGAAACGACTTAGCAACACATGTACACACGCACGCACACATACACACACCC
This sequence comes from Monodelphis domestica, assembly GCF_027887165.1. Taxonomy (NCBI): domain Eukaryota; kingdom Metazoa; phylum Chordata; class Mammalia; order Didelphimorphia; family Didelphidae; genus Monodelphis; species Monodelphis domestica. Next base: position 7,683,145 of record NC_077233.1, read on the forward strand.
ACAATTAGCTTACGTTCTAATTAGGTGAGATGATAAATATAGGGGAATGGTGGTGTTCAGAGAAGGAATATTTGAAATCCTTTGGAGCCATAGGTCATTCTGATTGACATTCCCTTTCCAACAGTGATGATGGTGTTGAGTTAATTACTGTTCCCAAACAAGAGATGGAAAGAAGATGAGGCAGGTTAGAGGGCAGAATCTGAGTAGGTTGGAGAGCCTGGCCTGTGCTAGACCCACCCTTGTTGTTGGAGGTGTGCTGAATCTTTCCATGTTTTCCCCACCTCCCAGAGTTTCTTAAGATCTTGTCTAGAGTTCCCCAGAACTTGGGAGACCATGACAACACTATTCTTTCTGCCTCTCTCTCTGTCTGTCTGTCTGTCTGCCTGCTTGTCTCTCTATCTCTGTCTGTCTCTGTCCCTCTCCCCTCTGCATCCTGAAGCCTGGAGGTAACATCTAGGTGATGATAGTGAAAGATATCAGGGAGGTCTCTTGCCCAAGGTATTGGTAGTTTATTTCATGCTAGGGTTCTGTACCCCACTTTGTGTGGAGGAAACCAAGAAACTCATGCTCTTAGCCTCAAAGGCCTTGAGAAGGAATCCCTGGAACAGAAGGGACTGTAGGTGAAACCTGAACTCAAATCCTGCTTTATAAGGCTTCAATGGCCACTGTTTGCTTCTCAGCTGGGGTGACGAGAGCTGGACAGCTAGGCAGGAGAATGGGACACATCCCCTTCCTTACCCTCTTCCCAGCTCCACCATCCCTCTAAGCCCCATAGAAACCTCCTCTCTGGAGCTCATCCTTTTCCAGAAGTACTCTGAACAGTGGCAGAGTGGACAGGGTTCCAGGCTGGCTGGCAGACTGGTGGTTCCCTTGAGGTAGCTATTGCATTGGTGCTCCTGGGGAGGGAGCGGGGTTAATGGAAGGAAGCTCATCGTGGGCTCATAGAGGCAACAGTTTCTTGTTGGCTTTTGGTAAAGAAGGCAAGGGTAGGGATGGTCATGGGCTAGGAAGATTTCTAGTCCTGGCAAGTGAGGAATAGCCTGCCCTAGGAGCCAGGTGATAGAAAGCATTGGCCTCATCCTCGGTCATGAGAAGCTTGTTAGAGTGCTGTAGACAGAGGATCTGGGTTCATTTACCATCTCAGTGACACTGACAGGCAGCTGGGTTAAGTAGCCTCTCAAGTTCCTGATAGCTCTAGCTGTAGAGCCTGTGTGTGTGACTTTGGGCTAATCAATGAGCGTCTCTGGGTCTCATCTATATAAAGAGGGGGTTGACTAGAGGGCTTATGAGGTCCTGTCTTGCTTTAGAGATTAATGGTCTCATGTGTGATTCCAGAAAAGTCATTTGAACTTTTTTTGTCTCAGTTTCCCCATATGTAAAATAAGGGGTTAGGAATAGATAGATTCTGGCCTCTTTCTAACAATAGCTAGATTTCCAATCCTGTGATCCCACAGGCATATTTCCCAAAAGCCCACATCTAACAAATGCCCTTTTTAAAAAATGCCTTTATTCTTTATCCTCCTTCCTTACCTCCACCCATGACATCTTTTGAGTTCTAATTTCATTTCTTATTCTTTTTTTAAGCCTTTACATTCTCTCTTAGAATCAATACTCTGAATCGGTTCCTATACAGAGGAGCAATAAGGGCTAGGCAATTGAGGTTAAATGACTTGCCCAGGGTCACACAGCTAGGAAGTATGGGAGAGAAGATTGAACCCAGGACCTCTCTTCTCCAGGCTCTCTATCCACTGAGTTATCTTATTTTCTCCTCTCTCTGCTGATTCTTACTGGATTTGTCAACTGGGAAAAAAATGATCTCCCTGGGCCTCAGTTTCCTCTCCTATAAAATGGAAATAATTATGGTACCCACCTGACCTGATTCTTGTGAGGATCAAAGGAGATATTCTGTGCAAAGTGATTTGCAAATCTCAATAGGAATGTTTAGTGACTTTCCTTTCTCCCCATTTGGTTCGTTTGGGTCCAGTAGACCTCAAGGATAGCAGTGCCCAATGGGCTGGCTGGCTGAGGATGTGGTTGCTGCTGGCCTCTTCTGGGTCCTGTGCTATTGGCAGACCCTAATGTCAGGGCCAGATTGAGTTGTCTTGAAAGTGGACTCGGGGGGACCATTTAAAGAGCTTGTTCTATTTTGGACAACAGTTCCAGGCAGGAACTGTGTGTGGAAGACCATTATTTTTTTCCAAAGATGCTTTAAACATTTTGCAGATACCGCCCTTCCCCCCACTCCTTCTGTTGTCTCCACGAGATAGAAAGAAGGGAGGTATTATTAGTCACCCTTTTTACCAAGGGAGCAAGGTAAGCAGAAAGCGTGACTGGCCCAAGGTCACAGAACTGGCTGCCAGAGAACTCGAGGCTTTCTGATGCCCAGTTTCTGAGATTTCCCCACTTGATGCTATTGTGCTAGAATTCAATTCCATTTGGTTTAATTCTTTAAGGATTTATTAAAGGAACATTAGGACCATAGACTCAAAAGTTGAATCTGGAAGAACATCAGAGGCACCTCATCTAACACCTTCATTTTACAAATGTGGAAACTGAGGCCCAGAGAGAAAGTGACTTGCCCATAGTTATCCATCCAGGATTTGATATCAGAGTCAAATTCAGTTTGTTTTCTACTGTATAGGCCAGATAGAATAGATTGTTAGAATAACAGTTAGGAAAATTTGGGTTCAAATTCTCTTTAGTCCAGCTGAAGCTGTGATACAATAGAAAGAGCCCTTGGCCTGGAGTCAAAGAGTCTGAATTCAAATCCTGCTTCCTTCTGCCACTTACTAACAGTGTGATCTCAAGCCATCAATTAAGCCTCTTGGGACTTGAATTTCTTCATCTATAAAAGGAGGGTTGAATGGAGTTCAGTGGCTTAGAGGGGCTGAAAGCTACTGTGACCATATGATCTGATGCCTTGATTTGGAATTGTGGTTCTGCTTGTACAACCATATGAGAGTTCTTTGACCTCATTGGGTATTAATCTTATCACCCGTAAAACGGGATGGGGGGGATTGGGTGGAACCATTTCTGAGGCCCATTCTATCTGTCTTCTCACTATTCTGAAACTCAGTTTCCTCACTTATAGAAGGAGAACCGAAGTTCTTGTGACCTTACCTTGGAGGGCTGTTGTGAGGTTGTTTGTAAAGAATGTTACAAAGCTTGACACTCTGTATAAATGGCAGTTCTTCTCTTTCTTACTGTTATTATTGGCTAATTTACTATCACTTGTGCAGAAAACCCTGAACTAAGCCATCACAGAGTTTAAAACAGAAAAGCCCTCGCCTAGGGGCTCACCAGGACCCTTTGAAGGATAATCAGCCCTGGGGGCTATGTGCAGGGAGACCCGTCGGAAAAAAAGCCAAGTTCTCTTTGGCACGAGCTAAGCCATGCTCACTCAGCTCCATGGGCACAGAGTCATTCTGGGAAGTGTACCGCAGCAGGGCTTGGCCTTCTGGCTTGAGAGATGGCCCTCCTGGTGCAACGGCCCCTCCTGCTGACCTACATGTCTCTTCACAGAAGAGAAGTGGCCCTTGGCAAAGCAGCAAAGAGCAGGAGCAAAAATCTCTAAGAGCTGGCCTGCAGTATTCATTTGGGGTTTCTGAAAATGTGGAGGACCAACTCTGAGCTATCCCAAGGGTTCTGTCTGAGGGACAGAAATGCACTTAGCGACAACTCTGATAAATGAGTGATGCCTCGTTGGAACTTTTACCCACTTCTCTTGGTTCTGTGCTTGGATCCCAGATAGAGTAAATTTAATCTTTCCTCTTTCTACACAAGAGTCCTTTAAGTATTTGGAAGCCTCTTACACTAACTACTTACATCTTCTTTCCTCCAGGGTAAGCATCTCCAGATACTCAGTCCGTTTGCCTTTAAGATGGAATTCTATGCCCCTTCTCTCCTCTCACAGAGCTACTGCCTAGTTCACACGCCCATCACCTTGGGCCTGGACCATTGCAATAGCCTACTAATTTGTCTTCCTACCTCATCTCTATTCAATCGAATCCATCTTCTACTCAGCTGCTAAAGCGATTTGCCCAAGATGCAGATCTGTCTTGGTCACCCCCATGTTTGATGAACGCTCCCTCGCATCTCCAGGACTTCAAATAAAATCGAGTATTTTGCATTTAAAGACCTTCAAAATCTGTCCCTTTCTACCTTCCTTCTCTTCCACTCCATTTACTCCATGATCCAGTGGCACTGGCCTTCTAGTACGTTCTTAGACACTCCTCCCTCCCCCGCAGAATTCTGTGACTTTAACTTTGCTGTCTCCTATGCCCAGAATGCCCTCCTTCTTCACCTCAAATTCTGGCTTCTCTGGATTCTTTTGGAGATTCAGCTCACATTTTACTTTTTGCAGGAAAGCTTTCCTGGTCCTCCTCTCTCCCGAATGCTGGTGTCTTTCCTCCGAGAGGGACTGCTCTTATCTTGCAGCCCACAATCATTTCCCATTATCTGCCTCCACCCACAACATATATTTGATATATGCATAGTTGTTGGCATGTTGACTTCCCCATTGGCCTGAGATCCTTGAAAGCAGGGATCCTATTTTGGCCTTCCTTTATATCTCCAGCACTTAACACATTGCCTGGCACATAGGTAGCTCTGGATAATGTTTGTGGACCTCTGATTTCACAAGCTTCTTTACCTGCCACGTCATCTTTGAAGGCCACTGAGCTTGCTGGACACTGTAATCCTCAGATTATTTTAATAGTTATCATAGTCTTTTCTACATAGCTCCCATCTTACATATTTGAAGTTGATTTTTTTTTAACTGAAGTCTATGGCCTTATCTTATTCCCCACTGAATTTCATCTTATCAAATTTGGCCCATTGAGATCTCATGGTATCCTGGTGGCCATAGAGCACAATCGCTATGAATTTCAGTTTAATGTCAATGCTAATGTAAATTGCTTAGCCAACTAAATGGTGCAATGGATAGAGTGCTGGACTTGGAGGCAGGAAGAGCTAAATAGGAATCCTGCCTTAGACATTTACTGACTGACCCTGGGCAGGTCACTTAACTTCTCTCTGTCTGGTTTCCTCATCTGTAATATAGGAAATGCACCTATTTGCCAGGGTTATTGTGAGGATCAAGTGAGACAAAATACTTAGAATGCTTTATAAATGCCAACTCTTCTTTGAGTTCTCATCCAATTCCTTAACAAAAGTGTTAAAGCACATGGAATTAACCACGGACGACCTATGGAGTGTTCCAGCGGAGACCAGTCTCCTCATTGACATTGAGTGAGCCATTTGGATCCATACATGTAGCCAATTCCAAATCCATTTACCCGCAGTGTGAATGAACTCTCCTCTTTTCATCTCAGACCAGCATCACATGAGAGACCGTGTCAGATGCTGGGCTAAAACCTTGGGGGTTTTTTTGTGTAAATTGTGTCCAGGACATTTCTCTGAGCCACCATTTTTGTTAGGTAGGAGGAAGAGGAAATAAGGCCAGTCTGACCCAACCTGTTTGTAATGAAGCTATGTTGACTTTTTGTAATCGCTGCTTCCTTTTCTAGATGTTTGTATCTAAAAATACATTGTAAGCTAATAATATCTTCTTGACTGTTGGCAGTAATGGAAATTAAATTCACTGGCTTATAGGTCACAGAAAGTACTCTAGCTTTCCTGTTTTGAAACTCGGAACAAATGCCCTTCTCCAGGCCTGCAACATCTCTCCCCTTCACTGTGATCTGTGTTTCCTTTTTTCTTCTTTTTACATGTTTTATTGAGAGCTTTTGTCCTTCAGCCCTTAATCATTTCCTGTCATGTTCTTGAAATCTTTCAAAGATTATTGCAATTGCTTAGCAACCACACTGGCTTATCCCTCCAAGTTCTCTAGGATCTAATTTGTCCAGATCAGGTGATTCAAAATCATAAAGGGCATCTAGGGATCCTCTTTTCCCTTATCTTTGATTTCAACTCTATCTTGGCTATTTTTCTTTCTCCTTTCTAGTTCAAAGTTCATTCATTCTCCTTGAGAGAAGGAACAGAAGTCAAATTAAGGGCTTAGAGATGACAACCAGCATCATTTGTACACTCTTTTCACATGTGCAAAAGTTAATATGATCTCTTTTGAGCTTCTTAACAACCCTGTGAGGTGGTTACCAAAGGTACCATTATCATATCCATTTTACAGATAAATAAACAAAGACCCAACAACTAGATCTGGGAAGAAACCAAGGAGCAATCTGAATTGAGTCCTTCCTGACAGGATGTCCAGCACTCTATTTGCAATTCTATGCTGCTTCTCACTCTAACTTCTCTAAATTGCCTATATAATCACATCATCCCCACGAAGTTATGGCCATACTACCTGCCTTGATTCTGCTCTTTTCTCCAATGATCTTCTTCATCAGTCTAAGTTTATTTTCCTTTTCCTACTCATCGGAACTGTTTATATATATATTCTTAAGAACTTCCTATTTCTCTTTGGATGCCACCCCCTTTACAACATTTAGCCAATGAATCCTACCTATCTTTTTTCTAAACTCATTAAAACCTTCTCTCCCTGTATCTAGAATGATTGTGAAATTCAGCCTTGCTTTTCCCCCTCCTCTATTCTGCATTCTAAAATAGAGTTACTACTTCCTCCAAATACTTCTTTACCAATCAGGTCCCTCTTCTTCCACAGAATCAGTTCCAGTGTGTTCCCTTGCTCCTGGCTCTCTTGTTGCTGCCCTCCACCTTTTCAAAGATGAAATGGTCATTAAGGCAAGCCAAGCATTTATTAACGACTCTGTTTTTGATAGAGGACCCTTCTGAAAGGAAAAGTAGTTCCCATCTCTTAAGTCAAGAGCCCAGTTTTAGAACCAGGACTAGATTTCTGCTTTTCATTTATAAACATCTCCATGTTTGTGTTATTTCTCCTCTGAGCCTCCTTTTAAAGTCATCTTAAAAGGAACTTCTCAGCATCTTCTTGTCTTTCCTCTAATGGTTAATATTGCACACATAGAATGAATTTTAAAGAGGTCAAGATAGAGATCAATTTAAATTCTTATTTTACATTGTGTGTATCATGTATCAGACTGGTGTTCATCTGAAAAAAAGATCTGGGGGTTTTAGTGGATCACAAGTTCCACATGAGCCAGCAGCAGGATATTGTGACCAAAATAAGGTGAATTCTCTCAGGATGGATTAAAAGAGGGACAGCATCCAGGAATAGGAAGGTGATGTATTCTGCTCAAGATAATTTGTGGAGCATTGTGTTCAGTTTTAGATACCGTATTTTAGGACGTACAGTTCTAAGTTGGAGATAGTGTCCAGAGTAGGGCAATCAGGATGGTGAAAGTCCTTGGATCCATAATCTATGGAGAGTGGTTGAAGGAACTGGAAGTGGTAAGCCTGGAGCAGAAGTTGGAGAGGTGGAGCATGATGATTGTATTTGAGTATTTAAAAAGCTGTCTGGTGGGAGAGAGATTAGACTTTGTTTGGTCTCACAGGAGATAACCAGGAGAAAATTGAGGAAGGTGAAAAGAGATAGATTTCAGCCAGATGTTAGGAGAAAAATGTCCTGGCAATGAGAAACATCCCAATGTGGAATGGACTGCCTTGGGAAGCTTGGGTGGTAACTGAAGACTACAATAATTGGTCAAGAAAATTGTAGGATAGGGATTCTTTGTCATGGAAAAGTTGGATTCCTTGGCTTCCAGGGTATCTTCCAACTCTGAGAGTCTTTGATTCATTTATTTAAGTCTCTCTTGATTTTTTTAGTCAAAACAATTAATTTGCTCCATAGTGGAAATACCAGGAACTAGACCCAAATCTACAATGTATCAAGGTCAGAACCTCCAGATAATGAATTTTCTTTCTTTCTATCTCCCAAGTGCCTGCAGGTGGATAAGAGGCCACCCACTGACAAATCTTCAGCACTAGGGAAATTAATGGATGTTCTTTATAGCCCTCTTGACATTGCTCTTCTAGATCTGAGTGGTGAATTATTGCCTCATTGAGGAGATGGCCATCAGAAGGTAGCCAAACAAAACCACTTGAGCAGGGAGAAATACACAAAGAGCAAGAAGGTCTATCCTCAGCTATTTCAGCTCTTGGTTCTGATGTCTGTTATTGTTTGGGATCTTAAACTTTTCTCATAGTAGAGTCCTTTAATATTTTAGAAGGTAGAAGAGATCTTAAGACAATGTCACTAAACATATATGAACAGGATTTTCCTACAATATAATCCATGATCAGTGTTGTCTTCCAACTTTCTTAAAAATTAAAACATATATATTTTTCCATATTATTTCTATCCATCTTAAATATTGACTTTCAGACATTTTTAATCCATGTTCTCTCCTTTCCTCCCACTCCTTTCCCCTTCCTAAGAAGACAGGTAACATGATAGAGGTTTTACTGATACTATCATATAATATATACTTCCCTGTTTATCATGTTAGGGAACAAAAGACATATTGTTTACACTAGAGAAAAATTCATGGAGGAAATCAAGTGAAGAATGGCATGTTTCAACTTGCATTTGGACTCTATTTGCTCTGTGGATATCCTTTTTTTGTCATGAGTCCCTTGGAGTTGTCCTGGATCCTCGCCTTGTTGATAGAGTTAAGTCATTTACAGCTCATCTTAATACATTATTCCTGTTACTGTGTACATGGAGGTCTTGAAGACCTCCAAGCAGCCAAATTGACTACTTTGAATCTGCTGCCATTATTAGGAAGTTTTTCCTGACATCAAGCCCAAATCTTTCTCTCTGCAACTTTCCTCATTATTCCTGGTTCTACCTTCTGTGACCAAGCAAGACAAGTCTACTCACTCTTTCACCTGCCCTCCAAATACTTGACTAGACTTATTGTGTCCCACCTGGAGTATTCTCTCCTGTGAGCTAAAGAGCCCCCGTTCCTTCTAGTGATTATTCTATTTCATCATTTCCAATCATTATGGTCACCTTCATCTGGATATACTGAAGTTTACTAGTATCATTCCTAAAATATGCCACGATGAACTCCAAAATTCCAGAAGTGGTGTGACCAGGGTAGGGCATGGAAGGCCAATAAAACCCCTAATTCTAGACTATGTCCTCCTCTTAAGATAGTACAGTTTCATATTAGCCTTTTTTGGCTGCCATACTATATTCACTCATTTTGAGTTTTCAATTCCACATTCTTTTTACATGAACTGTTGTTATCTGCCTATGCCTCCCCAATCTTTCACTTGGAAGTGATTTTGTAAACCTGGGTTTATATTTGAATTGCATTTATATCTATTACATTTTATCAGATCTGACTCGCTTTCCTAGCCTGTAGGGATTTATATGGATCTCAATTTAACTAAAGATCTCATTGTTTGCACATGTGATTACTACTTTTATTACTATGGCTGCTGCTGTTGTTTTATGTTCTTGTTCTTGTTCTTGTTCTTGTTCTTGCTCTTGCTCTTGTTCTTCTTGTTCTTGTTCTTGTTCTTGTTCTTGTTCTTGTTCTTGTTCTTGTTCTTGTTCTTGTTCTTGTTCTTGTTCTTGTTCTTGTTCTTGTTCTTGTTCTTGTTCTTCTTCTGTTGCTGCTGCTGCTGCTGCTGCTGCTGCTGCTACTACTACCACTGTTACTACAACTACCACTACCACCACCTATCATTTCTATAATGCCTACTATGTGCCAGGGATTGTGCTAAGCACTTTATAAATATTATCTCATTCTGTCCTTACAACAACTCTGGGAGGTAGGTGCCATTTATTGAACCATTTTATAGTTGAGGAAACTGAGGCCAATAGAAGTTAAGTGATTTGTTTAAATTCACACAACTGGTAATTGTCTGAGGTGGGATTTGAACTCATCTTCCTAACTTCAGGGCCAGTGCTGGATCCACAATGCCATCCAGCTTATCTATGTCTTTATTCAACATTTAATAAAAAAGTTGAATATTATAGAACCAAGAAGTGATTCCTGGGGCACTTTAAAGGAGATCTCCTTTCAAGATGACATCCATTAATAACAATTCTTTGGGTCTATACATTTAACCAAGTTTATATACACTGGGCTGTTCTATCATCTAACTCATATTTCTCTACCTTGTCAACAAGAATTGAATGAACAACATTGTTAAATGTTTTCTTGAAATCAGGGTATGTTGTTTTTACAGTATGTCTTTAATCCTTTGAGGCCAATTATTCTGTTGAAGAAAGGACATAGGGTTAGACTGGCTTGAGGCATTCTTTTTCCTTTGAAATCCTTACCTTCCATCTTAGAATCAATACTGTGTATTGGTTTCAAGGCAGGAGAGTGGTAAGGGTTAGGCAACGGGGGTTAAATGATTTGCTCAGGGTCACACAATTAGGAAGTATCTGAGGTCATATTTGAACCCAGGACCTCCTATTTCTAGGCCATCAATCCACTGAGCCACTTAGCTGCCCCCACATGATATATTCCAGATGATCATTGCTTCCCTTTCCAAATACTCACCAACCATTTTTTGAAATACTCTGTTCTAGAATTTTGCCAGCAACGAAAGTCAAGTTCCCCAACTTCTAGTTTGTAGATGCCAGTTTCATAATTTGTTTGAAAACTGACCCCTGTCCCATCGTCCATAATATTTCAACAGTTCATATTTACTGGTTCTTTAAATATGTTGGCACACATTTGGTATGTTTTGTTCATCGTGGTCTGAGGACTTGAACTCACTGAGAACCATGAAGAATGCCCTTCCTTCTTACCACATTTGTACTTGTCTTGGGTTTCAATTCCTGCTCAGCCATCTTTGTTTAATTCTTCCCAGGTACTTCTAAGGTTCCTCATCACCATCTCATTAGTCATTCTGCTCATTTGCTGCTACCAATTGTTTGGCATTTCCTCTCTTCCCCTCTCATGTGTCTCATGTTCCATGCACACCTTCCTCCTCCCTTCCACCAGTGATCACCCTGTAGTTTCAGAAAAGGGCAATGACATTTTTCTCTTCCTGGGAAAGGGACATTTTTTTAAATACAACACAGATTTACTGATTAAAAAGTTGGGCTCTATCCTCTTTTTCCTTAGCGTTTCATTACCTCCTTCTGTGACATGGAACAATGGAACTTATCATTTTTTAAAATGGCATTTATCATTTTTCAATGCTGGTCCGATGCGATGAAAGTGACACAAGATTTGGAACGTTCAAGTGAAGCATTTGTGTCATTTTTGGCTTGATTCTGACATAACCGAACTCAAAGAGAATCTCTCAAGCTTATATTTGTTGTATGATTTTATCTATGCATTTCCTCTGATCTGATGTTCAAACAATATTTAATAAGAACCAAATATGTGTCAGACACTTTGCCAAATGCTGTGGACACAAGTTCAAAGAGCTAAATAATCCCTACTCACAATGAGCATTTATTCAAATGGGGAAGAAAACCAACAGGGAGAGGGGAAGGAGGGAGGGAGTTAGCTGGGTATTTTAATGTAACAAATAAAAAAAATGAAATAAAAAAGATATCCAGCATAAATATAATGTGAATGAATACAAATATACATGGAGCCTTGCCCTTTGGGTGACCTAGAATTTTAATTCCTCAGAGTTTGGGGTTCTTCTTGACTCAAAGTCATTGAGCATCATTAAAAGAATGGTGGTAATAAGATGGACCTTTGTTTCAGAGAGAAGCTTGGGCTCACTAAAACATCTTCACAGATTCCCAAAGGCCATTCATCCCATTCTCCTTCTCCTTGATCTCATAATCTGTACAATAGGCGTTCTTTACTCCATGCAGGCTGGCACCAACTAAGAGGGCGCACACACCATTGCCTTATTTAAACAGAAGAAGGGTGTTACTTCTTAACTCTAACATTGCCAAAGATGGCTGATCTGGGGAGGCCACATTACAGCCATGTCATTGGCAGGTTCATGATACCCATCATCATGCCTACCACATTATGACCAGTCTGACAAGTATTTAATTCAGGAAACAAGCATCTATGGGCCAGGCAGTTTGCTGGGCTCTGAGAGTACAAATGCCCAAACTCAGCAATCCCTCCTCTCAAGGTGCTGACATTCTAGTGGGGGGCAGGTAGAAGGCAGTTTGAAAAAATGGCTGCCAATCAGTGAGCAGCCCAGCCAGGTTTGGGGGGGGGCTCACAAGCCTGTGTTTGGGGTGTAGAATAATTAGTTTTTCAACCTCAGCAATACTCAAAGACCATATGCTAAGACAAAGAAGAGCTGCATTATTTCCATGAGTGGAGGACATGCATATCAATCAATCAATCAATCAGTCAACCAAAAAGTACTTATTATGAGCTGACTGTGTGCCAGCCGTTGTGCTAGGCACTGGGAATACACGTAAAGAATGAAAACATTTATACATAGTAAATCACTAATTATTGAATTATTTTTAAAAATCAATAAGTAGAAAGGAGAAGGGGGATGGTGGGGTGACTTCATGGATAAAGAGCTGTCCATAGATTTTGGAAGATGATTGACTTATCCTGATTGTGTGACCCTGAGCAAGGCATTACCCTCCCAATTCATTAGGCATCTACCAAGACTCTAATTTATAAATGAGCTGATGATCTACATTCTTAGGGGGACTTTCTACACCAGAATTTCTGGGATAATCACAGGTTCTAACCCCAAATTCCAATACCTCTCTCTATACATATAGGTGTCTATGTCTCTCTGAAGAGATACAGATATTTAAATATCTATATAGACATGTATTGATGTATAATGTATCTACATACATAGATACATATCAACATATAGTACACAGATATTTGCACACACACATATATATATATATATATATAACTATATATATGTAGATATTGACATGGGGGAAAGGAATAAGCTTATTTAGCACCAACTATGTGCCAGACACTGCTAAGCTTTACAAATATTATATAATCTGATCCTCACAATAACTTTGAGAGATAGAAGCTGTTATTATCTTTATAGTTGAGAAAACTGAGGCAGAGTACAAGTGACTTGCTCAGGGTCATATGATAGGAAGTGTCTAAGCCTGGATTTGAACTCAGATCTTCCTGATTCCAGACTCAGTGTTCTATCCAAGATAATACCTTAATTAGTATCTATCTATATATTCAGATTTATTAATATCTATCCAAGATAATACCTTAATTAGTATCGATCTATATATTCAGATTTATTAATATCTATCCAAGATAATACCTTAATTAGTATCTATATATTCAGATTTATTAATATCTATCCAAGATAATACCTTAATTAGTATCTATATATTCAGATTTATTAATATCTATCCAAGATAATACCTTAATTAGTATCTATATATTCAGATTTATTAATATCTATCCAAGATAATACCTTAATTAGTATCTATCTATATATTCAGATTTATTAATATGTGTGCATATACATTCATTTATTTTAAGGTTGGACTTTAGTTGAATGTAGTAGAATTATCAGGAATATTAGCTGTGGGAATTATAAGAACAGATGGGCTTTGCTAGAAAGGTCTCTAGAATAGGGGGGGTGTTCATATAAATGCTGAGAGGCAAAGGGGAGACAGAGTTACAAAAATAAGGAGCCATTTTGGAAAAATGGAGAGATGAGGAGGAGGAAAGAAATTTACCAGAGGTGGGTCTGAAATTAATAGTGTTCTTGGGCTGAGGTGTCAGAGAAGATGCATCCAATTAGTTTCCAGCCTCTCCATCTCCCCAACAATGAAGGCTTGTGAAGTCCATGGAGAAGTTCTTAAGAATTGACCCATAGAGCCCCTGAAAGCCACTGTGAGAATGTTCCGATATGAAATTATTAAGTAAAAGGAACCATCAGAAATGCCAGTTTGGGGCCTCACTTTCCTTTGACCCCAGATCTCCCTCTGATTACCCAGACAAACCTTGGTGGGGGGTTAACATTACCACTCACAAATGTTTATAGGCAGCAAGTGAATAGAGTCAGGAGGTTGAATCCTGAGTTTAAATCCAGCCTCTGGCGCTTACTAGCTATGATGCTGGACAAGTCACTCTAAACTCTGTTTGCTCAGTTTCCTTGTCTGTAAAATGGGGATGATAATAGCAGCCTCTTTCCAGAGAGGCTCAAATGAGATAACAAAGTGCTTAATAGTGCCTGGCACAGAAGTGGTATATAATGCTATTTGTACTATCCACCCATATGTATGTCTATGTATATGACATTTGCTGTGCTCATGTCCACAGGACAACTTTCCCCATCTCAGGTTCCGCTGTATCTCCAGTTGGCATAAGGAATTAAATGGGTTTCTTTTTTAGTTTTGTGGAAGCTGCAGATGACAAGGGAAGGCCAGCAGATGACACAGAAAAGGTTTAGAAACTCATAAATGCACACCTAACCCCAAATTTACATAAACTAAAGGAGTCATAGTAGTGAACTCTAAGCACAACCCTTACTTCCTGCATACTTTGCTGGACTGCTCTTGGGCAGGCCTCCATCTGGCAAATGGGAACAATCCTTGTCCTGTGTAGGTGAGAATCAAGCAGGAACACCGATGTGAATATGCTCGGGAAGTTGTAAAGCTCCATGCCAATGGAAGACTCCTAGCCAGGAGAACCATCACTTCTAAGCCAAGAGTTGAAAGGCCCCCCTTTGGCCTCCAGAGCAGCCCTTTGTTGGGCAAGGATCCTTTTGGTAAATGCCCAATGAGGAATCAAAGACCTTTAGTGAGGAGTAGCAGCCCAGGCCAATCGGAGGCTATACCTGACATCAAGTTGAAAAGGACCTCTTAGCAATTGCCACCCATTACTCCAAGCAAATCAAGACTGATTTTCACATAAGAGTCCTTCTAATAAATACTCCAAAGCAGCTCCCATCCCTGACTCCGTGCCCTCAGTACTCTTTTTCTCAGGTCAGACACCACCACTTCCTTTAGGTGACTATTGTATGGCAGAGATTCACATTCTAAAGGTCCCTCTGGAGAACTTCAGTATCAATTGTGAGACGTGGGAGATACTGAGCCATGACTGTAAAGCATGGAGCGCCTGCATCAAAGAAAGCACTGTGGTCCATGCTCCGTGTGGTCTCTTGTGGAAATGCAGCAGCTCAAAAGAAACATGAGATGTGCAAGTTTAGAGACGTCTCCGTCCCAAGCATTCACACGGGCTATTGTCCCCAAGCTGTGGTAGAGCTTGATGAGCCATAGGCAGACACACTGTACATTGGCCCTGACAAAGTGATGTCATTTTGATCCTCTTGCATAGAAAGGACAACCGGTGCCTCCCATAGACCTTCTTCTAGTCCAGTAATGGCCTTCCCCAAATATAGGACTGAACCCTAGACTCCACATTGTTGAATTGATTTTAATACATCTTGTTTTGGATTCAATTTTTAAAACCCACATATTTAGATCTTCTTGTGAGCAGAGCCCACCTTCCAGTCAGGACTACAAAGATGAAAGTTATTTTTTACTTAATTAAGCAAAAAAGCAGTCATCTCACCAAGTGATTGTCATTTATCCATTTCAGTTTTGTTCTCAGTTTGTTCACCAATAGCATTAATCAGCCATCAAGCATTTGCTTTTTCCTTCAGGAAGATTTTATTAGATTTCCCCCCCCAATTATGTGCAGAACAATTTTTAACATTTGTTTTCTGACATTTAGCCATCTAAAACTCTATTTCTCCCTTTTGGAGACAGTAAGCAATTTGATGTAGGTTATACAGATGATTCATTACATATTTCCATATCCATCGTGTTGTGAAAGAAGACACATATAAGAAACAAACTCATGATGAAGTGAAAAAAGGCGTGCTTTAATCCACATTCAGACTCCATCGGGTCTTTGTCAGGTGGTGGAGAGCATTTTGTATCGTGAGTGCTTTAGAGTTGTCATGGATCGTTGCTTTGCTGATAAAAGCCCAGTCATTCACAGCTGTTCTCTATACAATGTTGCTGTTCCTGTGTACAATGTTCTCCTGGTTCTGCTTAGTTCATCCTGCATCAGTTCGTGGAGGTCTTTCTACATTTCTCTGAAATCCTCCTGTTCATCATTTCTTACATCATAGTCATTTACCACAGCTTGTTCAGCAGTTTCCCAATTGATGGGGCATCTCCTCAGTTTCCAATTCTTTGCCACCACAAAAAGAGCTGCTTTAAATATTCTTGTACAAATAGATCCTTTCTCCTTTCTTTGGTCTCTCTGACAAACAGACACTGGATCAATCATGCTCCATGATGATTATCGGAAGAAATGGAAGTGTTTATCTGGGAGAAGAAAAGACCAACTGAGGACATAAAAACTGACTTTAAGAATTTGCAGGGCTGTCTTGGGGAGAAGACGATTCCATTTGTTCTGCTTGTCCCCAGGGGACAGAAGGAGCAGCTGTGAGTGGAAGCTGTATGATACGGATTCAGACTCATTTTTATGGGAATACTTGCTAACAAAGAAAAGTTCCCCAGAATGGAATGGGCTGCCCCAGGACCTACTGGATGTGTCCCTCACAAGACATGTTCAAGTAAAGGCTGCATGATCAGTTGTTGGGGACTTTGGAGAGAGAATTCTAGAAGGCCTCGGGTGTCCATTCCCAATTTCATAGTCCGTGCTTCTGTGTGGCTTTGTGTCATATAAAATGGCACCACCATACATGAACCAACAACAGACTGACTTTTTCAGAGTATTGTCCCCCTCTTCTGTATCTGGCATCTTTGTATTTATCTGATCATTTTAATGATTAGGAAAGTGATGATTTCAAAGATTAGGCCCTTCCTGGAACTTCACAGTCCTTAGCAACCTATTCCTATGTCAGGCCCAACTGGGGACCCCCTGCATGGGGGTCCCAAGGGGTAAGAATGCAGACGGACTCAGGAGGGCTGGCCGGTGACTTTGTTTACTGATTTGAGGTGCACAATTTATTGGTAAAATGACAGGCTAAAGAATTAGGTAAGCCTTTTGTGAGAACAGTGATTGGCAATGATGTACAAGATAGAAACAATGGATGCAGATTGCCTCAGTGGCCCTAAGCAGTGTTTTCTGTAGGATGATAAATCACAAGTAGCACATCAATTCAACATGTCAACGTATGACCCAGTTCTGTACAGAATACGGTATGTTCTTCTTACAGTACTCTTGCTTATTATTTTCTTGGTCGGACATCCAGAATTTTGGGGAGAGGGAAATGTTTGCTTTTTTCATGCTATGTGTCTTACTGCTTGTAAGTGAATGGCTACCCAGAGGCCTTGCAATTTGGGGTGCACTGAGCTTGTTTCCACAGCCTTGCTGAATGGAAAGCCCCCGACTTCCTAACGACCCAGAAGTTTTACGTCGTGGGGTGCATTGGGCATGGGAGCCCCTGATCTTTTGTGCTGCTCCCACATTCATAGACATTGCTGATTGTTCAAATGGGTACACGCCAATTCTATTCCCAATGCATATGTCATCACATTCATTTAGGAGTTCCCTCCAATGCAGCATGTCTCAGCCCCATCCTGTAACTCGCTTGTCCGTGTTCTCCCCAAAGTTCTCGGTGCTGGAGCTCTTCCTCAGTTTCTCCTGGCATTGCACAAGTACAACAGAGCAATCTAGCTGCCTGCCTCTCCTCCCTTCTTCTTAGCACATGGCCGGCCCCTCTTCTCTCTCTGTCATTGGCTTTCTGGATATTCTGTGTTGCAGCCGGCTCCCTCCTGCCATGGCCGATGGTCACAATGCTCTTGCAGCGTCCTATGGAGGCAGAGTTGTTTGATGTAGCATCACTGATAACAATGAAAAGATGGCCCTTTGCTGCATGAGAAGCTCCGGATCAGTGAAAGAGCTTTGCAGTTTCTGGAAATCAAGTCAGCCCCATCTTCTCCATTTAGCAAGTGACTCTGGTTTGCAAGAACATAGTGCCCTTGTAGGATTTAGGGAGAGCCCCCTGGGCCCCCGGGCCCCCCTTATTGCCGAGTCGGAGGAATAGAACGTCCTTCCCATCTGGCACCTTTCGGCTCCTTCAGGATTGGCTGGTAGGTGGGTAGCATTCAGATGGCTCGTAGCAATCCTGCTTAGAAACTGATGCTGAGGTGGATTCTGACCTCATCCCTGAAGATGCTTCTGTCACCTGAGCATTTGGCAAGCCTGGATCTCTCCATCTGCCTCCCAAGGCAGTGTGTCCAGCAGGCCAGGAGCCCTTCTGCCAACACCAAGAATAACGATGGGGTGAGGGTGGAGGTTGATTGGCAAAGGGCTTCAAGGTTTCCAGAACCCCTACATTGGCCTTTTTGTGCCTGTGAGGTAAATACAGCTATCCCTTCCTTACCACGGGAGCGAGGGTGGCCGCGCTCCCGTGGTCTGGAAAATCCTCATCAACCTTTGGGGCTTTGGCAAAGGTTCATGTCTCCAACTTTAACTTGAAAAAAGAAATTGTATATATTTATGGCCTTAAAAGATAAAGTACTGTACAGTGGTCTCACACAATACTGTACATATGTTTGATGTTTTTCTGTTTCCAAACTTTCTCTGTCATCTGTTTGCCTTCCCATCTCATCGGCAGCTTCCTCAAAACTCCCCCCAAATTCTCAGTGAATATCTTATGGTGACCTGCAATGTATCAAAACTGTGATGGAAAGTCTTGAGGGGGCAGCTGGGTGGCTCAGTGGGTGGATTAAAAGTCAGGCCCAGAGATAGGAGGTCCTGGGTTCAAATTTGGCCCCAGATACTTCCTAGCTGTGTGACCCTGGGCAAGTCACTTCACCCCCATTGCCTAGCCCTTACCACTCTTCTGCCTTAGAACCAATACCCAGTATTAATTCTCAGACAGAAGGTGAGGGTTTAAAAAAAATCAAAAGAAACTTTGTGGGGGCAGCAAGGTGGCTCAGTGGCTATAAAACCAAGCCTGGAGACAGATGATCCTAGATTCAAATCTGGCCTCAGACATTTCTATCTGTGTGCCCTGGGCAAGTCACTTCACCCCTGTTGCCTAGCGCTTACCACTCTTCTGCCTTAGAACCAAAACCCAGTATTGATTCTAAGACAGAAAGTGAGGGTTTTAATAAAAAAAAAGTCTTGATATAGGAGGGATACCTGTAATTTTACAAATTAAGAACTGAGGCTGAGAAGTGATTTAACTGATAGTTATGTCCTACAATTAGTGTGTCTAAGGTCGAATTTGAACACAGAGCTTTGTAACTCCAAGAGCATTGCTTTAGCCACTATGCTACCTAACTTCTTAATGTGTCCTGCACACCAGGTCAGCCCTCGGGATGTTTGTCAATTCCCCATACTTCTGGCTGCATGACAGTCTACCTCCTTTTCCCCCATCAAACACACCTTTTAAGATTGCTCTTAGACAGCCTTGGGCGGCTGGCTGGGTGGTGGCACACACACACACGATGCCAGGAAGACTCATCTTCCTCAGTTCAAATCTGGCCTCAGGCACTAACTATGACCTTGGGCAAGTCTCTTAACTCTGGTTGTCTCAGTTCTCTCACTTGTCAAATGAGCTGGAGAAGGAAATAGAAACTTATTCTAGTATCTTTGCCAAGAAAACCCTGAGCGGGGGCATGAAAAGTTGAAAATGCCTGAATAAATGATACTTGGGTTCTCTGAAGCTGGAAAGCCTTTAAGTTTGGTCCTGGCCAGGGGTCTGTCCTCCAAAGGCCAGCCTGGCCAGACGCTCACCGACTGCTGGATTGCTGGAAGGTCGCCCAAGAGGTGATGAAGGCTTTGGGCTCCGGAAACCCAACTGGTCATCCAATAAGGGCTATTTGCAAACGTCAGAGAATGCTGCTCCCCTTAGATGAGGGGGCTCTTTAAGAGAAGTTCTCCTGCCCTAAGCCTGGGACTGAAATGACTTGTTTTCCTTAAAGAACACCAGTAGACTGAGGCTTTCTTTTATTTGTGCACCTTCAGGTTCTTCAGAAACTCGGGAAAGCTGACGAAACGAAAGATGAGCAGTTTGAGGAATATGTGCAGAACTTCAAGCGACAAGAGGTAAGTTCCAGGTTGTTTGATCTGCTTCAGTGATCACCAGTGGTTTGCGCTTGGCTTTTCTTCCTGCATGTGACTCAGATCCATTCAAACTCATCAGAGAAGGTGGGAGAGGTTCCCACATGTCCACTGATATCAGTCAGGGCCTTTTCTTTCTTTTTTTTAACCCCTCACCTTCCATCTTGGAATCAATACTGTGTATTGGTTCCAAGGCAGAAGAGTGGTAAGGGCTAGTCAATGGAGGTCAAGTGACTTGCCCAGGGTCACACAGCTGGGAAGTGTCTGAGGCCAGATTTGAACCCAGGACCCTCCCATCTCTAGGTCTGGCTCTCAATCCACTGAGCTGCCCAGCTGCCCCCAGTCAGGGCCTTTTCAAATGTTTAATAGGAACTGGGGTAAATTCCAAATGATTGAACAGGAAGAGCAGCTCGAATTTAGGAGGGTTACAGCTCCCGACTTTTGCAAAGCTGATAACCAACTAGTCTAACATGAATGGCGGGTCTTTTGGTAAGATGTGACTTTCACATAAGAATTCCAGAAAATTGTGTCTCTTGCAAAAATCCTTCAGTCAATTGCTATGCGCAGTATAGTACTATCACTGTACTGTAGCTCGTCCAAATGCAGAGAGCCCATACCCCCCAGCTCCCGCCCCAAAGGAAGGTTTCTGGAGTTAAATGAGACTCTTTCAGAGGGTCTTTCTAAACTAGATTTTTAAGCTTAATTTCCCAGAAGGCTTTGCCCAATGTGGTCAGGTGCTGGCTAAATTGCAATAAACAGAAATTCAATTCTGCTGATGTCCTGCATTTGAAAATAGAGAGAAAAGGGTTATTTTGAAAAGAAAAACTAAGTGTGATGGCCAGGAAATGAAATCACCATTTACCATATGAATGTGATGGCTAGGCTAAAGATGGCAGTGGCGTAAGGAGGATGGGGAGGCCAATAGAAGAGAAAAAAATAAAGAATGGGATATTTCCCCAAAATGAGGTGGGGAGTTGGAGTGAGAACCGCTCCATGTTCCCTCACTTACAATTGGCATGCTGGTTGATTTTGCTTAATTTCGACAATTTTTGTAATACGAGAAGTCTCCCTATATTTGGGGGATGGGATCATTGGAAGTTGACTGATTGAAGAGAATCAACCCAACTTTAATAAGGGGGGAGACCTGGGAGTCATCAACAGAACTCCTAAATCTGTTTTAGACAGTCTGTGGGTATGTTAGTCCCTTGCTTGGGCTAGCCTGATCCAAAGTATACCCTAGGCTTGGGAACTATGGGCACGTGGAAAACAACAGCAAAATAGGACTGCTTAAAAGCCAGGCTCCAAGGTCCCAGAGATAGCATCTGAACTTAAGAGAGAGACTGACTCCATTGTGCCCAAACTGAGCAGTGTCCCATCTCATCACTTCCTTCCCTTGGTGGAGGTAATTGTCTTGGATCATAGGGAGTCCCTCTATCCTTTTTCCACAGGAAGAGCTTGCCTGGCCAATACCATTGAGCCCTGTGGAGCAGGCAGTTCAAGGTGTTTGGGTTCAATAATTGAGGGGGAAGACCTCTCTGTCCCTGGTTTTGAGGATCTGGTGGCCTTTAACATAGGCACACTCACAGGAAGAGGAAGAAACTGAGAACAGGCTTCCCTTGCAAAGATCACTAGTGTTAAGCAGATTTCCAGATTCTTTAGACTCAGTCTGAAGTTCAGTGGTGTAATGGATAGAATGCTGGTCCTGGATTCAGGAAGACCTGAGTTCAAGAAAGAACACCGAACTGTGGGTCAGGATGCTTGAGTTCTAGTTTCACCTCTGGTTACTCTATGACCTTAGACAAATTATTTAACCTCCCTTGACCTCAGTTTCTTATTTGTAAAAGGAGGGATTTGGACAAGAACCTTTTGAGCAAGGAGGTCTCAAATTTAGTCATCTTTCCCTCTCTGTGCCCATTCTGGGAGAGGGAAATGGGGAAGAGTCTGTAAACATGGAGGAAAGTCAGCGTGCCCCTGTTTAGAGCTTACCTAGCTTGAGTATTTATCCTCTGCCCTTTTAAAAATATTCCAGTAAGTATACTGGGAGTTGGTGCATCCCTCAGAGACAACAAGCTATTTTCACTTGGATTTTTCTTGTTATAAAACATGCCTTCTTAATGATATTTTAATATCGCAGTAATCCAAAAGCCCAACCTTTGAATGTACCAAGCTGAGTTGGTTATTTCCAGAAGAAGGAAGCACTTGGCATATTTTATGTAAGGTGACCTTTCACTGCATCTGTCTGGAGTTCTGTTGACTGGGCCAACTCAGACTGATGATTATCTCTGCAGAGTAAGACAACAAGGGATGTGGTTTAGCCAGTGACTGCCAGATCATCTTTTCCTCCTTCCAAAAGCAGAAGAGGATGGATTTTTATGCTACTTCTCCAGAATTTATTATAGCCAATAGAGAATGAAAATGACAATCAAAACAATGAGAATTTATTAAGTATCTACTATACTATACTGGACACTGGGCTAAGTGCTAGGGATACAAAGATAGACCATAGATAGACAGACAACTCATGCTCTCATTGGGCTCAAAATCTGATGGGCCAGATAGCACAAAAAGAACTCCATACAAATGGTCTATGGATAAAAAAAATTGGAAAGAATGAGTCTTCTTGCAGAAGTCTTCTTGCATGCTATGTGGCACTTGAAGACAGTCATGGAATTTAAGAGATGAAGGTGAGGTGGGTGAGAGAATTCCAGACATGAGGAACAGCCAAAGAGAATGACCTGGATGAAGCGATGGTGTGTTTTGATTGAAAAGCAATAGTAAACCAATGCCACTGGATGGAAGAGTACATGGAGGAAAGCTTTCAGGTATAAGAAGATTGGAAATATAGAAAGGGACTAGGTTATAAAGAGCTTTGAATGCCAAATAGAGCATTTTTATATTTGTTTCTAGGGTGAAGATTAGTGAGAAAATGGGGATGGTAAAGGTGCCATTTTAGTTTTAAGTTTTCTGGGTCAAGAAATCTTTTTATATTATGGAAGAATAATTGAACTCTTTCATTCTCAGAGATTTTAATATTCTCAGAAATTCTAGCTAGAAGTGTAAATTTAGGGGTATTTGAACAAGAAACCCTATTCCGTAAGAGCCATTTTGGGATGGATATAGTCAATCAAT
Source organism: Monodelphis domestica (assembly GCF_027887165.1). Lineage (NCBI taxonomy): Eukaryota > Metazoa > Chordata > Mammalia > Didelphimorphia > Didelphidae > Monodelphis > Monodelphis domestica. Next base: position 7,706,133 of record NC_077233.1, read on the forward strand.
GTATTTAACAAGTGCCTACTGTGTTGCCAGGTGCTCTTCTAAGCTCTGGAGATAAAAAGGAAGGCAAAAAAGGGTCACTACTCTCAAATTCACTGTATAATGGGGTAGATGACATGCAAATAATTATGTACAGACAAGCTATAAAGAGGATGAATAAGATGAAATTAACAGAGGGAAGATGCTAGAATTAAGGCAGATTAGGACAAGCTACCTATAGAAGATGGAATTTTAGTTGGGATTTGATGGAAGCCAAGGAAACCAGATAACCCAAATCAAGAGGAAGGGCACTCCAGGCCTGGGAGGCAGACAGAAAAAAATGCTTAGATTCTGGAGATGGGGTATCTTGTTTATGGCACAGCCTAAAGGCCAGCGTCAATGGATCGAAGAGTATGTGTCTGGGAGCAAGGTATAAAAAGACTGGAAAGAATAGGAAGGGGCCAGGTTATGAAGGGCTTTGAATGACAAATAGAAGGCCAAATAAGAGATATAGAGCATCATAAGATGTAAAAAGAATGATTTTAATTATATTAAATTAAAAAGTTCTTGTACAAAGAAAACTAATGTAACCAAAATTAGAATGGAAACAACCAACTGGGGGGAAATGTTGATAACAAATTTCTCTGATAAAGTAATAGTGATTTCTCAAATATATAGAGAACTAAGTAAAATTGATAAGAATACAGGTTATTCTCCAACTGATAGATGGTCAAAGGACATGAATAGTTTTCAATTGAAGAAATCAAAGATGTCAATAATCATATGAAAAAATGTTCCAAGTCTCTCTTGATTATAAATATGCAAATCAAAACAATGCTGAGACCCCCACCGCATACCTATCAGATTGGCCAATATGACAGTAAAGTGATAAATGTTGGAAGGGATGTGGCAAACTTGGAAAACTAATGTTTTGTTGGTGGAGTTTTGAACTGATCCAATGATTCTGGAGGACAATTTGGAACTATGCTCTAAAGACCATAAAATTGAGCATACCCTTTGATCCTGTAATACTGCTACTGGATCTGTATCCCAAAAAGATCATTAAAAAAGGGAAAAGGACCTTGTACAAAAAATATTTATAGCAGCTCTTTTTGTGGTGGCAAAGAATCGGAAATTGGGGAGATACGTATCAACTGGGGAATGGCTGATCAATTTGGTATATGTTTGTGATGGAATTCTATTGTGCTATAAGAAACGATAAGCAAGAAGATTTCTCAAAAAGCTGGAAAGATCTACATGAAACGATGCAGAGGGAAATAAGCAGAACCAAGAGAACGTTGTACACAGTAACAGCAATATTGTTTGATGATCAACTGTGAAAACTTGGCTACTCTCAGCAATACAATGATCTGGGACAATTCTGAAGGACTTCGGACAGAGAATGTTATTCACCTCCAGAGGAAGGAGTGAAATGGATGTGGATCAAAGCATACTATCTTTCATATCAGTTTATTTATGGTTTTATTTCAGGGTTTTGGTTTTGTATGAGTGAACTCTTACAACAGTGACCAATCTGGAAGTATATTTTGCATGATAATACATGTGTGGCAGAGGTCAAATTGTTTACCATATCCAAGTAGGGGAAGGGAAGGAAGGGAGGGAGATGATTTGAATCTTATAATTTTGGAAAACATGTTGAAAATTATTATTATATGTAATTGGGAAAATAAAACATTTTTGAATGAGAAAAAAAAATAGTCCAAGTATGAGGTAATAAGTATCTGTGCCAGGCTGAGGGAAAAATCAGAGGAGAGAAAGGGGTATGTTTGAGAAATGTCTTTCTAGTGGTCAGTTGTCATCACAAGGTCAAAAAAATGGCCAAGTAGGAAGGATCCAGGAACCTGTCCAAAGACTTGGAGATGGGAGACATCAACATATCTTGGCAACATACTTGGTTAGGCATATAAGTTAGGTATAAGGTAATTTGAAGAGGAAGAAGGCACCAAAAACTGGGGAGAGCAGGGAAGACTTCTCAGAACTAAGACCTGAGCCTTGAAGAAACATGTGGCTATACAAGAATAAAAGAAATATTAAAAAAAGAAGAAGCATGTGGCTTCTGAGTGGCTGGCATGAAGATGGAGGGGAAGGGGAGATAGCTCATGTAAAAGAAGAGTTTCAAGCTTGGGGAATAATTAATAGTTCAATGTGGCTATGAAGTGAAGTTGGCTGTCTTAGGGTAAGACTGTAGGGTATTTTGATTACATGGCTGAGGGGGTTTTATCTGATTTTAGAAGGAATGAGGAGCCAGTCAAGTTTAATGAGTAAGGAACACAACTGTAGCAAACCTATGCAGAAGATTGTGTTGTTGACTGGGTAAAAGTTGGATTAGAAGTAATTATACCAGGGTCAGCTAGGTGGCTCAATGGATTAAGAGACAGGCCCAGAAATAGGAAGTTCTGGGTTCAAATGTGACCTGAGACATTTCTTAGCTAGGTTACTCCTGGCAAGTCTCTTAACCCCCATTGCTTGGCCCTTACCTGCCTAAGGCCTTCTGCCTTAGAACCAATATATAGCATTGATTCTAAAATGGAAGATAAGAGTTTAAAAAAAGAAATAATTAGTCTTAGTAGTCCATATGAGATCCAGGAGGGAATCATGTCATAGTAGTCAATGGAGAAGAGAGTGTCCAAGCAAGAGATCAGTGATCAATAGTATTAAAGGCTTCAGAGCTTTTGAGGATGAGCACTGAGAAGAACTTATTGGATTTAGCACTTTTAACGCTCATAGGTAATGGTTTCTTTATTAGAGGTTTATGGATAGATTTAATGGGGTTTGCCTTACTCAGTAAATATCTCTGGCTCCCTACTACCTCTACCATCAAATGCAAACTCTTCTGTCTTTCATTTAAAGCTCATCACAACTGCTCCAACCTACTATTATGTCTTTAACACACTCTGTCTAGACTCTAGCCAACAGGTCTCCTTGCTTTTCCTCACACTTGACATTCCATCCTCTAATCCTTTGAAATGATTATCCTTCTTTCCTCAAATGAACCTTTTCCTTCTTCCTTCCTTTCTTATAATGTCAACACTTGGCTCAAATGCCACCTCTGCTTGAAGGCTTTCCCTTTGCCATGCTGGTCAAGTCTCTCCCTCTGAATTTCCCTTTTCTTCATTAGGTGTGGAATTTGAATATACTTGTACATGTAAATGCTATTTCTCTATAGTACAGCATGAGTCTCCTGAAGGCAAGGATCGATTCACTTTTGTCTTTATTTTCCCAGTGCTTGACACATAGTAGGGGCTTAATAAATGCACATTGATTGAAGAGTGAGGAATTATCAAAATGTATTATCATCTCCTATGGGATGCATGCATTTGGACCTGTGCTAGACTTGGTGTCCAAGGTCCTACTACCATGCAACAATGACCTGGGGTTCTGTTCTGACTCCAGAGATGTGATACTCTTTAGAGCACAGTCATTTTCATATTTGTTTTCCATTCTTATTTCCATCTCCATTGTATTAAATTAGAAACTTCTTGAGAACAAGAAAGGAATAAATTCTAGTTGTTTTTGTTTTTGGAATATCTCTACTGTCTAGCCCAGGACCCAATTATGAGTCTAGTAAGTGTCTCTTAAATTAAACTGAATTGATTACCCCCCAAAGCTGGATATAAACAATGCCTGGAGATGTGAAAACCTCTGCATAGACTATGGTTGACTCATCCAGTAGGGTTGGGACTCTGTTTCTCAGGAGCTCATGAATAAATAAGCCTCCAGCCCTCAAAGAACAAATGGTTAGATTCAGGATTTCTAATTAGAAAACTCACTATTTTATATTCCCTTGGCTTTCTTGCCAATACCAACCCATTGGCTACTGCTTCTACAGTGATATGTGGGCCTTGCAGGGAGGAGGGGGGTAGGGATTTAACAAGCAAATAAAGTCAGGTTCTTATGGAAATAGTGGGAAATAAATGATCTTATAAAATACCAGCTGTGCTGAGGTCTCTGAGATGGGAATTAAAAATGCATGGAGATCAAGGCTGGGACTTGTGCACTCTCTTTAAATGCTGGAAGGCCAGTGATTCCTGAGGACACAATTTAGGGCCTGGAAAGGCTAGATAAAGGGGTTTTGGTCACATTCACAGGACGGCCAGCCTTTGTATGAGCCTGTGGTTCTATCTGTGATGTGTATGGGGAAAGGAGGAGTGTGTGTGTGTGTGTGTGTGTGTGTGTGTGTGTGTGTGTGTGTGCAGTGTTGAAATGGAAAGGCATAAATACAGTTCATGAAAGAAAAAACTGAGATGAACTCAGCCCCATGGAGTATTTTGAAGTTCCTTTGGCTCTAAGGCTGAATTTATCCTTGATCATTCTGCACAAAGAATGATAGCAAGTCAATAAAATAAATTATAATTCATTTTTTTCAGTAAACAAATATTCATCTTATCTCCTTCCCACTTTCCCCACCCACCCACACACACTGAAAAAGAAAAAGAAAGTCAAAACATTTATATGCAGAGTTAAACAAAACAAATTCCTTGGTTGCAGGGTATACTGTTTGGAAGCCACCTACACTCAAAGGTCAAAGGATTAGAGAAAACAGAATCCCAGATCCCAGAATTCCCTCAGCAGACATGGAATCTGGCCATTGTCAAAGAAGGATCCCTGGAAATCTTACCCAACAAATGGCCTCCCTCCCAACTCTCCCACTCAAAGACCTTCAAAGAAGGAGAACCCCTTTCTCCCTCCTCTTCAGGCAGTCCGTTCCACTTTGGGACACCCTCCAATTGTTAGAAAATAATTCCTTGAAATTTTTACCGATTATTCTTAGTACTGCCTAAAAATCACTAGAGATATCCTATCTCCTATCTCCAAGTCTTTGAACAGGTTCCTGGAACCTACTTGACCATTCTTGCTGGCCTTGTGATGACAACCGACCCCTAGAAAGCCAGCTTGATAGAATGGACAGAAGACTGGCTTCAGAGTAAGAATGCTTCAATCTTTTCTGTTACACCTATTGGTTGGGTGACATTGGGCAAATAGATTAACCCCTCAGTGCCTTCGGGCAACTCTTTAAACCCATAAATTGCTGAACACTGACTAGTCTACTTTGGTGGAGAAATGATTCAGAGCTTACACACTATCTAGCAAGACAGAGCTCATGCAGGATGAGCCTCATCACGCACACTCAAACAGAGACATTAAAACCAAGTTCAGTGGAATTCTCTTTGGAGTTGCTTACTGAACCTGCTGGTCAGATCTGATTGAAATTGCCTATTTATTATTTACAGAAATTTTCTTTCATTCTCACATTTTAACATTCTTCTCAAAATCATGTGACATTTTTATAGGACTGACAGGTTAGGATTGGACCCCTCTATAGAGGGACAAAGATACCCATGAAAGAAAAAATAAAGGTATATATCTTTGAATGATGTTAACATAAGGAGAAATATGTGCACTACTTTGGTGACATATGTAAAATTTTATATCATTTGGGCGGTAGCCTCTGATGTGGATTGGAGTAAGGTTTTTTTTTTTTAATTAATAGAATGTATTTCCAGGCATCTCAACTCCTCCTTTGCATCCCCACATCATAGAAGATATCATCCAGCCAACAGATGTGTATATATAGATTGTGGCATTGGTGTTTCCACTTTTCAGTCATTCTCTGGAGCTGAACATTCACAAGTTATTCTTCAAATATTCAGTCTGTAGCTGGGTAGAATGTTCTCTTGGTTCAACTTGTTTTACTCTTTGTAATCTTATGTCATTCTTTTCAGGTTTTTTGTTGTTGTTATTGTTGTTTTTTTAGTTAGCCTGCTCATCATTTCTGACAGTGCAGTAGAATTCCATCACAATCATATACCACACTTTGTTTAACCATTCTCCAATTGATGGACATCTCCTCAATTTCCAGTTCTTGGCCGCCACAAGAAAGCTGCTATAAATATTCTGGAACATTTAGTTTCTTTTCCTTTTTCCCTGATCTCCTTAGGAAATAGACCCAGCAACTGTATTGCTGGATCTTCGGTATACACAGATTTATAGCTCTCTGGCTGTAATTCCAAATTGCTCTCCAGCATGATTTTGCCAGTTCACAGTTCCATCACCAGAGTATTAGGGTCCCCACTTTTCCATATGCCTTCCAATATTTGTCCCTTTGCCCTTTTGTCTCTTTACCCAGTCTGATGGGTGTGAGATATGTGAACTTTAGATTACTCCACCCTAATTAGTCTAATAAAAACAGGAATGTCTACACCCATACTTAAGGATTAAGTACTTAGGAGGATGGCCTATGATAGACATGTGCTAGCAAATGACAAATCAGAAACAACTGACAGACTCCCCCCTGGGCTGTCCCAAGTCCTAAGTCCTAAACTACCATTGGTACATGTGAGACGCAGGAAAGTGTTATAAAAACCGTCTATATATTTCGCAGCAATTCCTCTTTCTGGCTTCTTTGGCAGCGAGAGGTGGCTGGTGGCAGAGTGCTGAGCGTTTCAGCATCTTGGCGTGATGATTGCTATTGTCCAGGTTTAGTGATGAGTTTTCCTTGATACCATACTGGAGGAAGCTGAGTAGCCTAGTTCAGGTGGGGTATCTTTACTGAGCTTTTTCGGAGTTTTAGGCTGATTCTTTCTCCTTTACCTTCCAAACACTATCCTCTTAGAAAGCCACTAATCTTCTTCAGAGACCTCATGGCGGATGACTTTGAATTCCCCCTGGCATAGGCCAGGCTGAAAAAAATCCTATACTTTTTCACTCTCCCTTCTCCTTAATTCCTTCCCTCTATATTAATTAAACCACCATAAATCTCCAAACTGACTAGGGTATTTTCTTTGGGATATTCCCTGGTGACCAAAATTAATTTAGATTAGGTCACAACTCTAAAATTATCCTTAGAGTCAATACCTCACAATGCTTATGGTTTGCATTTCCTTAGTCAGTAACAGTTTAAAGCATTTTTTCATATACCTATATATGGCTTTTATTTCTACATCTGAAAACTATCTTTTTGTAACTTTTGCCCATTTATGAATTGGAGATGGCTCTTATTTTCATAAATTTGATAAGATTCTCTACATATTTTAGATATGAGACTTCTATCTGAGAGATTGTGAAGAATTTCCCCCAATTTTCTTCTTTTCCTCTAATCTTAGCAATATTTGTTTTATTTGTACAATAGCTTTTCAATTTAATATGCTCAGAATTACCCATTTTACATCTCAATTCTCTCTATTTCTTCTTTAACTCATATATTCTTCTCCTATTCATAAATCTGATAGGTAATATGTTCCGTGTTCTTCCAATTTGCTTACATCTCTTTTTGTGTCTAGATTATGTATCCATTTTGATCTCATCTTAGTGAATGAAGTAGGACATTGGTCTATACCTAGTTCTGCCAAGCTACTTTGTAGTTCTAGCCAATTTTATCGAATAATGATTTCTTATCTCAAGAGCCTAGACCCAAACTTTTGTCAAATACTAGATTATTATAAACTATTGTTTGTTGTGTCTTTTCAGTTCCACTAATCATCTAACTTTCTTTCCTTAGCCAGTAGCAGATAGTTTTGAGAATTACTGCTTTATAATACAGCTTAAAATCCAATATTCTTAGGCTTCCTTCCTTTACATTTTTTTCATCAGTTCTTTTGATGTCCTTGAGCTTTTGTTCTTCCAAATGAATTTTGTTATTATGTTATTATTATTCTAACTCAATTTGATTGAGATGGCATTGAGTAAGTAGATTAGTTTAGGTAGTATTGTCATTTTAATTATCTTGACTCTGCCTATTCATGAACAATTAATGTTTCTTCAATTATTTAAATGTAACTATTTGTATAAAAAATTCATATAGTTATGTCCATGTAGTTCCTAGGCTTGTTTTGACAGATATATTCCCAGGTGTTTTATTCCATCTATGGTTATTTTAAGTGGAATATCTCTTTCTATCTCTTCTTATAGGACTTTGTTACTAATATATAACAATGCTGATGATTTGTATGGGTTTATTTAATATCTTGCTACTTTATTAAAATTATTGTTTCAACTTCCTTTTTATTTGAATCTCTAGGATTTTCTACATATATCATATCATATTTTTATGATTAAAATTATCTTGAGAGACTGCTTTTGGGATAAGTATGTAAGTTTATTGATTACATCAGGTTTATTGGTTAGACTAGCATCATAACCAGTAAAGTGATGCAGGTCTCCATGGTTCTCTCAAGACCAGGGACTACACATTCTGGATACAGTGGTCTAATAAACAGATTTTTTACGAGCTCATTTTTCAGCCCTTCCCTTTATCATCCCAAGACTTCTTTAATTGGTGATAGTTAATTAAGAGGTGGTCCATCAACCTCTCTACCTGTTCCCATTCCCATGTCATATTGTAAGCCAGAAGAAACCCTTTTCTCCTTCATTTATTAGCCAAATTCTGTTTTAAAAAAAAGAAGTTGACATTCCTTGGAATTCCTAAGGACAAAGAAAATGCAAAAAGAGGAAGACTAGATGGTATCACTGACCCAGATCCTAGACATAGGAATATACAGTAATTCTCCCTAATATGTAGGAATTCCATATATGAAAAATAAATTCTCACAATATGCAAAAAGAGATGGTTTTATTATATTTGTTCATTCTTATTCTTTCCATTTCTTTTTCTTAGTACTCTTGCTAACATTTCTAATACTATGTTCAATGGTATTAGCGATAATGGGCATCCTTGTTTTGCTCCTGATCTTATTGGGAAGGCTTCTAGCTTCTTTTTATTACAGATCATTCTTGCCAGTAGTTTTACGTAAATACTTCATATCATTGTAAGAAAAACTTCATTTATGCCTGTACTTTCCCTTGTTTTTAACAGGAATAACTGTGATATTTTATCAAAGACTATTTCTCCATCTATTAATATACTCACATGGTTTTCATTATTTTTGTTATTGATATTACCAATTATGTTGATACTTTTCCTTACATTAAACCATTCCTGAATTTTTGGCATAAATTCTGTTTGGTCACAATGTAATATTTTTACGATGTATGGTTGTAGTCTCCTGGCTGGTGTTTTATTTAGGATTTTCGCATCCACATTTGGTAATGGCATTGGTCTATAATTTTCTTTCTCTGCTTTTGCTCTTTCTGGTTTAGGTATCAGCGCCATGTTTGTTTCATAAAAGGAATTTGGTAAAACTCCTGCTTTATCTGTTATTTCAAATAATTTACTTAATATTGGGACCAGTTGGTCTCCAAATGTTGGGGTAAATCCCGCTGATTGTAGTAAGATTTCTGAGGGAGTTCTTTCCCAATCCTAGTATATTGCCTCACCCAATGAAATCCAGGAGATATCTATGGGAGGGGGGGGGGTCACAATCCTGGGTAAGGATTCAAACCAACAGACTCTAAATCTATAGGACAGAATTTATTTGATTCAATGAGAAGTGCCAAACAGTCTTGAACCCAGGTCCCTTGGCAGCCAGGAAAACTCACCTCCATATCCATGATCTTATTTGAAAAGTAGTCCCCAGGGTTAAATTGTAGCAGACCCTTGGCAGCACAAGTTTTTGAGGGAGTGCTTAGAATACGAAGTTGCTTGATTTCATGGGGATCTTGAAACAAAGAATCAGGCCTCCCTTGTATGCTCACTGCCTATGTGACCTCTCTGGGCTTACCTAAAATTCTGATAGGTGGCTTAGTGGATAGAGAGCTAAACTTGGAGTCGGGAAGACCCGGGTTCGCATCCTGCCTCCAACAGGTGATTGTCTGATCCTGGGCAAATGATCTCATCTCATCCAACTCCAGTTTCTTGGTAAAACAGAGATGATAACAGCTCCTGTGTCCCAGGGTGGTTGGAGGATCTGATGTGCAAATATTAACGCGCTTGTGTAAATGCTAGCTATTCGGGTTATTGTCCTGCTACCTAATTAGGTTACCATTTAATGGAGCTGCTCCCATTCAACCCTTTGGAGATGCTTCATTTGTGATGGCTCATTTTGCCATTTGAAAAGACCTTGTCCTCCTTTCTGGTCCTGCCTGGCTCTCCCCAGGTTGCTCTTTCACTTCCCTAATCTTAACTAACCCTCAACTATACCCCCCCCCTTTGTTAGAATTAAGGAAAGGGTCTGTGTAAGGCTTTGCTAAGGCCAGGGAAGGTCTTAGATCCAAAAGGATCCAGCTTGATCTCACGGTCTTATAGCTGGTTCAGGTTTACCAGGGATGGCCTCGATGACAAACAGGAAGCCAGGAAATCAGGAAAAGGATAGACTCCAAGAAAACGCAGCTGACACCTCCAGAGATGTTCTAGAGACCCCAACTGTCTTTTTCCCAGCCTATACCCTTCCAAAGTTCTAGAATCTTCCTGCTGGTCTCATGCCACTTCCCTGCAAAATGTCACCACTTCCCTTACAACAGTTGTCACATATTTAATATTTGAGCTATAATATCTCAATCATTTCATGGATTAGTATTTCCCTGAAACTTTGCCATCCCACTGTGCTCATTGGATCTGAGCTCACACGCTATTAGGCCATCCCTCTGGGATCCATTAAGGCCATTAGTCAGGATCACCCAGAATTCCAGAGCAGGAAGGGACAGCAGGGGCCATCGAGTTCAGTATGTAGTGGAACAGGAAACTCTTCAGAGCTCATTGAGCCTTTAATTAAGAGCTGCCACATCTGAAGACAAATCTTTCCATTTTGGGAAAGACCAAATTGCCCATTTATTCATTCAGCAAGCGTTTATTAGGCCACTGCTGTGTGCCATGCACTGGGCCAGAGTCCGAGGATCAAAACACAAAAAAAAGAAGGCAAAACACAACACTAATAAACCAGCCCCTGTCCTCAGGGAGCTTGCCTTCTATTGACATAACTTGTCCTCAGATTCATAAATATGAAATATAGACAAAGGGATTTTGAGGGGAGGAAGGGCCGAGGAAGGGGGGGATCAAGGAGGACTTCCTGTAGGAGATGCCATGTGAGTTTTGCTAGGAAGTAAACTTGGAATTCCAAGAGGTGGAGATGAGAAAGGGAGGTCATTTCAATTGTGGGGCACACAACCTGTATACAGGCAGAGAGAGGAGGTGGAAAATCATGGAGATACATGAATGAATGATGAAAAGCATATATTAAGGACTTACTGTGCTTTAAGCAATGTAACAAGTGCTAAGAATACACATAGAAAAGCCAAATGGACCTCCCCTGAAGGAGCTTACATCCTCATTGTAGCAACAACATCTCTAGGGAAGTGTTCCTAGGAGGGAGGAAAGGAGGACCCTATATTTCTAACTAGGCTGTTCCATGGCCAACAGACGGACTCCAAGCCCATACCCAAAGCCCCTCTAGCTTCAGAAAACCAGACAGAACTCCATTGGCGTGATATTCAAGGACCCAGGTTCACACGGATAATTTTGCCCCTTCCTCCTGGGGGAAATGTCACCCTTCATCACCTTCATCTTCCCCTCCTCGCTTCCTCATTAAAACTGGGACAAAAGATAAAAGATTCGGCCCTTACGGGGCTGCTGTCCTTGCTTCAGAAGGCTCACCACGAGCCAGGGAAACTGTAAATGAGAGAGCTCCTGCAGGCTTCTCCTTTGACAAGCTGTTGTCCTCTAGCTTGTCAGTGATCTATTAACTCGTCACACTGTGAGGCCTGCTCCAGAGCCCTGGGGATTGCCTCCGTCTCCAGAGCTCGGAGATGTGCCGCTAACGGATCCTTTGATCCCAGGTGATTGCAGAATTATAGCCGTATTAGTTATCGGTTAGCGAGGTCCCTATTCTGCTCTCATTAAGCCCCGTCTCTTTGATCATTTATTTCCTTCCAAACTTCAAATGTTTCCAGAGATTTGGTTAACACGTATCTTAAGCCCGAGTCCAATTTAATTTAACTCTGGGGGATTAAGCCAATTTGACATTTGCTATTTGGCTCCTAACTCTATTCTCCTCCTGCACGTATTTGGAAAGGGAGAAATTTCTGCAAATACCAAAAATAAGCGCATAACTCCTGGGGCCACCACTTCTGCAACAGCCCGTGTTTGCCAAGCAAATGGAAGTCTGCTTGCAGACTGGGCGCAGATGCCAGAGACAGATAGAGGGCAAAGGCTGGACAAGCTGAAGAAGGCAGACAGGTGGACCAGCTCAGGCTAGCTGTCCTCCGCTTTATGGATTGGTTCAATCCTTGAGTCATCGTTGCCATTCTTCTATCAGTCTTGCACGTCTTGGAGATTTGGACTTGCAGGTGGGTGGAGAAGAGGATGGAGAAGAGTCCAGAATTTCTTCTGGCTACCAGCCCTAAAGCCACCTTTCATCGCAGCCCCTGGTCAGGAGGACTTTAGGGACCTTGGACCTTGAGCTTTGGTCTTGGTCTGATTATTGAATGGTGGGCACAAAGTCCAGAGATGAATTTGTGCTTGATGTAAGGGAAACAGTGTCTTCTCAATGGGAACTGCTCTTCTGCCTCCTCTCCTCCATGGTGCCTCCATGCTAGCTCTTCCATGGTCTTTTCACATTGCTCTCCCTTCCATGGTGATTCTGTCTCCTCTGCATAGTCGTTCCTTTCTGCCTTCCATCCATGGACATGCTGTGCAGACTCTCCCTTTGTTCTTAGTCCACGTTCCTTCCCATTCCTCTGAACTGGCTGTTTGAGTGACTCCCTGGCTTTGCCAGAGCCTCGTTTTCCTGGTGGTTCCTGGCCATTCACTCATTTTTATCCTGTGATCTCTCTATCTGACTCTGTTGATAGCTGTTAAAGTAATGGATCCAGGCTTTGATCTGTGGCCCAGGCCTGTCACAACTCTCTAGGGAACTTGAAGCAAGTCTTAGACCTCAGTTTCCTCATCTGTTAGGAGAAGGGTTTAGACTGAATGGTCTCTAACATTCGCCTGAGCTCTCCCATTCTGTGATTTTGGTAGTTTTCCCATTGGGGATTAGGGGTGGGGAGAGGGGACATAGAGATCTAACCATCTTACCTCCTGCCTCAGATAGAAGCTTCTACAATGTGGAGGGGAAAGAAGGAGCTCTTAGTAAATAACTTATTTTTTTCTGTGAAATACTACAGTTCGATAACCGTAGATTCTGGCATTCCTGCCGTCATTGAGTCCAAACCACTTTGCTTCCACTTTGTTTGGCTTTTTGCTACGCTTAGACCCCAAGCTAGATCCCTCTCCAACACCTGGAATTCAGGGCTGTGTCCGGTCCAGCCAAGACAGAGAAACTACCCTGACTTTAGTCACACGTCTGGGCAATCTGCCGCCTGCCAGAACTCTCCAATGTGGATGATCTGATTTGAGCCAGTTGTTGGCCACACGGAGGGTCGTCCTCCTGAAAGGAAGAAGTGCTTTCTGCCCACTTTCTCTTCTGGGCAAGCTTAGAATTATTTTCATAGTCAGAGGCAGCTGAATACTCGTCTTCTGCCATAAATAGGGACCAACTTCACCATCTGGAAGTGGTGCCCCCATCCTTGTCATTCACCCCTAGTTCAGCTGCCTGGAGAAGATCAGTGTGGGTCACCAAATCCCCCCTGGGAGAGCTGTCATCCGGTCCAGATCCAGAAAAAGGAGGCACAGAAAACTGCCTTCAAGGCCTCACGTGGCCGTTATGGATTCTGGACTATACCATTAAGTTTGACTACTCACCCAGAATTTTTCAAAGATTCATAAAATATGTGCTTCAATACGTACTGCATCAGAGGGACAGGTGGTCCTTTATCTTTAATACGTTTATCTAGTCCCAGAACCCTCCCTAGAACATGAATTGGTCCAGGCTATTCTATAGTTTCTAATCTAATCCTGGCTATTTGCTAGTTCAAAAAAAAAGTACCCCTTTGAGAAGGAAGCCATGGAACTCCTTGGGCTATACTCTCCAAACTGGATTCCTAGGTACATTTCCTGGAGGAGCTAAACCTTTCAGCTTTGGAAATCACATCTGAGGGTCATGCTGTCCTGATCAGTAGAAGCCTAGAACCCACAATATCTAACTTGTCCCCAAACCTCAACCATGCTTCACCCCAGTCATCTTCCTACCTTGCCACATTGAGTATTTCCAGCCTCCAGGTCTTTGCCCAGGTTGTCCCCCATGACTGGAATGTTCTCCCTTCTTGTTCCTACCTTTTGTAACTCTTAGTGCCCTTCAAGCATCACCTCCAGTCCCAGCTTTTCTAGGAGACCTTTTTTGATTTTCCCCAATTGTTAGTGCTGCCCATTTGCCCTGTCCTTACTTTGTATCTATTTTGAAATTACTTTTATGGGCACAAAATTCCCCTCAATAGAATAGAAACTCTTTGATGACAAGGGAAGTTTCATTTTTGCTTCTGTATACTTGGTGCCTGGCACATAGTAGGTGCTTAATAAATGCTTTTTAAATGAACAAAATATGAAGAAGTATTAAGGACTGGACTTGTGATTTCAGGGGAGGAGTGCTTTCTTCCATTGAAAGCTAGTATCTTCTCTTCAATGTAGTTTTAGAGAGTTACCTGGAGCACTGAGACACTCACACAGCCAAATCATCCTGACTTTAAGATCAGCTCTCTCTCCACTGTCCCACACTGCCATGAAAGAGGCAAAAAAATACATCTTCAAATCAACCGTGTGAACACAATCTGCTAGACATCTACTATGGCCAAGATGACCACTCCCTGGTAGATAGAGAATGAGCCTGAAAGACATCCTCTTGAACTGTAGCCCTGTCAGAAAGAGCAGGTCATTATTCTTATTGCCTCCATTTCTCAATTGCCCATAATCTGACTTCTAACCTCATCACTTGACTGAGACCCCAACGTTACTAAGGATCTGTTACCTGACAAATCCGATGGTCTTTTCTCACATTCTTCAATTGTTTGTCCTTTCTTGCAGTGTCTATTTTTGTTGGCCACCCTCTTTTCCTGGATACTTCTTCCTCTCTGGGTTTTAGACACTTCTCTGCCTTGGTTGGACAGCTTGGACAACCAATGTTCTCCTACATCTCTGGTCGTTCCTTCTTTGTTTATATTATTGGTTCACCCTCCATATTAAACCTCCTACCTGTGAGCTTTTCACAAGTCACTCACCTATTCCCTCTTCTCTCTCCACAGCTGGGATTTCTAAGCTTTTTTGTTACCTGGACCCTTCTAGCTTCCTGATAAAGCCTATCAGAACTGGGTTGCAAAATGCATAAAATAAAGTACCTAGGATTACCAAAAAACAAAAGACAAAACAACCTATCATCTCAAAACCCAGTAAGCAAATATTAAAAAAAATAAATTAATAGACCCCAATTTAACAAATCTGCTTTGACTCTCTGCCCTGGTTCTTTGTCTCTCTGTGTCTGGTTTTCATCTCTGTCTTTGCCCCTTTTATCAGCTCCTCTGAGTTTAAACTATCATCTTTATGCAGATGATTGCCATATCCCAAACCCTTTACCTTAAAACATCAGCCCAGTGTACCAACTGCCTCTTGGGTATTTTAACCTGAATGTCTTTTAAAGGTCAGTTCAAAACCATGACCTGAAGCCTCTCTTTATCTTCTCAGAGTTAGTGCTTCCTCTTCACTAAACACCTTGGGGAATTATTCTATATATTTTGTGCATATCATAGAAGATATCTTATTTATACACACACACACACACTTTTTTTTATCCCTCCCCCCCATACCTCCAACAGATACCTTGATCCCTAATAGAATAGACACCTCCCGGAAGGCAGGAACTGAATCCTTCAGAGCTTGGTTTTCTCCTCTCCCCTCACCCAGAGTCCAGCATTTATTTCTTATTTAACACACACTTGTTGAGTGATCAAGAACTTTATCAACAAAAGGACAAGAATCACATTCCCTCCCAGATTCTGAGCAACTTGGAAGCAAGAAGGCATTTCTTACTAATATTTTCTTTTTTAAAAAATTCCATTGTAATTCCTTCTTGACTCCCCACCCCACCCAATTCATTCCATTTCCAGGTATCTCAACTGGATGGGTGGTGCCATTGTGAAGCCTGATGACCCAGCAGAAGAGAGTTCTCAGTGACCCATCCTCTTTGTCTGACTCTTAGAGACAGAACCCATTTTGGTCAGCTCATGCATCTGCCTTCACAAGAATCTGCCTCTTAGAGCTGATGGTGGAAACAAGAGCTCCCAATATCTCTTCAGTTCATCAGTTATCCCAAGGGACCATATACCACAAATTTAACCCTCCAGAATAGCAAGTCATTCATTCCTTGTCTTTCTATTCTCAACACCTCACAGGGTTTCCTGCAATATAGGAGGCAAGGGAAAAGAACAACAAGCTAGGGATGCCACAAGGCATATATCATCAGGCTTGGAGTCAGAGAGACCTGAGTTCAAAGCCAGCCTCAGAGAGTTACTAGCTCTCGGGCAAGACAACTACTGTTTGTCTCATCTATAAAACTTGGATGATAATAGCACCCATCTCTCAGAATTATAAGGATCAAATGAGATCATAATTGTAAAGCACTAAGCAGAGTGCCTGGCATGTAGCAGAGTCTCTCTGTTAGCTATTGTTATTAAGGACCCACTATGTACCAGGCATTTTGCTAAGTGCTTTACAAAATGATGTCATTTTATTTTGAGGTGCTGCACAAATATTTGGTGACCAATTGGTTGCTTGCTTGATTTCATGGAATTCATCTTCCTGGATTCACTGAATTATAAAGATGGCCTGGAGAATCTCATTTGGTATTTTAATGATGACTTTTACAATCTCCATTTTTCCACCCTCAACCACTACAGCCTTATACGCATTACTTGTTGAGGGCTGACAATTTCAATGGGCCTCCCAGGATGCATTTCCTTTTTTCTCCATCACTTGGGAAATATCCTTTGGTGCCCATCTACGTAGAAAGTCATCTTGTATTTATTGCAACCCACTCCAGCTTATCTTAAAGCGATTAACTAGTCTATATTCTAGGCTTACTGTTGGGTCAGATAGCAGATCCCATCTGGGATTCCAGAACTTAATACATTTTACTCTTTCTCTTCCTGCCTTTTTTCATTTCTAGACATTCTTGGAGAGATTATAGCTCTCCAAATTCACTCTGACCTACTCAATTTCGAGTAATTGTTTTCATCTACTCTTTTTACTCTTTCCCTGAGCTCAGCCTTAAATTGGTATATAATAGTCTAAGGAAGGGTGTTATTAGAAGGTGGGCAGTGGGAAGGACTTACAAGAAGAAAAATACATTTACTTAAGAAAGTCTTCATGCCACTGCTCACCCAAAGTATGGTCGGTGTGACAGATGACAGCTGCTCACCTTCCCTTATGTCTGTCTCTCCGTCCTTCTATTTCTTTACATCTCTCCCTTTTTCTCTCTTCTCCCCCTCCCTCCCTCTCTCCATCACATTTTTTGTTAAAATCTGTGCTCTTTTAAAAAATACATGTGATTTGAGAGGACGTTTATTTGAAGATTGACTTCCCATATTGTCTATTTATTGAGTCAATATTTTGCATGTACTTCTCTGTGTAATATTATCTCCTCCCTTAGATTGTAAGCCCCTCGAGGGCAGGAACTGTTCATTTTTGCCTTTGTATTCCCTGAACTCAACACACTAGCTGACAAAATCATCACTTAATAAATGTGGCTTGAATCAATGTGAATTATTAAGGTGATAATTGTGAGCAAACTGCTGATGGGCCCCCGTGGAAGTCCCTTCATTGGGGGGGGGGGCGCGTCTTCATTTCCACCTGAGCGCACTGGACTTCTGATTTTGCTGTTCTTTTGGCCTCGGATTTATGAGCTACCTGGGAGAAGCTCCATTACCACTAAGAAAATGTCACCAATTCAAGTTTTATTGATTTTCGGCTCGGCCCATGAATAATTTATCCTCACACACTCAGTGGTCGTCTCATGGTCTTCTGAAGACAGATGGGTTTTTTTAGAGCTACCTTTGACTTAGCATCTCCAGGCAGAATAATTTAGGAGCAACTGGCTCTTGGATGCTTCAGCTCAGTTTGAGAAGGGAGGGGGAAGTGTCAGAGGTGGAGAGTGAGAGGGAAGCATAAAGGAAGAGATGGAATGTCACGTAATAACAGAGTTCCTCAGGGAACAGCTAGCAGGTCAGTTAGATGAAAATGGAGTGTGTGCTAGGAGAAGCAATGGGAAATGAGCCTGGAGAAGGAGAGAAGAATCACACTCTGCATGGTGTGATTCAATGCATTCAATGCCCTATTCCTATCCTGTCTCTGTGTGTGTGTGTGTGTGTGTGTGTGTGTGTGTGTGTGTGTGTAGAAGGTCAGATTTGAACACAAGTCCTCCTGATTCCAAGCCTGGCACTCTATCCACTATGCTACTTAGCTTCTCCTCTAATACTCTCTGAGGAAGCTGAGATAACAGTGGTTAAATGACTTGCCTGGGCTCATGCAACTAATAAATGTCTGAGAAATTATTTAAACTCAGGTCATCCTAACTCCAATCCTGGCACTCTAGCCACAATGCCACCAAGCTGCCTCAGTCTTACGACTTGGGAAGATTTTTTTTTAATAGCTGGCATGGAAGATGGACTAGAAAGGGAAGAGCCAGGAACCAGAAGGACCAATTAGGAGACAATTTCAGTAGTTCAAGCTAGAGATGCCCTGGCCCTGAGCCTGTTGGGGCTTTGTGGTTGGAGAGAATGGGTCTAATCCTAAAAGATGCCAGGAGGGTAAAATCAACAAGACTTGGTAACTGATAAACTAGGTAAAGATGGCCTCTATCCAGCTGGCTGCAACATGCATGGAGCCGATGCCACATGTGTGTTATGGAAACCATTTCCAAAATGGAAACTGTTCCAACTTTACTAACAGTAAGACCCTGAAGAAGTGAATATGCATGTCGTGTGCGTGTGCGTGTGCGTGTGCGTGTGCATGTGTGTGTGTGTATGTGTGCACCTGAGCCTGGGTTCAGTACAGATAACATTGATTAAACTCATCCTGGGTGCCAGGCACTGTACTAGGCTCCAGGTATAAATAGACAAAAATGAAAGAGTCATCAATGAGCTTCTTTTCTCTTTGGGGGAAGGAAGAAAGCACGCCGTCAGCAGTCCCTTTTTTGGTCACCCTTCATTCCCCTTTGCTTAATTAATTTTAGACTGAATCTTCTGCCTCCTAAAGCCTGAGCAAGTGAACATCAGTGTGTCTGGACTCTCTGTGCCTGTTTGGTAGGGGTCTCCTGGTGGGGAAATTCCCTCTGCCAATGCCAATGGGCACTGCTCACTAATTTAGAGCCTCAACCGTTGCCTGGGGGAGCAAAGAGTAGGGCTATATGTTGGATCCCAAATGCAGGTCTTTGAAAGGAATGACAGCCTCTGATTTGTGCCTCCTCTCCTTGCTGTGTTTTAATTCCAGTCACGAGTGTACAGCTTCTTGTTTCTGTATTTTTCAGGCAGAGGGTACGAGACTTCAGAGAGAACTCCGGGGATATTTAGCTGCTATCAAAGGTAATGAATTGTCTCTGAGATATTTGCCAGAAATGCCCTGTAAGACATTGGAGAAGGAGCTCACAATGGATTTGGGGAGGGCAGCTCGGGGAGGGCACCCCACAGAGGAGCGTGGGTGGGCAAGCTGGATCTTTCACCTAAGCCGCCATGGAAAACGTTGCCATGTCTTTAAAGTCTTTCTACCGGTATTTGGCCAACCACAACCCCTGCTCCATCAATCTAGACCCTAAAAATGCAGGCTCGCCTCTGCACCATGATGCAAAGCTAGACTAAAAACGATCACCCCAGTGCAAATACTAATAAGATGGAAATGGGTCTGGACCAATGACACATGCAAAAGCCAGTGGAATTGTGCTTTGGTTACGGGAGGGGGTTGTGGGAAGGGGAGGGAAGGAACATGAATCATGGAGCCATGGACAAATATTCTTAATTAATCAATAAAATAAAGCTAAAAATAAAAGTGAGATGAAGACCTCAAGGACACAGTGATGATAATCATAACAACAACACATTCCTAGGATGGTGATAGATCTCGGAAGCATTGTCCCAACTCCAGCCTTTTGAGGTAGGCAGTAAAAGTTATCTCTTTTACAGGAGGACACGTAAAATCTCTATCAGGTTGCTTACTGTCTCAGGGAGATGGGGGGAGGGAGGGAGAGAATTTGGGGCTCCCAATTTAAAAAGGAATGTTAAAATTGTTTTTATTTGTAATTGGGGAAACCAAAAATATTTTTAAATGAATTATTATCCCCATTTTATTTTTTTTAACTTAAAACATGTTTATTCCCATTTTAGAGCTAAGAAATTGAGGCTCATATTGAAATGCCTTACCCAAGGTCACACAGACAGGATAAGAGATAGCTGGGACTCCAACAGCTCTCCTGATTTTAAGACAAGGGCTCTTCTCTTCCTAGTTGACTACCTCTCCCAATACTAACACTAGTATTACTGCTAATGTGGCTACTAATAATTTGCTGGAGTTGCTTGTAGTGAACCTGCAGAGGATTCTTATTCAACCCTCAGAAAGTTATTTTACCCCCCTGAGCAAGTGCCTGTAGAGCATTCAACACAAACAAATAGGAGCTGGAAAGCGACTCGTCCAGACCCCATTTCTGTCCACTCACACTGAGTACAAGAAGTGAAGAATGACCTCCTAACGGCAGCCGCCATTTCTAACACACCAGAGCTCACAAAGTGCTCTCCTGCTAACATCCCTGTGAAATAAATTGAAGTAGAAAGAATAGCATCTCAAGTTTACAAATGAGGAAACTGAGTCTGTGAAAGGATATGGGATTTGCCCATCCAGTAAGTGGTGGAGAAGGGACTTCAGCAGAGATGCTCTGACTCAGTTTTCTCACTATAAAACAAAGGGCTTGGACTACGAGACCTCTGGGGTCCTTTCCAGCTCTGATCCTGCCACCTCGAGACTTCCTCCCTTCTCCTGGGCTTCCAATGGCCGATGTTGATTTTTTAAACAAACATCCACCTAAATGAGTTTGACTTCCACATCTTCCCTTTGGAGGGTTCCACATGTATTCCAACGATGTTGCTATTGACTTAGAGCACTTGGAGTTTGCCCCAAGCTATCATTCATTCGATAAATCCTCTGTGCTAAGAAATGCAGAGGACTGGCGACCCCTAAGACCCCATTCCTCCCCTCCAGGAGCTCCCAGGTCATTCAGACATTTACAGAATAATGCCGAGCAGCAGCCAGAAACCAGAGGAATGGTATGAACAAGGTTCGCCAGCACATTAATGACAAAAGGAGCCAGAGCCAGCCACAAGGAGCCTGGGAAACCCTGAACTTCTTTAAAAATGATGTTAGGTTCAAGTGAGAGGGCAGGAAGCTGATCATTTTGTGGCTAATCCTGCAGGATGAGGGAAAATTCCAAACTGACTGACCTTGGACCACTCACTGCTGGAGCCCTGATCCAAGACAGGACAAGAGAGCCACCCCTTTTGTAATGAAGCCAAAGGAAGGAGAAAGCACCTCTGGGCTCTCTGGGACAGGCACCCCCCCCCTGCCACCATGTTTGGTTTTGAGCAGAAGGTCCAAACACAATGAAGTACATATGGGCAACTCTTGCCAAGGCTAACAGGAGGCTTCAGCCCCCTAGAATAGGGATAACGTGGCCCCTCGTGCATCACAGCAGACAAAAGCTGCTGCAAGATAATATTGGGGTGCCCAAGAAAGCGCATCCAGAAATGAGAGGGCTCGCTTCTGATTCAAATCCGAATGGAGGGCTTCCTAGAGGAGTTGTCACCTTTACTGCTAGCAGGAAGGGGGAGAGCTCGTGGCTGGAAGAAAGAATGACATCGGCAGCATCTGGTGGGTTGGGTGATAATTCTGTGGAGTATGTGGCAATCAGCCCTCGCGTGCATGCGGTATATTCAAAGATGGGAGGCCAGCTGTGGGCTGATGAATTTCCCCGCCCTGATGATGGCCAGCTCAGGGGACATCTGGAAGTTCAGGGCACTGACAAGAGTTTTGCTGAAAAACTGGATAGCGAAGATTTTTTACAGTCATAGTTTGCCCCCAACTTCCTTTTTACTTCATATAAAATAATTCCCCACCATTACATTTTTTTTTAATTTTTTCCACTTTGGCATAAAGCTTCTGAGATTTCAAGTTTTTTCTCAAGAATTGTGAGGTTTTGAGTGATAATACATGAATAAGCCAGTGGGTTAGCTTGTTGGTTCTGGGAGGGGCAAGGGGAAAAGAGGAGGGAAAGTGCATGAATCATGCATATAACCATGGAAAAATACTTAAATAAAAGTTTAAAAAAAAGAATCATGAGGTTTGGGGTAGCTGAGTGGCTCTGTGGGTAGAGAGCCAGGTCTGGAAATAGGGGGTCCTGGGTTCCAATCTGACCTCAGACACTTCCCAGCTGTGTGACCCTGGGCAAGTCACTTAGCCCCCATTGCCTAACCCTGACCACTCTTCTGCCTTGGAACGGATACACAGTATCCTTTCTAAGACAAAGAAATCTTTTTAAAAGATTGTAAGGTTCTGGCCTCTGAGGTTGGCATGTCAGGGAACTGGGGAAGGGGATAGGAAGGGGTGTCAGCAAGGCCTTTCTCCCGGCTCTAGTCAATTCTAGAAACACTTATTCAGGACTCAGAATGAACTGTCAAGGAAGCAAACACCAAACACAAGACACAACTTGCTCTCGAGGGGCTTCCATCCTCCCAGGAGAGGCACAATACAGACAGTCAGTTTGGCACAAGGGAAATGGAGGAGCGAAGCAGTGCTTAGAGCCTGGCAGATGAAGGAAGGGAGGAAGGAAGAACAGCTTCCCAGGAGAGGAATGGCGGCCAGTCAACATCTCCCGACTCCTTAGTCTTCCCTGTGCTGACGTCCTCCGGCAGCCTATGATGGGATCCAGGGCTCAAGACTTACCCAGGCACACATAAAACAGGGAAAGAAATGCACAGGGGAAAGCGCCCAGGCAAGCAGACTCCTTCATGTCAGGGCATGGCTTTGCCCTGCCAGGGCTGAGTTGGGTCTCTCCTGGCTCTCTTGTTCTCTCTCCTGTCAACCCTCAGATCCACATCTCCAATCTAAAGGCCCATTTAGGATGAACAGTCAGAGGCCCAGGTTCTCCCTGCTTCTCCTCTCATCTGGGGGCAGACTTAGAATGAGAGGCGCTGGCACCCTCTGGAGGGCTCCTGCCACAGCTGCTGCTTTCTTGTCTTCAACAAATCAGCAGCCCGAAATGTCCTCCCTGAGGGGGCAGCAAACATGTCCTTTGGATTATGGGCACTCGGGACCATCAGGATGGCCACCAAGAGCTTGGGTGCATGTCAGAAGCACAGACAGAACAGGGAGAGGAAATCTTGACACAGAAATATTGGAGAATGTTAGGGGAGCTCTCTTACTGGTGGAGCCGGCCATGAAGGAAGCACGAGGATAATATGGGGAGTTTAAGTCAGTGGATCCAGGGTGACCTTGAACATATCACTTAATTCCTCCATGCCTCAGTTTACTCATCTTGTAAGATGGAGGTGTTGGATCAAATGTCCATTAAGGTCTCTTCCAGCTCCAAACTGATAATCTTTAGATTCCATTTAAGACTCAACTATTCAGAACTCAGCCAAGAACAGAGCTGGGAAAGCCTAGACAGGTGCTTTGCCCATGAGTGAGCCTGTAGGGTCCAACCAGACCCCATTTATTATTTCTCTAGAAACAATTCTAAGTAGTTGGGGTAACTGTTTTCCCAGGAGTCAGACACATTGAGAGCAATGAGAAATGATGACTGAGAGTCAGAACTACAGCAAGAGGAAACTCTCTCTCTCTCTCTCTCTCTGTCTCTCTCTCTCTCTCTCTCTCTCTCTGTCTCTCTCTCTCTCTCTCTCTCTCTCTCTCTCGTTCTCTTTCTGTCTCTCTCTCTCTCTGTCTGTCTCTGTCTCTCTCTCTCTCTGTCTCTCTCTCTCTGTCTGTCTCTCTGTCTCTCTCTGTCTCTGTCTCTCTGTCTCTGTCTCTCCTCTCTCTCTCTCTTTCTCTGTCTGCCTTTCTCTGTCTGTCTGTCTGTCTCTGTCTCTGTCTCTCTGTCTCTGTCTCTCTCTCCTCTCTCTTTCTCTGTCTGCCTTTCTTTGTCTGTCTCTGTCTCTGTCTCTGTCTCTCTGTCTCTGTCTCTCTGTCTCTCTCTCTGTCTCTCTCTCTCCCTGTTTCTGTATTGAAAGTGCAAGTTCAGGAGCAAGTCGTGAAATAGGAGCATATGTGAACTTGGCAGGGACCTGTTCCTATCCTCTCTGTCCATCTGTCTGTGTCTGTGTCTGTCTGTCTCTCTGTCTATCTCTCTCTCTCCCCTCAGTCTCTCTCTGTCTGTCTCTGTCTCTCTCTGCATCTCTTTGTCTCTCTCGCTCTCTCTGGCTCTGGCTCTCTCTGTTTCTCTCTCTTTCTATAAAGAGCAAATATAGGAGCCAAGAAAGCATGCAATCTGGAGCAATTTGGTCCTGGAGCCAGAATTCCTGTGCATTTCCCTACAAAGACCCTGTGGCCCCCCTGCCCGCTCCCCCCCCCCAGTGAGTGTCCCACACGGTCTACATGTGACTACGAGGCTTTGGCAGGGTGGGAGCAGCTGCTATCTCATAATAGGGCCACATAAAAGCCATCATTTCCATTAGAAGAGATGTCAGCTTCACGTGGTCAGTTTCCCAATGCAAGTTTATCCTTCTGGAAACGGGACTGTTCCACACCCCAGCTGAGGGACCCTCAAAAGCCATTTGGTCTAACCAGCACCTCCACAGACTCCCCTGCCAGGGGCCAGCCAGCTCTTCCTTGTTTGGGGACTTCCATTGAGTGGGAAGGGGGAGGTGCAGCTGCTGGACAGCTCCAATTGTTAAAGAACTGTCCAGATATCAAACCTGAAGGAGAAAAAATGGAGGATGAACTCCGAGCCAGGCTCCTCTGTGAATTTCCTTTTTCAAAAGAATCTGTTTTGAAAGGCTCTGTTCAGAGAGCATCTCAGCCTTGTGAGAGGGTGCTATTGTGAGGTCTATTCTTTAGTTCAGGAAACCAAGGCAGACAGAAGTTAAAGAACTCACCCAGGGTCACCCAGCTAAGAACTGTCTGAGGCTGGAAGGCAACTTACCC
The DNA here is from genome assembly GCF_027887165.1 of Monodelphis domestica. Taxonomy (NCBI): domain Eukaryota; kingdom Metazoa; phylum Chordata; class Mammalia; order Didelphimorphia; family Didelphidae; genus Monodelphis; species Monodelphis domestica. The sequence goes on from NC_077233.1 coordinate 7,731,061, forward strand.
GCCATCTGGTTGACTCTCTCATGATATAGCTGACAAAACTGACTGAAGTGACTTGCCCAGGGTCACTCCACCAATGCATGTCCGAGTTTGGATTTAAGCTCAGGTCTTCCTGAGTCCAGACCCAGCGGTCCATCAACTGTCCACCTCGCTCACCCCTTGACCACAGTTAATGGGAGATGACTCATGCTGGCCAGGCATGAGAAGAATATCTGTGTGTGTGTGTGTGTGTGTGTGTGTGTGTGTGTGTGTGTGTGTCTACACATGGGTGTTTCTCGCAGCTTCAAACCCACATTTGAGTTCTGTTTGCTCAGCCCAAGGACAGATGAGTTTTCCAAGATTTTCTCACATTCTACTTAGCTGCTGAGTTTGGCAGCCCACAGTCAAGCTGTTGTCAAGCTCAGCCTCAGGAACAGCCATGCCTCCTCCCTTCTCCATTTCCCACCTCCTCCAGGAAGCCTTCCCCAAGCCCTCTCCCTGCTAGGAGCTTCCTGGCTGAGCCGTCTCTGGCTTGTTTGCGTGTGGTTGTGGGCACATATTTAGGGAGCTCCTTGGGGGCAGGAGCTGTGTTGGCCCATTCCTTGTACTGCCCATGGGGCTGACACTCAGCCGTTTTAGCCTGCAGACTGAGGAGGGCGTCACTGACGGGTTTGGTAGCTCTCAGGGTAATCTGTGGCTTTTAAAGAAGGGAATCGAGACAGAAAATAAACATTTGTCGGGGCTGCCTGGTTTGGTGCCCTGTAAATGATGAGCATTGTTCCAGGCACCGTCCTCTGGAGAGCGACAGCAGAAAGAGCTCCGGCTAGTTCCTTTAGAAGGCTTGGGTTCAAATCCTAGCTTGGTCACTTCCTGCCTGGGTGGCCTTAGGCAAGTCCTGTGACTTCTCTGAGGCTATTGGTCATGTTGGGGAGCTGATCTTTGACTTGGACCACTGGATCTTCTCCCCTGGAGAGCCACAGGAAGACTGAGGATGTGCAATGCTGGTCCTGGTGTGGTGTCCTTCCACGACAGCCATTGGCCAAGCCTCAGCTGCCCCGAGGTCTGGTTGGGGATCAGGCCCGCCATCTATTTCTCTAACCAATGGTCAGTTGAGGAAATGATGCTTCTCTTTCCAACAGAAGTCCAGCTTCAGAGGCTTGCTGTCTCCCAGAGCCACAGTTTCAGGGGGGCCAAAGCCTGGCCTTGCCATCCCTGCCTGTTTGACCTTAGGTCAGTCATTCATCTCTGGGCTTCTTTTTCCTGCTCCGTGGAAGGAGGGCTTTGCATAAGACAGCCTCTAAGCTCTATGCAACCTTGGCCCTGGGTAGATCTTGTCAGCACTGATTCTTGTCTCCTGAAAGCTGGGGCAGAGCTTAATGTTAGGATTAAAGCAAATCAGAAGTCGTTTTGTTTTGACATCAGGGTCCCCTCTGAGATCACTGAAGACCGTGGGTAGGAGTGAAGTGCTGGCCTCTGCTTTGTCCCTGATTTTGGTTTGAGGCAGTTAGGGGTCCTGGGTTCAAATCTGGGGCTCCTCCCTTCACTGAGGGAGTCACCCTGCCTCTCCCAGCCTCTGCTGTAAATGAGGGGCCTGAGCTGGCTGCCAAGGCCCCTTCCAATGGCATTTTCTGAACTTGGTGAATAGAAATCAAGCATGTGTTAGTCATCTTTCCCTTCCAAAGAAACTGTCACTAGGAGTGGTATAGAAGGTGTACAAGCGAGCCTTTGAGGCCCCTCAGCCAACCAAGCACTTGGGTCTGAAGCGAGCAGAGCACTTTGTGGGAATAATGTTAGAGCCACCAAGTGGGGCAGTGATTAGAGCACCAGGGCTGGAATTAGGAAGTCCTGGGTTCCAACCTGACCTCAGACACTTCCTTGCTGTGTGACCTTGGGCAAGTCACTTAACCCTGATCGCCTAGCCCTTTCCACTCTTCTGCCTTAGAATTAATACTAATACTAAGGTTAAGGGCTTTAAAAAAAAGAAAGGAATAATGTTGTTTAATTTTCACAACCATGAGAAGGAGGCTCTCTCATTAGCCCTATTTTACAAAGAAGGAAAGAGTCTTAAAAAAAAAAAAGATGTGATGTTCCTACAGTCACACAGCTGAGAGATGTTTGAGGTTGGATTTGAACCCATGTCCTTTGGGCTTCCAGTCTAGCACCTTAACCTTTAGGACCCCCTATCCCATTGTGTAATTGAAAATGTGTTACCCTAAAAAAAGAACTACATTTCCCAGGAGACCACTGACTTCCTGTCATTATGTACTTCCTATAGACAGAGGATATTAGTGAGTGGGCGGTCCTCTTGGGCCTCTTTCTTGGGCTTGCAGCCAGCACGGTGGTGGTGGTAAGCTAAGTGCGGAGATTTTGAAATGGCTAATCGGCTATGGGCACATGGTCTTTATTTTGTTTCCTCTTTATTTCTTGATTTCTAATGATCATTAATAAATCTCCTAAAATGTAGTATTTTATTATTAAGATTTAAATTTAATTTTAACACCATCCCTAGAATATCACCAGAATTCTTTCAGAATGATACTCATTTGTGGACTCAGCAGCTCTTTGGGTGGTCAGATCGGGCAGAAAGCATCCGTGTTGGCGTCTATGAAAATGTCGGGTCTTTTTCACCCACCAGGCATGCAAGAAGCCTCAATGAAGCTGACCGAATCCCTCCATGAAGTCTACGAGCCCGACTGGTACGGACGCGAAGACGTGAAGATGGTGGGTGAGGTAAGAGCTTCTGGCAGCAGGGGTGAGCAGGAGAAGCCCCCACCCCCTCCCTAGTGTGACAAGGAAATCACTTTTAAAAGACTGATATATATTAATTTAAGGTTGCCAAGGAATTCAGCTATGTAATTCCTTAATGAAAACTCAAGTCAGCCGTCAACCTTTTATGGAGTTTTAATTACAAACAGGAGGAAGAAAGGAATTAGAGATAGAGAGATAGAGGGAGAGAGAAAGGGGAGAGAAGGGAATAGGGCTTAAATACCCCTTCTGTTTAGGCTGGGCCAAAAGGCCCAAGCCCTTAGATAGCTGGGGCAATGAAAGGAGATCAGTCCCTATTACTCACGTGACCAAAATGGAGAAACAGTCTCAGAGCCCCCACCTTCAGCTTCCTTCAGAGCAAGCTTCTCAGAGCACACCGCAACCACTCCGACAAACTCCTCCAAACCACCTCTAGTCTTCAAACCCCCCTATCCTTAAGGAAACCATCCAAGTTCCCTCCCCTCAGTCCTCACATCTACCAATCACCTGTCCATCAATTTCCCTGTGCCAATGGAGGCTCTAGCTTAACCCAGGACCGCCCAGAGGTCTCTGGCTTTGCACATGTCTGTTGAAGGTCATATTTTCAAATAATTAAATCTTTGATCCTTTGCTACAGCCCTTTCTAAATCCTGTTAACCTGAGTAGGGTGGAGATTGGAATAATTAAATTTTGATCTAGGCTGCAGCCCTTACTCAATCCTGTTAGGACTGAATAGGGTGGAGATTGATTCCAAGTATCTCCATTGTATCAATTCTAAAATCAATCATGACTCAAAGAAATTCCTGTTCTATGCTTAAGCATAGGTCAAAGTCCTTTCCATTGTTCAGCAAAAGGTTTCTGTCCTAAAGTAATCTTAAGAAGGGAGGAGGAGGAACCTCCCTTGCCAATGGGGTTCACATTCCAATAGAGTTCCCACTCTCAATAGGAAATTTTTCAAGTATGAAATTTCCCAATGGTGAAATTTCCAACATTTATAAGTCTAAGAAATTTTGAGGTTTACAGCCTGGGAGAAGGAGCTCGAAGTGATCCTCAGCTCACTGCTGGCGAGCTGGGGCTCCCGAGTCCTTTTCATTCATTTTGGCATCTCTCCCAATCTGAGCCTTTGATCTATCTCTAGCTGGATAAAAGGTGTCTCCGACTCAGCCCTGGCTCTGGGTCTCCCCCCACCAACTCCTCCATCTTCCAAGCTGCTGCCTCTCCACTGAGGGTGCCGCCATCTTTCCAGGTCAGCGACGTCAGAACCATCCTCGGCTCTTCCCCATCCCCACAGTCCGTATCCAATCAATGATCCCTCGAGTTGCCGTCCCCTTCCCTCCGCTCAGTCACCACCCTCATTCAAGCCCTCACTAGTAGGCAGCCCGGTGGTACTTTCTCTTGAAGAGTGGGTCTGACTGAGTTCAAATCCTCCTCAGTCACTTAGTAGCTATGTGACCCCGAGCACTTAACCTCTATCTGCCTTCATTTCCTCACCCACAAAATGGGGTTAATAATAGCACCTACCTTAAAGGCTGTTGTCAGGATCAAATGAAAAACTATTCATAAAACTTTTAGCACAGTGCCTGGCACCTATATAAATAGGTGCTCTATAAAAGCTCATTCCCTTCCTCCTTCCCCACCCGCGCCCATCATCACTGCTTGACCTATTGCAATAGCTTCTTTAAAAAGCATGACAAACCCTCACCTTCTGTCTTAGAACTGTATTGGTTCCAGAGCTGAAGAGCAGTAAGGGCGAGGCAATGGGGGTGAAGGGACTGGCCCAGGGTCACCCAGCTGGGAAGTGTCTGAGTCCAGATTGGAACTCAGGACCTCCCATCTCCAGATCAAGCTCTGAATCTATCCAGCTGCCCCTGCAATGGCTTCTTCACTGGTCTCCATCCTTCTACACTCTCCTCACTCTGATTCATCTTCCACAGAGCTGCCAAGCTTTTTATATTCCTAAAGCACAGATATGACCACGTCCCTTCTCTGCTGAACAACCATCCCTGGCTCCCATTGCCCTCTGTGTGAGGCATTCGATGTTCAGCCTGGCATTGAAGGCCTTCCACAGCCCATCTACCATCACCCTTTCTAGCTCGATCTCCTGTGACTTCCCTCGGCTCATGCTCTGTCTCAGCCAAACTGAGACAAACTGGCTGTTCCTCATGCAGGACAACAGCCCCGAGCCTTTGCCCAGGGTCTCCCCCGTGTCCACCTTCCTTCTTCCTTTAGAGTCTGCTCCAATGCTGCCCCCCCCCCCAGCCTTGATGGCTTTTTCCCGGGCCATGAAGCTCTCTTCGAAAGGTCTTGGCATTCCCTGCCTGGACTTCTTCTTGTGTTGGCTCCTAACCCTCCACCGCACGCCGCGGTAAAGCGTCGGCTCCTCTCGCTCAGGGTCTGCTTTGTTTTTGCCTTTAGATGCTCTGTGTCCTGCACCTAGTAGGTGCTTTGACTATGTTAGAATGAGTTAAACTGAATTGCTCCGAGTTGCCATGGATGCCATCCAGTCCATCCAATGGCCATCTTGGTCATCAGAGGGAACAAGACTCTCCGGAGCTCTTCATCCCACCGGCTTCAGGGCAGGAGTTTTCTAGTGCAGAAGAGAAGCACCCTTTAGTCTTGCGTGGTTATCCCCCTCCTTGGGTCAGGATCAAAGGCAGCACCAAGGCCAGCTTTGGTCTGATACCCCTTTTGGACGTGGCTTCTCACCCTGTCTGGTGTGCGTGTGTGTGAGTGAGTGATTTTGTGTGAGTGTGTGTGAGTGTGTGGGTGTGTGAGTGTGTGTGAGTGAGTGATTGTGTGTGTGTGTGTGAGTGGGTGTGTGAGTGTTAGTGTGTGTTAGTGTGTGGGTGAGTGTGTGGGTGTGTGAGTGTGTGTGAGTGAGAGTGTGTGTGAGAGTGTGTGTGAGTGTGAGTGAGTGTTAGTGTGTGTGAGTGTGTGGGTGTGTGAGTGTGTGTGAGTGAGTGATTGTGTGTGTGTGTGAGTGGGTGTGTGAGTGTTAGTGTGTGTTAGTGTGTGGGTGAGTGTGTGGGTGTGTGAGTGTGTGTGAGTGAGAGTGTGTGTGAGAGTGTGTGTGAGTGTGAGTGAGTGTTAGTGTGTGTGAGTGTGTGTGAGTGTGTGTGAGTGTGAGTGAGTGTTAGTGTGTGTTAGTGTGTGGGTGAGTGTGTGGGTGTGTGAGTGTGTGTGAGTGAGAGTGTGTGTGAGTGAGTGTGAGTGAGTGTTAGTGTGTGTTAGTGTGTGGGTGAGTGTGTGGGTGTGTGAGTGTGTGTGAGTGAGAGTGTGTGTGAGTGAGTGTGAGTGAGTGTTAGTGTGTGTGTGAGTGTGTGTGAGTGTGTGTGTGAGTGAGTGAGTGTTAGTGTGTGTTAGTGTGTGGGTGAGTGTGTGCGTGTGTGAGTGTCCAGGAGGCAGAGGGATTTCCAAAGTTGTTCCACCCAAGGAGCTGGAAGCAAAGCGAAGAGGATCGAAGACTAGAGCTAGAGTGTCCTCCCTCCTGGCTTCCTCCCTCCCTTCAGATCTCCACTCAAGGCCCATCTGCCACAAGGAGCCGTCCCCAACCAATCCCCCTTAACCCTGGTGCCTCCCTCTGAGAAATCTCCAATTTATCCTGTCAGGTGGTCTCTCCCATCAGACCTTGAGCCCCTAGAGAACAGAGCCCGGTCTTTGGATTTTCTTTATATCCCCAGGGGTTAGCCCAGAGCTTGGCATACAGTAGGTGCTTAATCAATGCTGATTAACTATCTTAGATGCAGAAGGCATACAAGCCAGTAGGTGTCAAAAGAAGGATTTGAACCCACCTCTCCCTGGCTCCAAATTTCATAGATTGATCGTTAGCCCTTCGGCTTTTCCCCTTCTTTGTACATCCTTCTCCCATCTTTAGATTTCTGCCCCTCTCTACACCCTCTGAAGACCCATCAGAACGTGTTCTCTTTGGGACGAGCCGATTCTGGAATCTTCTGCCTGCTGTGTACTTCCAGCCGTGTCATCCCTCCCGGGACCGAAGGAATAAAAGATTTCCTCAGCATTTAGGGGAATTTCAGGTAGCAGTTAAAGCAGACACACTGATTTCCCTGCTGGTTTGTTCATCTCTTGGATCCCCAGACAGAACCAGAGACAGCTGTCTCCTCCCACAGTGAGTCAGGCTGGCCTTGAAGGACGCCTAGAAAGCAGGAGGCGAGACTTGGCTGCTCTGCTGGCTCTCCTCCTCCCTTCGCCTCCCCACTAAATGATGCAAGCATTCTCCCAGGTTCAGTCTTGGGCATAATCTACCTCGATATCTCCCCCCGACTCCCAGCATCTCCGATTCAGCAGATTTAAGAAGCACTTCTCAGCGCCTTTTCTTTCCTGGTAAAGATGGCATCATCTTCAGGCACGGAGACTTACTACCTCGAAGCATCTTCTTCTGTCCATACCCAAAGAGTCACCAGCCGATCTGTTCTGCCTCTGAAATACTTGGCAATTATTCCCTTCTTTCTGGTTCCACTGCTGCTAGCTGTTTCAGAGCAGACCTTTAGTATCTCCTGGACAAAAGAGGTGGCATTTAAGAGTGAACAGAAGCCCAAGGACCTGGGTTCAAATCTCACTGTTGACACTTACTTCCTGGGTGATCTTAGGCAAGTTCCTTAACTTTGATAGACCTGCACTTCCTCTCTGTAAAAAGAGGAGCTGGCCTAGATAGCCTCTGACGTCCTCTGTGGTCTGTGCTGAATGACCCCTTAAAGTTTAGTTCCAGAGATCCCTTCTCCACCAAACCAGCTCTGATCCCCTGACTCCTTCCTGGTGGAAAGGTGCTCTCCTCTGCCATCTCTTTCCTTCCCAGTTTCTGCCATCAGGAATGTGTCCTCACATCTTGGGCTTTTGTTCTAGACTGTAAGAGAAGGCTTAATCAACTCTTCTTCCTCTTTTCCCCACCAGCACCAAGATACGGTCCCACTACCTTGAACATGGAAGACCTGTAGGAAGGCTACGTCAAATTTGGGGTTCTAATCGTGTCGGAGGTGGCCCCTGACTCCTGCCATCTCTTTTGCCCAGAGTGTTTTCTGATGCCAGCCAGAGCCCTGGCCCAAAGGGAGCAGGGGAAGAGACTTGGCTGGACTCTTGTTGGGGGGAGGATGGAATCAATGGTCCAGGTTCCTGAGCTGCCCCTTGGAAGTCCTGCCATCCGCATGACCTTGATTCTCAGGAAGGCTTGACAGAGGCAAGGAAACGAGAAACTCAGGACTGTGGCAAGGGCTGTTGGGCTCCTTTCCAGCTTGTGGAAAATTCCAGGGTCTGGATTTGGCAGAAGCTGGCCCCCAGACACAGATCATTTACAAATTCAGTTGTTAAATAGCTTCCGTTCTTGCCTGGGCTTCCTCGCTGCTGTGGGTGGTTTAAGGAGCTGCTGCAGCAGCATCTTTGGGGAGGCCGTGATGAAGGCGGGCATTGTGTGTGGGAACAAGATTTGCTCTTTTTATTTTTTATTTTTAAAGCCCTTCCCTTCCGTCTTAGAATCAATAGTGTGTATTGGTTCTACAGCAGAAGAGTGGTCAGGGCTAGGCAATGGGGGTTAAGTGACTTGTCCAGGGTCACACAGCTAGGAAGTGTCTGAGGCCAGATTTGAATCTAGGATCTCCCATCTCTGGGTCTGACTCTCAATCCACTAAGCCACCCAGCTGCCCCCAAGATTTGCTCTTTTTAGAAAAGATTCTTTTTAAAGAAAGAATGGCCAGAAGATCAGCCCTTTGGATTACATAATGGTAGACCTGGCGGAATTTATCCAGGATTCCATAAGAAAGATCTCTTTGAAGAAATGAGCTCTGAGCCCCGCTCCTGGACCCTGGCTCCACATGATGCTGAGGGCCTGCTGTTGTGAAGTCATGTAAATTGAAAGCACTCCTCGGATCTCCCCAGAGATGCTACTGAATCCAGAGCATCCTGGCCCAGCCTTGCTCTGCATCCTTTTCTGTGCAGCAGAAGTGGGGGAGAAGTTCAGAGACTCAAGGATCGAGACCAGGCGGCCAAAACCACGTTTTGTGTTGTATCCCTATTTGGAACAGTCAGGAAGACCTAAGCTCAAAGCTGATCTCAGATGCTTCCTAGCTGTGTGACCCTGGGCAAGTCACTTACCCTCTGCTGTCTCAGTTTGTCATCTGTAAAATAAGGGTAATAAAAGCATCCGCCTTGCAAGGTTTTTGTGAAGATCAAACAACATAATATTTGTGAGATATTTTTCTGCATCTTAAAGTACTATATAAATGCTAGCAATCATTATTATTGTGTCCTGGACCCCTTGATGGTGTAGAGATACCCAAGGACCCTTTCTCAGAATAATGTTTTTCAATTAAAAAAAAAACACATTGGAAGCCAATTATATTGAAATACCATCATCAAAAGATCAAAAATTCATTCATGAACTCCCGATTAAGAATCTGTATTCTAGAGCTTAAAGGGAATGAAATGGTCTTCAATTTCAAACCCCTTATTTTACAGATGAAGAAACTGAGGCCCAGAGAATATAAATGACTAGCCCAAGGTCACACAGCAAGTAAGCATCTAGATGTTGGATTTGAACCAAGGTCTTTCTGGATCCAAGTCCAAAACTCAATCCACCCCTCTCCGTACAAGCTTCCAATCAGTTTTAGAACCTTAAAGGAAGCCAGCCTTCTGTTGGAATCTGGGGTCATTAGTATATCTGAGGACTCTCCCATAGCCCCACAGCTCAAAAGGATTTCATGAAAGACATGGATAAATTCTATCAGCAACTCCCGCACCCCACCCCTGCCTATCTAGCTCTGAGCCCCCATGTCATCCTTGGCAAAGGGTTCCCTGTGGGCTGAGAGACTGTGAATGGCTTCCAGAATTACCTGGAGAGAGGAGCTACTGAACTCTTCCCTACCCAAAGAGCCATGTTGGGCATCCCAAACCTTTCTAAAGCTTTTGGTTTTTGAAAAATCAAATGCAATGTAACTGTAAAAAGAGAAAAAGGCAAGGTGGGGGCATGATGAGGACACCAGGGAGTCAGGAGGCTTGGGTCTGAATCATAGCTCTGTCACTTACCTCGAATGAGTCACTTGACTCCTCTGAGTCTCAGTCACCTCATCTGTAAAATGGGCACAGCAATTGTACCCTACCAGCCTGACTGGAGGAGTTTGAAGAAAATGAGGAACGTGCTGTGTTAACTGACAAATTAGTTGGGAATTCGGAAGGTTTATGAGTCCCTTTTCTCCATCTGACATCTCAAATGGATTAAATTACACTTGAGAACCAGTAGGTAGCCAAAACGTGTTTAAAATTAATTATGCTATTAAACGATCCCTATCTTTTTTTAAGGTGTAGCTTCTAAGTGTCTGGGGAGGGCATCCTTGAGCAGCTATTCCTCCAGGCTCCCTCAGTCACTTTTCCCTCCATTCTTGGTTGTGTGAGAGGAATTAGGCTAATCTTTCTGGAACCGCTTTGTCTTTTTCAGAAATGTGACGTGCTCTGGGAAGACTTCCACCAAAAGCTAGTGGATGGGTCCTTACTCACGCTGGACACATACCTGGGCCAGTTTCCTGACATCAAAGTACGGCACCTTGTTTTCTTAAGGGGGGGGGCGGTCAAGGGTCTCTGATCCCAGTGGGGTGGAGGGGAAAGAAAGGAAGAAGGAGACCATGTCCTCCAGGCCAAGGCAGAAAAGGCAGGCATTGCCTCCAGCCTCGGTTCCCTGCCCAGTGGCAGCTGATCACAGCTATGGCTAAGGAAATCTCATTTTCTCCTGCAGTTCATCCCCTGGAGCTTCAGCTGCTTGAGAGGAGGCTTTTTGGACCCAGAAACATCAAGCCAAAGTGCTTAACTCAACTACCCCACACTGCCTTGCTATGACTCAGAAGGATTATTCCCTCTTGGGCATTATCCGGGCTCTTTTTTCCCCTCTTCTCCATGGAAGGTGGGCTGGGTTTAGAATCAGAGCACTCGGGTTCAAATCCAGCTTTTGCCTCCTACTACTTGGGCAATTCTCCCTGTCTGAGCTTCAGCTTCCCCCTTTGTAAGAGGAAGGAGCTGGCCTATGTGGCTCCTGAGCTCCTTTCCAACTTTCCAACCCAGCCTGGGATCAATCCAGTCACAGCATCCCTACTGCAAACTCCCAATAATTAACTATCTTTTGAATGGAGTTGATGTTGGGTTCTTCCTGAGAATCCCTGGAAGGTCCTGGAGCTGGGGGAGCAGAGGAGCTGAATGAACACCTTCAGGGCGGCCCCTGGTACTAGGTGCTTCTTCTGGAAGTGTTTGTTAGCCCTGGATAGATAAGCTGAAGATCAGTACAGCCGATGGGTAGGAAATCAATACATCGAATCAATAAACATTTAGTAAATACCTACACTGTGCTAAGCACTAAACCTTGATGCCTGAGCAGAATAATTGTCTAGAAAATGAATTATATGTCCTTCCCAATTCTTCTCCATTGAAGGAGCATTGGCCTTAGGATGGAAAAGCCTGGGTTCAAAACCTGACTCTGCTACTTACCACTATGAGACCTTGGACAAGTCACTTAACTTCATTGGGTCTCATTTTCCTTTTCTATAAAATGAAGGACTTGGATTAAACAGCCTCTGAGGTGACTCCTGGCTCTAAATTGATGATCTCCTTTTCTGCCTTTTAACCATTTGATCCCTATTAACATCCCACAGCAGGAGGGTTTAGGCAAGGAAGGAGAAGTACCACCCTATCCATATTGCTATACAGATTAGACAGAAACATTCAGAACATTCCTGAGGCAGGAAATGTAGAGAACACACATGAAAAAGGATATTTCAGACAAGCATTGGCAAAGGTTTTCAAGTTCGGATGCCCAAACTGTCACTTTGAACTGCCAATGAGCCCCCTGCATTACCCCAAAGAGCAGAGGGAAGAAGTGCTCTCTTTGGGTGGCTGGTCAGAGAGACAGAGCATGAAAAAAATGTCCTCAGGCACTGGGAAGAGGGGGAATGGAGCAGCTCCCTGAATGCCATCTCTGCATGGGTGCCACACCTTCGCCAATGCTGTTCTAGAACCTCAGATATAACCTTGCCTAATCTATTTTTTCACACCAGCCTGGAAAGCTCTTCACCTGCCCAGCACTCTGTTCTTATTTACTGCTGGAGTTGTTCTGTCCTCTTGCTCCTGGTCTTGCTTTGTTTACAGAGTGTTGCCTCAGTATACCCCAGATTGCCTGGCCTGGGTCTCTGCTACCTCTGCCTTCAAATTTGACTATTTGGCTCTCATTTGACTCATTTGCCCTCATTTGACCATTGGCCAATGGGGTAGCATCCTCTAGGCTTCTGACCAAGCTCACTGATTACAGCACACAGTCCTTAAAAGTTGGAGGAGGTCTATTGCCCTCCTGCAACCAAGAGGCAAAGGGACTGACTTGCCCCAGGTCACACAGGGAGAGGCTGACAGAACTGGGATTCCATTTAACTGAGTCCAAATCCCATGTTCTCTCCTCTGGCCCTCTGACTCTGCACCTTGAGAGAGATCCCTCTTCCTCATGCACAGATCTTCAAGAACCCTCCCTCCTCCCATCCTGTGTCCATCCTAGAGAGGGCTTGCTTTGTTTTCAGCAATAATTGCTGGTTTGGACCAACCTGTGATCTCATTCATAGGAGGACTTTCCCTTAGAGAAACACCTCCCAATGCAGATCAGGATCCAAGGTGATCTCTGACTAGGTCAGAAAGTTGTCTGCAGCCTGGTGACATTAAGTGACTTGTCCAAGTCATACAGACAAGATGGGTCAGAGGAAGGCCTCAGACTCATCTTCCAGTTCTCCAGCTACTAAGCCAAGCTCTCTCTGGGATAATGGATTCTTAGAACAAAGCCGAGCACTGCAGATACCATCAAGGGAATCCCACGTTCACATCCTTGAGCCTTCCCAGGCCTCCCTGACCCCAGCCCCGATGCCCCACTTTCTGAGGACACAGAGATTTGCAACCCAGACCTTGCCTCCCAAACAATAGCTTTGGTAATTCCTGAAGCTATTTAGGACCTTAGATGGGCTGCTCTCCATTACCGGCAGAGGGAGATCACAGGCTGGACGATAGATTGTTAGGAATAATGCCATCGGGGGCAGCTGGGTGGCTCAGTGGATGAAGAGTCAGGCCTGGAGACGGGAGGTCCTAGGTTCAAATCTGGCCTCAGCCACTTCCCAGCTGTGTGACCCTGGGCAAGTCACTTGACCCCCATGGCCTAGCCCTTACCACTCTTCTGCTTTGGAACCAATACACAGTATTGACTCCAAGATGGAAGGTGAGGGTTTAAAAAAAAAAAGAAAGAAAGAATGCCATCAGTGTGCCTATCGCTGCCCTCAGCCACCATGCTCATGTCTTCCTTATTTTCAGTGACTGAGCTGGAGCTGAGTGAATGTGGGCTGGAGGTGTGGCAGGGGGGATTGTGATCGATGAAGCACTCAGTTAGTTTTCCAGCATTTATGCTTTCTGCACTGTTAAAGGCACAGCAGGCTGAGACGCACTTAGCTTGGCTGCAGATTTGATCAACCAGAGCCTAAGCCAGGTATAACAGGGAGAGGGAGATTGTTCTAATAATAGGACCGTCTGAAAGGTCCAAGAGCCACCTTGGGGAGTGGTGAGTTCTCTGTCACTGGAGGTCTTCCAGCCAAGGTTGGACGCTACTCTGGTATGGAAGGAGGGCGTTCTTGATTGGGTGTGGGCTGAACAAGGCGCCTCTGGAGCATTCCAGATGTGGGATCCTGCTCCTCTCCCCCTTACCTTTTCTTTCCCTCCCCATCTGCTATCCAGGACACTCCCACAAGCCACTACTAAGACCTTCCTCCTTGCACATCCTGGGCTCCCACCCTGGGGCTACAGAGATTAAAAAAACGAAGCATTGCAGCCCTTTAGGAGTCTGTCTACAGCCTCTTCCTTAGCCTTCCTGGTCAGCAGCTTCTACATGTAAAAAGAGAACTGACCATTTGACTGGGGCTGGATTGCGTTAGTAAAGGCCGCCATTCCCTCTGTTGGCAGATGCGCATCGCCAAGAGGAGCAGAAAGCTGGTGGATTATGACAGTGCCCGGCACCACCTGGAAGCTCTGCAGAGCTCCAAAAGGCGAGATGAGAGCCGTATCACAAAGGTAAGGTGAGCCAGGAGGTTCCAAGGACTCTCTCAGCCTGCCCTTGTGCCTGGATGGCTTCGGGGGTGATAATGAAGCCAGAGCTCTGCTGGGCTGTTGCTGGGCTGTCTGACCCCATTCCCGACACCCTGGTGGAAAATGAGCCTATTCCTCCCACTGGGACACATTTTGTTCTGAGACATTTGGAGTGCCCATTGGTAAACTGCTGTTTGTCCATCTTGGCTCAGCTCTGACAATGTCTGATGGACTCATCCTGGATTAAGGATCTACTCTGCGTGGGGTTGGGAGGTGGCCAACGGCACCCTTAGCTCCCCTCTTCAGTTCCCTCTCAGGGCTCCACTGGCCAGAACCTATGACGCCTGAAGGGCTGGCTGGCACATGGGAAGCAGGAGAGCCAGAAGCCCGAGGAGGGCTCCCCACCCTACCAGCCGCCCTAGCTTCAGATGAGTTTTTATGAAAGCCATTCTGGTATCTCGGGGAGCCAGACCTTGAGCAAGCCTGCCTCGTGGTCCAGAAGTCTTCAGGCGGCCACACAAGCCTGGCCTCAGTCTCCCCATCCAGTGACACTATTTTATATCAATGGGGTCCCGTCATTTTTAGACGAGAGGCCATAAACAGTGATTTGCTTCTTCTAGGCAGAAGAAGAGTTTCAGAAAGCCCAGAAAGTGTTTGAAGAGTTTAACATCGATCTACAAGAAGAGCTTCCTTCATTGTGGTCTAGGTAAAGCCATTGCCTGCATGCTATTTGCCCTGGTCCAGTGTCACTGCCAAGAGGGCAGACGCTGTTTTCTTTGAATCCCTGAGGTCTAGCCAGTACTAGTTCTATGGCGAGTATTCATTTTGATCGATTGATGACTCATTCAGGGATTTTGTTTTGTTTTGATTCTTTTAAACCCTCCTTTCCATCTTAGAATCAATACTAAGTATTGGTTCCAAGGCAGAAGAGTGGTCAGGGTTAGGCAATGGGGGTGAAGTGACTTGCCCAGGGTCACCCAGCTAGAAAGTGTCTGAGACCAGGTTTGAACCCAGGACTTCCCGTTTCTAGGACTGACGCTCCATTCAATGAGCGACTCAGCTGCCCCCAATTGATTTATTTTTCTAGGAAATAATCTATGTTCTTTTGGACGATTTGGAGAACTCCCCATTTCTGCAAATAGGTACTTACTGATGGCCTACTCTGTATCTTAGATATCCTTCAGTCGATCAAGGCTAAAAGATTAGAATATGCCCTCCTGAAAGTGCAATCCTGGGAAGGATTGCTGGTTTTTAATTATCTGCCTAAATCTGCAGTGGTGAAGAGAGCTTCCTCACTGGGAGTTCTCCAGGTCGATGAAGTGGTGAATCCTACAAATATCTGTCTAGAAACCCATATGAGACCAATTTAGTCATTGCAGAGATTGTTTAAAAAGAACGTCCTTGAAGGAAAAAAGGAAATCGCCAGAAAGATCAAGCCTCCTTTTATCCCTCGCATTCAAAACCCAGATGAAGACAGGGAAGCGGGGCGGTTTCTTAGCCTTTCCAGGCCCCGGTTACTCAACGACTCCCCCTCTCTCAGGCCTTCTCCCTTCTCTTTTGCTTTCTCTTCATAGGCGAGTGGGATTTTATGTCAATACTTTCAAGAACGTGTCTAGCCTCGAAGCCAAGTTCCACAAGGAAATCGCCCTGGTAAGCGGCATTGGTCATCCTCCTCAGTAAGCTCTCTTAGCTGGGACAGGCAGGCGTGTGGTCACCCTATGGCTGTAGGTCTGCGTCTTTCTGTTAACCGGCCTTCATTCTTCGTTATTGGATCGGGAGCGTGTTTGCGATGGGACGGGGACGTCCATCTCGATGAGGGTCCTCTGCCTGCCCCACTGCCAGGATGCCCTTCTGCCGTGAGCCCTTCTCTGTTTGGGGGTCCCCTCTTAGTCTATGGGAGGCTCTGCTTGACACGAATTACAGGGCCAGAGACTTCGAGTTGGGGGGCCGCCATGAGCCCGCTCTCCCAGTCCTTCATTTTACATGCGAGGAGATAGATGAGTGCTTCAAGCGTCCCCCTTGTTCCCAAAGACCTTCAGAGCACTGCAGATGAGTTTCACCAGGAGGACACTCTGCTGCCGTTGCTCAGGCACCCACATCCATCCATCAGGCCATGAAAAACATGTTAAGTACCTTCTAAGTGCCAGGGACATCCCACCCCTAACCGCAGAGCTCCCTCGGGGCCAGCATCTTCCCACCATCTCCACCTGCCTGGTCCTGGGCCTCCAAAGGCTTGGTTTAGGTCCCTCAATCACAAGCTTTCGTGAGTTGGGCTGGACTCATTGGCAGCCAGTGGACCAGTGTCTTCTGTCTCCTCAGCTCTGCCATAAACTGTATGAGGTGATGACCAAGCTGGGAGAGCAGCATGCAGACAAGGCCTTCACCATCCAGGGAGCCCCCAGGTAAGTGTCTGCAGTCCTTGGGAGCCCCATTGGAGACCTGCAGCTCCCGCAAGCCAGACTCATGGCGCTCCCAGTGCTCTTTCTCACCTCCCCTCCTGAAGAGGGGCCATCCATTATAGGGAAGAAGGAGGAAGTGAGGCAATGAATGGATGGATGAGAGAAGAGTGAGGCGTGCATTTAGGGCTCACTATGTACACTTAGCACCAGGCTGAGTCCTGGAGATACAAGTCGGAAAGCAAGATGGTCCCTCCTGTCCAGGAGCTCCCATTGTAACCGAGGGAGACCACCCAGCTTAGAAGGTTCGGGGGAGGCACATGAGGCGGTCTGGCAGTCCTCAAGAGCCCCAAGGGTGCCCAGGTAAATAGGCAGGCCACCGGGCAATACCTGGAGGTCTGAAGGATGCTATATGAGGCAGGATAAGGCCTGGTGGGCCCTGCTAGGAAGATGGCAGTTAATGGCATCCACATGGTGTGTGGAGCCACATTGACTCAGCAAGTCATCAGGAACAAGGAGAGTCTGGCTCACCCCAACTGCGCAGCAGGGTCTTTGGGTTCCCTCTGCAGGAGAAGGGTGTGGTGTCATGGTGCAACCAGAACAGGAAAGGGAACCCAGTGTTGAGAGGGAAGAGGGTCCCATGGTGCCTATTCCTGCTGGGCTCCCCAGGGAGAAGAAGTCAGAGAGGGAGAGGGGAGACCCAGGAGAAAGCAGGGCTTAAGGCCCAAGTGAAGAGAGAGGAGGCAGGATCATGGTGGTCAGCAGCATCCAAAGCTTCAGAGAAGTCAAGAAGGATGAGAAGTAGAGAAGGACATTGGCCTAAGCTCTTTCGAGACCCTTAGCTGGTCCTTTTAGTCAAGCGCTAGGATTCAGAGCCATTTTACCCAGCCTTGACAAGTAAATGACACCAAGTGTAGACGGGCCAATCCAGGCTGGGAAAAGGAGGAGAGCTTCAGAATGAAGGGAGAGAGGAGGGAACATGTACTTATTAAGAGCCTACTGTGTGCCAGTCCGGGGCTGTGTCAAGGTTTTAAAGACGGGAAAGCTCTGGCCATTTTTGTATTCCCTCAGGACCACCCCAGTAGATAGGGGAGACATTTATGATGAGAGCAAGTGAGGCAGGTCTTAACGTGAGGAGATGGGATGGCCCAGGATCAAGGTCAAAAGTCACTGAGCTAGATAGACTTGGCTGACCTCCAACTCTCCTCCCAACTTCTCCTGTAATGTGCACAAGCACATGAACTCCCCTTCTGTGCATCTACTTGAGCGTCCGGTGGTCCTCAGTCCATCTCTCCCCAGTCAAGTGCCAGCAACCTTTCCTCATCTACAATGTCCCTGTGAAACATCATTGCCCTCCATCACTGGTGCCTCAGCTATGCCCACTCTAGGGATGGCTCAGCAGAGAGCTTCCTGCCAACGGGGGGGGGGCAAGCAGCATCCACCTATATCTGCAGCACCCCAAAATTCTAAAGATGGCATCTGTCCTGATCAGATTCGGGGAATTTGAGCTAAGAGGATCCGAGTTCAAATTCCACCCCAGACATGACTCCTTGAGTGTTATTGGGCAAACCACTAAACCCCTCTTACTAATAAGGGCAATGGACTAAAATGTTTCTTCAGCCCTTTTCTATGATTTGGGATCCACAAGAGAGGAGCCAGAGTCTAAGTACCTGTTAATTAAGTACCTATTAATTAAGTACCTATTATATGCAAGTTGCTGTGCTAAGAGCTAGGGAATCAGAGAAAGGTGGAAACAGTCTTTGCTCTCAAGGAGTTCCCAGTTTAGTGGAGGAGAGAATATGCAAACAACTCTGTCCAAGTGCAATACATACAGAATAAATTCGAGATAACCAACAGATCAACAGTGTGCCCCCTCCCGCAAAGAGCTATCCCATCGAACAATATTTTTTAAAGAAAACCATTCATTTTTAAATCAGCAAAACTAATAAATCCATTGAAAAAGCCATGCAAGGTCTTGCCTACATTGACCCCTGTCTCTTCAAAGCAGTGGAGGAGGATCCCCCCCCCCCCATCTTCTTTGGAGCCATGTTTGTTCTTAGTTATTTTGCAACAACCTCCACTTTTGGTGTTGGGGTGCTGTGGTTCTTTCCATGTACATTGTTGTCATCTTTGCGTGTATCTCATTTTTTGGCTCTGCTGCCTTCTCTTTGCCTTGGTTCATCCAAGTCCATGCTTCTCCATAATCATTATTCATTGTTTCTTACAACACAACAATGCTCTGTTACATTCATCTGCCACAATTTTAGTCTTTCCCTATCTAATGGGTATCTACTTTGTTTCCAATTCTTGACTATCACAAAAAGTGCTGCCCTTACTCTTCCAGTGTATATAAAGACTTGCCTTCTTATCAATGGCCTCTTGGGCTTTATTTGCATAATTCCATGTTGCTTTCTGAAATGGCTGTGATTTTTCACAGCTCCACCAACAATGTATTAGCATACGCTCTTCCCACAGTCCCTCCACCCTTAATATCAGTTGTTATTCTATTTGGTGAAGGGTGGGAGGAGATTAGCAATAGCTCCACTATAGAAGAAGTCCAATAACTGTCATTTTTAAACTTCAAGATTACCAAATGAGAAGAAATCAATCAAAAGAATTTAAGTATCTCCAATGTAGCAGGCACTGAGCTATGTAGTGAGGAGACAAAGGGTTAAAATAAGGCAATCTCAGTCATTAAAGAGTTTAGATTTGTTCATTCAGTTAGCATTTCTTAAGCATTGTGCCAACTGAAACCAAAGCAATTAACAAGCATTTACCTACTATGTGCCAAGCACTGTGCTAGTCCTTGGAAATACAAAGACAGAATGCAAATAGTCTCTGCCTTCAAGAAGCTTGCTTCTATTGGTAGTAGGAACACAAATCCATTAGCAAGTGTTTTAAGTGCCTACTGTGTGCCAGGCCATGGACTGGGTCCTGAGATGATGAAGATAAAAATGAAACGAGGTTTACCTTCTATTAGGAGAAACAGCATCTATGCAGGCAAATAAATATAAAAAATGCCAAGTAAACAGAAGATCATTTCAGGAGGTAGGTAGAAAGATGATGCGGGGTGGGAGGACAGACCTCATTACTGACATCTGCTTCTTTCATTTTCCCAATGTCTCCCCAGAGAGAGGTGGTGAGTGAACTCCCAGAAACCCTTCTCAAAGCATCCCCTTGGGCTTGGCTTGTAGATGCCATGGTTGATGGCCAGTTGATGACTGGTCCACAACCATGGGCAGTGTTCGCTTGCTTTCTCCAAAGACCCCGAGGACCCAG
Source organism: Monodelphis domestica (assembly GCF_027887165.1). Classification (NCBI taxonomy): domain Eukaryota; kingdom Metazoa; phylum Chordata; class Mammalia; order Didelphimorphia; family Didelphidae; genus Monodelphis; species Monodelphis domestica. The sequence continues at coordinate 7,750,551 of NC_077233.1, forward strand.
CGTCCTTAGCTTGCTGAGTCTGGACCAAGGCACCACACGTGCTTTTGTCTTAGGTCAAAAAGGCCGCTTTCTCCTGAGCTGGAATATGTAGAGCCCTAGAGAGCAGAGGGGCTCCCGGCATCCCCGTTAGCAATAGCCTTTGGCAGATGTCCACTCTGGCTACCCTTCTTAGGAGCCTGGTCACTGGATGGTGTCCTGCATTGCTTCACACCATTGGGTTGGGCCCACAATTCCCTAGTCTGAAGACAGGAATGGTCATGGCGTTGGGTCACTTTGGATGCTTCCCCTCAGGCCCCTTCATCAAACAACAGCTGGTCAGGCACCGGGAAGGTAGAATCCTAACTAACTTTGTGATGGGGGAGTTCCTGAACAAGTCACTCAGGAAACAGATGGAGAGCTGAACCAGGAGTCCAGAAGACCTGAGTTCAAATCCCATCACTAACACTTACTTGGTGTAAGAAAATGTTTTGATGAGCTAAACCTCCATTTCTTCACCTGTAACATACAGATGATGGTATATATATATAAAAAAAAAAACCTATTTACCTCCTGAGGGTCTTGTGAGGTTTCCTTGGGATTAAACAAAAGACTTTGCTAAGTTGGAACCCAAACAATGTCAGGTACGGAGCTTTAAAAGCCCCACTTAATATGTGATGAGGATGCAGGGGGTGCTACATTTAATATGGTTCAAGTGGCCAGCTTAAGATGGCAGTGAGACTAGAAGAGGGGGCTTCCTTTAGGGCAGGGCTTCTAATCAAGTTTTGTGTCCTGGACTCCTCAGGTAACAGTCTGGTGAAGCCAATGGAACCCTTCTCAGAGTCATGTTCTAAACCATTGGATTTCAAAGGAAGCCAAGTATTTAATGTACAGCTATCAAGGGGGTAGCTGGGTAGCTCAGTGGGTTGTAAAGTCAGACCTAGAGATGGGAGATCCTGGGTTCAAATCTGGCGTCAAACTCTTCCTAGTTGTGAGACCCTGGATGAGTCTCTTAACCCCAGTTGCCCAGCCCGTGCTTCTCTTCTGCCTTGGAACCAATGCTTAGCATTGATTCTAAGACAGAAGGTAAAGATTAGAAAAAAATACAGCTATCTAAATATATCTTTTTAATTCAGACCCTTAGTTAAGAATCATCAGACTCAGGGGGCAGCTGGGTAGCTCAGTGTGTTGAGAGCTAGGCCTAGAGATGGGAGGTCCTAGGTTCAAATTTGACCTCAGACACTTTCCAGTTGTGTGACCCTGGGCAAGTCACTTGACCCCCATTGCCTAGCCCTTACCACTCTTCTGCCTTGGAGCCAATACACAGTATTGACTCCAAGACGGAAGGTAAGGGTTTAAAAAAAAAAAGAATCATCAGACTCTTGAAACAGTCACCAGACTTGGGGCCTGGGGGTCTGAGTTCAAATCCCAATAGAGACGTTTGCCCTTGAGCCTTAGTTTCCTCAACTGTAACCTGAAGAGAATAGTATTGCTCTGCCCACCCCGCAGGGTTGTCATGAAAAAAAAATGCTTTGGACAACGTAAAGGGCTCCAAGAAAGGAAGTTCTATCACTATTATTCCATGAAGGTTGATTTTGGATATTTACTCAAAAGAGGGAAGAAATCCCCTCTCGTGCTTGGGCTGTGAAATGCTTACTTCTCCGTTTCTCTCTAGCGATTCTGGTCCTCTCCGCATCGCAAAGACGCCATCGCCACCAGAGGAGCCTTCCCCCTTGCCCAGTCCAACAGCTAGCCCGAATCACACCCTGGCACCTGCCTCTCCTGCCCCAGCCCGGCCAAAGTCGCCTTCCCAGGTAGGAGGGGCAGGGAGAGATTCAGGAGGGATGTGCAGGGGACATGGCCAGAGAAGACTCCCTGGCAGCCTCCCCCTGGAGGCCACTCACGTCGGTGGAGGTTACTTGGGACTGCAGACGTCCCACAGAGCATCACAAAGATGGTTGCTGAGAGTGACCTTTCTGGTCCCCCTCGCACGCCTCAGCTCGGCTCTCTTCCATTTCCACAACCTTCTCCGAAATCCCCTCTACGTGCCGCCATGTTGGTCCTCACAATGTTCATGTGCCCAAACCCAACCCATCTGTCAGGGCTCAGTGGAAACAGCCCCCCTCTGAGCTCCCCAAACCCTTGGGTTGACTCTCTGTCCTTTTTGCCCATTTCCCCATACTGACTCTCTCCCAGGACCTCAATGGAGTGACCCCGTTTTTCACAACTTTTCACCTTCCATTGCAACTCGCTCAGTACTCTGTGCTGAGCCGTAGTCGGTGACACCAGGGACCTGGTAAAACAACCATTGTCTGCCCGCACATTGGGAACCACCCACAGAAGCCCTCCAGTTGTTTCTTGGTTTCATTTGGTCTCCACCTGGCTTTTCACTGGCATCACCAATGCTCAGCGTGAACATTCTCTCCATTGACCTAAGCCTGAAGCTCCTTGGAACTGAGTGACTTTGGGGGCAGCTGGGCAGCTCAGTGGATTGAGAACAGGCCCAGAGATGGGAGGTTCTGGGTTCCAATCTAGCCTCAGACACTTCCTAGCTGGGTGACCCTGGGCAAGTCACTTGACCCCCATTGCCTAGCCCTTACCACTCTTCTGCCTTGGAGCCAATACCCAGTATTGATTCCAAGATAGAAGGTAAGGGTGAGAGAGAGAGAGAGAGAGAGAGAGAGAGAGAGAGAGAGAGAGAGAGAGAGAGAGAGAGAGAGAGAGAGAGGGAGGGAGGGAGGGAGAGAGATTATCATGTCCTGGATGGAAACACACTCTTCGCACATTGATCAGGAAACCAGAATCCAGTTCTCACCAATGACATAAACTAGCTGAGTCTCCTTAGGGAAGTCACTTCCCAGGTCATTGTCCCAGATGACAATTTATTTTATTTTTCAATGAACAAATACTTATTTTCTCTCCCACCCTCTGTGGTTTAAAAGAAAAAAATCCTTATAAGAAATACGCAGGCAAAACCAATTCCCATTGAGTCCAAATATGAAAATGTCTGTTCCATTCTCCATCTTGAATTTGTCACCTCTCTTGATTGTAGAATAAAAGCTCATTAAGGGCAGTGATTTTTGATACCACAGTAGATATTTAATAAATGTTTGTTGATTGACAAACTAGGGACTCATTGCAATTCACAGAAGTGGAGAGAGTTTTTACTTTGAGAGTTCCCAAAGCCATTGAAAGTGTAGATCTAGACTTTAAGAAATGACCCATCTTTTCTTTTAGACCAATTGGAACAAGGCTCTTTTTTCATGCACTCTGTTTGTGAGATTCATTCATTCATGTAGTACTTCAGGTCTGAGACTCCCAAACTCTCCACCCCCCACCCCCAAGCAACAACAATGACAACAATGATGGACCCATGCCTTGGGGACTTTCTTGGTCTAGACTAGGCTTCAGGGGCACATAAGAAAGGGTTTCTGGGCCAGAGCAGGAGCCTCTGACCAAGCTCCTCTGGTATAGAAAAGATGCCTCTTTGATTAAGAACTGGGGATGGGGGAACCTCAAGGGCCATCAAGTCCAACAAGTGACTGACCAAAGTAGCACAAATAGGTTAAGCATTAGCTTAGGTAGGATTTGAACCCAGGTTCCTGAGCCAACATTCTTTCACTGTACCCTGGTACCTTCTTGTGTACACGTTCTATTCTGCACCAACCAGGAGAGCATCTTCCCTATAAGAGGTCACAGTGCTTTATAGAGGAACCACAGGAACCCCGAGAGGCTATTTCTGCTGGTGTAGGTCGGTCACAGGACTTGGATGCTCACACTTACCAGGGTCTCATCCTTTCTTCCTAGTTGCGGAAAGGGCCCCCAGTCCCACCTCTACCCAAAGTCACACCCACCAAGGAACTGCAGCAGGAGAATATCATCAGCCTCTTTGAGGACAACTTTGTCCCAGAAATCAGCGTGACAACTCCTTCTCAGGTGAGGGATGCAACCTGTGATGGGGGGGCCTGGGTGGGGCCACAGAATGTGCATGTATATGTGTGTGTGTGTGTGTGTGTGTGTGTGTGTGTGTGTGTGCTGCCCCACGCTCACATATGAAGGAAAGGACCCAAGGAGAGGGGTTTGAGCTGCTGTGACGACTGCCTGGTCCACTTTGGGCTACCATCTCTCACCACCCCCCATGGCTTTATCCAAGAGATCTGAAGAGAAAATGGACAGTGGGGGGGGGTTGTGTGGAGGCTGCTGCTGATTCTGAACACCCCGAGGCAGCCGTGGCCTCTCTAAAGAGCCATCCCCATGGCTGGATGAGGAATGTCTGCATCATCCTGGCATGGCTCTGGTGTGAAGAACAGGATCTAAGGGGTGTGGCTCCTCCTAATGTTGGTCTAAGAGAAAACCCCGGAGGGCAGAGCCCATAAATTGCCCTCAGAACCCCAGGGGCCACAGGCTCTTTCACACTCTTTTGCAATAAATACTTGCTACAGTTACTCATGCCAGCAAGAAGCACAAAGCAAGAGGACTGTTGTAAGAACGAATGGATGGATGGATGTGTGGATGGATGGACAGATGGATGGATGGATGGATGGATGGATGGATGGATGGATGGATGGATGGATGCATGCATGCATGAATGGGTGGATGGATAGATGGATGGATGGATGGGTGGATGGATGGATGGATGGATGGATGCATGAATGGGTGGATGGATGGATGGATGGATGGATGGATGCATGAATGGGTGGATGGATGGATGGATGGATGGATGGATGGATGGATGCATGAATGGGTGGATGGATGGATGGATGGATGGATGAATGCATGAATGGGTGGATGGATGGGCAAGAAAGCTTCTGTCAGGCACTTAATTTATTCCAAGCACTGTGGTTAAGGGGCCTGGATAGCTATGCGTAAGTGAAAGCAACTCTTGCCCACAGAGAGCCTTGTTCTAATGAGGGAAACAATGCACACAGGGAAATGATGGTCTTGGAGGGAGATTTTGATTTGGAGAGTTCTGGAGGGGGTCAGTAGAACCATACATTAGTACACTGATGCAGCCTTTCCAATAGAAGAAGCTCATTGATTTAATGAGGGATCCCCAAATGTTTCCATTTTGGAAAAGGGACCATGGAGGGTAGATGTGCATCCAGAAGGGAGCTATCATGAAAATGACTGAAAAGGAAACTGAGGCATGATTGGAGCCTCATAGAGTGGGCAATGAAAAACACTCAGCAATAGGGACTGAGGCTCCAGTGCAGGAGGTCCCAAGCTGAAAGGTGAAATTCTCTAGGTCATAGTCTAAGGCTCCAGAAGCCAGGTCAATGGTAAGAAAATGGTCAAAAAGCCAAATAAGTATAAGGGAAAGAATAGGGGCACATCCTCCCAAATAACAGGACTGATGTCATGGCCAGACCCATGTTCTACATGTTCTACAGTAAGCCCATTTGTCCTCTTCCAGAGGTACATTTTAGGTAGGTAGGCAGGACAGGAAAGTGGTTGGAGTTTGGGAGTTAAGAAGAAAGCCCACCTCCCATAGTCCTGATGAGATCTTGTGGAAAGCCCTTAATTGTTCTAGGCCTCCTTTTCCTCTTCTCTAAAGTGACAATTTGACCTTTTGGGTTGTTGGGCAGATTCAGTAAGAAAACTTAGGGGAAGCACTTTGAAAACTTACATTGCTGTGTAAACACTAGCTATTTTTGTTATTGCTGGTGATGGTAGTAGTAGTAGTAGTAGTAATAGTAGTAGTGATAGTGGTAGTGGTGGTGGTAGTAGTAGTAGTGGTAATAGTAGTAGTGGTAGTAGTAGTAGTAATAGTAGTAGTGGTAGTAGTAGTAGTGGTAGTAGTAGTAGTAGTAGTAGTAGTAGTAGTAGTAGTAGTGGTAGTAATAATTTGGTGGTGGTGATGGCTGCAGCTGCAGTGGCATAAATAGGGTCTCAATAGCCTCAGGGAGAATGATTATGAGAATCAGTGAAAGAGACTAAGGATTCCATAGAGAAGTTCTGACTCAGGGAAGACCTAACGATTGTGTTCACTGTTTGAAGGGCTGCCACATGGATGGGGCACAGATTTATTATCTTCTTCTCCCTCAGAGGCAGAATTGGGAGCAGTGGATCCTGTTGTAGGGAGCTGGACTTAGTCACGATGTCAGGGGAACCTTCTTCAGTTTGGGGCTCTCCCACCAGGGGGTCCAGTGCCTAGAGGAGCAGTGGGTCTCTCCTCACTGGAGGGCTTCCAGCCAAGGGTACTCAGGTTCATTTTGAAGGCATTCTTGCTTAGATCCAAGTCAGATGAGATGGGGACGGCCACTGCGGTCCCCTCCAACTCTGCAATGCCATGGCTTTAAGCTCACCATTGCTCTTTTTTTGCCTTATTTCCATTATTTTTACACATTTTCCTTAGTTTCAATTTTTTATCATTTATCAAAATCTAGCAGCTGCAGATGGATTAGAGCCCAAGATTTGAAGCTTTTCTCCTAATGATATCTGAGCTTACTGTCACATGCAAAGTAGATGACTGAGGCAGCAGCCCAATCATATTTGAGCCCTAATTTAGATAAGACAGGCCAGAAAAATCACTTTGTTTAAAACATCTGGATCCCTTTTTCTGATCTACATTGTTGGTGAAGTGGAAAGGTTATTGGGTTTATTTCTGGTTTTGTTCCCCCAACCCCTAAATCCTTACCTTCAATATTAGAATCAATACTAAGTATCGGTCTCAAGACAAAAGAGTGGTAAGAGTTAGACAATTGGGGTTAAGTGACTTGCCCAAAGTCACACAGCTAGGAACCGTCTGAGTCCAGATCTGAACCCAGAATCTCCAGTCTCCAGTTTTGGCTGTCTATCCACTGAGCCACCTAACTGCCCCAGATAATTGGATTTTTTTAAGTCAGAGCATCTGAGTTTGAATACTAACTTAACACTTGGTTCCTGTGTGACTGTGAGCAAACTTGGCTCCCCAGGGTCTCTGAGGGGATTGGACTAAATGACCCCAAAGATCTCTACTAACTTTTAATCTATAGTATGCCTGCTTCAGAAACCCACTCACCGTCCATATGGATATAAGCAGGAGGGTTGAGTTCCTTGGTTTGAAAAATGGAGCAGGAGGCCCAGTGGTAAAATGGCATCCAAGGCACCAGCTTTGGGTCAACTCCAACATGTTTCCATCCCTTTGGGAGCCGAGTTCTTGTAGACTTCCCAGAAAATATCATCTTCCAACTGTGTTAGCCTGGATGACCTTTTAAGTTCTATGATCCTATGAGTCTACCAAGTCTCCATCGACAAGTCATCAGGTCTGAGAGCCTCAGTGTCCTCATCTGCAAGATGGGGATAAAAATACTGGTAGTTCCTACCTCCCTGGGAAGGTATTGCTGTGAATGTAAAGTGTAAAGTCACCGGACACCAGGGCACCCGCACTAAGCATGACCTAGGAACATGGGCAGAATTCCACACCGAGCTGGGACACACAACTCCTCCTCACAAGGAGCTCTTGTTTATTTTTAGCAGTGCGCAGATGAAGAGAGAAGAGAGAAGAAGCTGAAGCACAAAGGGAAGCTGAGCAAGCAGCTGTGGGGAAACAGGATATCGGACATCAGAGCACTGGGATGGCTTGGAATGGGCTTTTATTCTCCTGAAAAACGTGTGTGTGTGTGTGTGTGTGTGTGTGTGTGTGTGTGTGTGTGTGTGTGTGTGTGTGTGTTCAGCAGAGGGTTCTGTTTCAATTAAGTTTCTACTCATTCTTGGAAGGGCTTCTTTCCAAAGGGACCTCCCCTTTGAATAGAGAAGAGGTTTGTTTGCAGAAGTCATGGCATCACAGGATTGAAACTGGAAGAGACTTCAGAGGGCATCTTAGTGGAGAGAACACCAGACCTGGATTCAGGGAGACCTGGGTTCTAATCCTGCCTTAGATGTTGGCATGCCTTTTGATCGTGGGCAAGTTACTTAGCAATAACAGCCTCGATTTCCTTCTCTGACAAATACAGGGGTTAGAAGGAGGAATCTCATCTCATTGTCAGGACAACAAACCATTTCCAACACCCTCAAATCTTGGGGATTTTGTTTTTATTTCACCAAACATTTATTAAAGGTGAGATACTGTGTTAGGTGCTGGGGATACAAAGGCAAAAATGTAACACCTCCTGCTTTTAAGAAACTTCCATTTTACTGAGGAGAAGCCACATATGTACAGAGAAGGAAATACAAAGTAATTTGAGGAGAGGAAGAGTTCTGACACCTGGGAAGGGAGAAAGGAAGTGATCTGGGAAGGCTTCCTGTAGGAGGCGGTCCCTTAGTTCCCAGGATTAAATAGCTAGAACTGAAAGAAAACTTAGAACTCAGAGAGCCCAACTCTCCCATTTTACAGATGAAGAAATTGGAGTCAGAAGGGATGAAATGTCCTAGTCAGGGTCACACAGGGAGGAAGTAGAAGGGCTGAGATTTTAACTCAGGTTCTATTACTTCAGGTTCATTCCTCTTTTCAGGGAATCATGGTACCTGCATGTTGAAAGAGACTAGACATTCTAGGAGGCAGAGAAGGTTGAGAGCCATGAAGGATGACCTGGACAAGAGCCCAGAGGTGGTAAATGGCATATTGAGTTCACGGAGCAGAAAATGAGCCCATTTGACTGATTCTCGGTGAAGGAAGGGCAATGAAGTTATTGATTTAAACCTGGGTGGGATCATGGTGGTCATTGAGACTAAACTCCACCCTTTACAAACGAGGAGGCTGAGACCAGAAGAGGTGACAGAATGAATCTGGGAAGCCTGGTGGGAGCTGGAATGTAGAGTGTTCAGTACCAGATTGAGCGGGCATCTGCAAGGATGGAAATGTGGGTAGAGAAGATCTTAAAAGAAAGAGATCTCTTGGCTACCCCCCACCCCCAGGCTGTTCTGAGTCTACACCTGACCCCTTTGTTGGATCACCAAAGAGATGAGCCTTCTTTCCTGGACTCTGCTCTCCAGCAAGCCGAACGAAGAAGCTAGCTCCATCATTCCCGTTCTTTCCGGGGTGGCTATCGGTCCTGACCATCTGTCAGTGTGGCCTGCTTGTGAATCATTCAAGGTTCACCAAAGAGACAAGAGTAATGCCTAGATGAGTGAGACACCCCAAAGTGGTTTCTTCTGCTTTTCCCATGAGTTATGCCTCCTTCTCCCCAATAGCTACTGCTACTCTCCTGACATGCTCAGATTGGGGAGCGGGCATTAAAAGTCACTTGGAGCAACTCCTTGTCCTATGGATGAAGCCTCCTCTACACGCCCCCCCCCCCAAGACTCCCACAAGGGCCCATCCACTCTCTCTTGGAACATTTCTAGGAAGCTCATTCCTTTGTAGAGAAAGTGGTTCTGGGGTCTAATGACCCAGGTTCAAATCCTGCCTTTGATATGATCTTTGCAACCTTGAAAAAAATCACTTAACTTGGTGGATCTCAGTTTTCTCCTCTGTTAAAGGGTGGTCTCTGGGGACCCTTGCAGCTCTCCCCCTCTAGTTCTATGATCCCCCGCTTCCCCAGTGGTCTCTTCTAGTCCTGACCTTCACTCTTCTTTCGTCCAAGGCAGGGACAGGGGAGAAGAAGCTTGGCTATTTAATGAGTTACTTTTATTCCTTTGCTAACATATCTGCAACCTGGGCCTTTCCAAGTGGCCGCCACCGCTCTGCGGTCAGTTGTGGCAATGAGCTAGCTTTCCCCTTCCTCACTTAGACACATCTTTTTCAAATGTGCCCCTTGTCGGTGGAGCAGACAGTTCCCAGGCCAATTCCTCACTCCTATCAGATCGTCTTAGACAGCCAGCCTTCCTCCCAGGTGACGCTGGATTACTGATGACTGTTTGGGCTCAGGGATGGAGCTGATTATCGTCCCATCATGTCCACTTGGACAGCCTGAGAGACTGTCACCTTGTCCTTTCCCTGAGCTTCATGAGTGATGCGAATCCCTTAGGTCAGGGCACACGTCAGCGTTTCCCAGAGCGTCTGTTTCTTGCCCAAATGAAGAACTCAAACAAAAAGGAAAAAGAATGTTCCAGAACGTTTGCCCTTCCGTTGGCCTCCCTGGAGCATCTCTGACCCCAGCGATGGCCTTTGCTGGTGGGTCTAACCTTTAGGGATGAGGCCCCACCAAGGAAAAGGTTTGTTGGGGGGAGGCTGCTGAGCTTCCCCGCCAGCAGCTCACTCCCTGCTTCGGTCTGGAGATAGGTCAGCCTCAGAAAGCTTCTTCAAAACAGGCTGCCCATCTATGGGCACCCTACCCTGCCCACGCCATGCCCGTGTGGGCATGACGGAAGTCCCCACATGGAGAGGAATGGGGGGAGGCGCCATTTCCCTACAGTTCTGTGCCCTGAGGTCTTGGTAACAGTTTCAGCTAAGATCCAGGATGCTCCCTAAGCCATGCTCCCTTCATCTAAGGAATCTGCCCCGTGTTTGTTAGGAAATGGAACCGGAAGCTTCTGAGGACAGGCCTTCTCTGATTGTGATAGGTCACATTTTTGCCATGTTTTACTTGCAACAGTCCTGTGCACCACTCTCCTTTTTCTAGAAAAGAAGGGACAGGAATATAAAATGACATGCCCAGGGTCACCCACCTAGAACGTGCCTGAGGCTGAATTCACACTGGAGTCATCCTGACTCTTAGGCCAGTGCTCTATCCAGTGCGCCATCTTGTGACCTTAGAGTGCCTAGTGATGTTGGGAGGGTGTTGCTGGAGCAATTATGTCCTTTATGCCCCAGAATATGTAAGGGATCATCTAAGCCACCTTCCAGTTTAATGCAATGAGCAAGAGATAAGCTGTGGGCATTTAGGGTGCCCATCGGCTTCCTTGTGATGTCAAGGAAAAGCAAAGAACGCTGGGAAGAGCCACTATGGGAGGAGCTGCTCTGGGAGGATGCGGTGAACATCGCATAGGAAGGGCAGACAGGGACTGGCTGAGCTTTGCCCAGTTGGAAGATATTCTCCCTGAAGGATTAGGAGTTGAGCAGAAGATTCCGTTTTGGCAGCCACTTAGCCTGGAACGTCCCCGGAGGGTGAGGGAACCACTGGATGTTCGGATCTTTGTGGTACCTCACTTTGCCGAACTAGTCTCCAATCTGCCCCATCGACTCCGGCCGTCTGTGGGGCTGGCAATAAGGGCAAACAGATCCAGCCCCTTCACTGACAGCGACACAAATGAAAATCCTCCGCTGGAGAACCAGCTTTGGGGGTGGCCTGAGGGGCAGAACGTGGGCGTGGGCAGCTTGCCTTGGGCACGGGGCAGCTTAGCGCCGGCACTCCGGACGTCTCCTCCAAGGAGGGAGGCAGAGTAAAGTCCCCCCACACCGAAACATGCTGCGATTCTGCCAGATGGGTGTTGACAAGGTGCTCTCCAACGAGGGGGCTGTGACAAGCGCCCGCGCCCGGCGGTGAAGCTTTCGGATCTTCCTTCGAAATGTGAAAGCGTGAAAGCAGCAGCCTTATTCCCTCGACGGTTTATTGGACAATCTAACAGGCGGCCGGCCGAGTCCAGATCATGGTGGCAGAGTCCATTCCTTCTGGAAACTGGCTTAAAGAAACTTGAGCTTCTCTTCATCAAATTCCTGATTAGCTCTTGACCAATGACAGGCTGAGGACCAGTTCGCACTGCACACGGGGTCAGCTGGGGCTTCCAGAGCAAACGGAAATAGTCCGGGAGGCAGCTGGCCCGGAATCGCCCCCAGACCACCATTGGGGCCGGGTTTGCTTTTCAAGACATTTTTCCATGGTGGCATCAACCGCCCTTATTTGTAACAGAGGGGATTTGGCTTTGTGATCTCTGCACGCGTCTCTGTGTGGACACAGGCCAGGCCAGGAAGGCCCTCTTTACTTTTGAGAATTTTACCTTTCAAGATAGGCAGGTTCTTGGAGAACATGAACCTGAGGCCCAATCACTTATTAGAAATCTTTGGAGGGGGCAGCTGAGGAGCTCAGTGGATGGAGGGCCAGGCCTAGAGACGGGAGGTCCTGGGTTCCAATCTGGCCTCAGACACTTCCTAGCTGGGTGACCCTGGGCAAGTCACTTACCCCCATTGCTGAGCCCTTACTGCTCTTCTGCCTCGGAACCAGCACACAGCACGGACTCTAAGGCAGAAGGTGAAGAAATGACAAAAGAACTCATGTGGCCCCGGATGGCATGCTGTGCCCGGCCATGGGCTGGAGTGTGACTGCTGGAAGTCGCTGGGAGCCCAGGTCAGCTCCGCAGTCCAAGGAAGTGGATAGACTCTTCAGATGCCCTGACCCGCGGAGCCTTGAGCTTCCCCCTGAACCACTGGAGGGACGGGGAGCTTTGGGGCGTCTCTGGTCTTTGGAGGCTTCCCTTACTGCCAGCCTGAATCCGAATCACTGTTCAGACAGCGACTTCCAGCTCAACCATTGCAAAGAAGCCCTCAAGATGGAGGCCAACGAGAAGCCTTCCAGTGGAGGGGAGCGATGGGGGAGGAGGGTCGTTGTTTCCATTAAAACTGCCGCGTGGGTGTGGGGAATGGGCCAAAATTAGCTGCTATTTTCTCCTTGACTTAGTCCCAAAAATAACTCCCAAATGACAGCCCCTCCTTGTGTTTTGAGACTTACTGGGAGAATTAGGAGCCTTCCCCGTTTCTCACAGGTTTCCTAAAGGGCACCCATTTGGTATTTGGGGCATTTCCTAACTGGCAACTTGGCGATGCTGGCCTGGGCCAGGAAGAGCCTTGACTCCCAAGGCTTGAGGAATCATCAGAGGCAAAGAGGAAATCCCGGGCCGCAAAGCTTTGTCCACGACCAAGGACTGGTCAGCCAGTTGGCCGTGGCTGACCTTCTCCTTTGTCCCTTTCCCCACAGGTTAAATGTGAGTACGAGAGCCAGCTTGCTTTGGGGGTCTTCTGGCTCTTAAGGCACAGGTCCAGCCATGCCATTGCCCCGCTCTATTTATTTTATACATTTAGAAACAGGATTCGAGCCTCAGTGGTCCTCTGTTGTCTCCTGCAGAAAATATCAGCTCCTCTCTGGTGTGAAAGCCCTTGAAAGTCTGGGTGCGAGCTGTCTTTCCAGGCTGCTCCTCACCCACTCCACCTTCCAGCCCAAATGACCTCCTTTCTGTTTCTTGTCTAGACGGCTGTCCCCAGCCCTGGAATCCACTCGCTCTCATCCCTAGCTCTTAGGATCTCTTTAGCCTTGGAGGGCTCAATGTAGATGCCACCTTCCCTGGTCTACACCTTTCCTGGTGACTCCTCCAATGGTCAGCGGGCTCACCACTCTCCAGATTGGCTTCCTAAGCATTCTGGATTACTTGGCACCTGGGCATCTTGTATCAGGCGGGGGTGGTACGAGTTCGGTGAGATCAGGGACCATTTCGGTTGGATCTTCCTGTCGCCAGCACCCAGCATTGGGCCTGGCATCTGGAAGGCGCTGATTAAATACTTATTTATTTGGATTGAGCCGACTCTTTGGTGTCCTAAGAGTGGGCCGTCAGCCATCCCTCTGGGTCTTCTCCTCCTCTGAGACTCTTGTCTGGAACTTTCTGGAAACCCCCTGAGAGGAGGGACTAGACGGAGCCAAGCCCTTTCCTCCAATGCTGGAGGAGCCCTCGGGCCATTTGTCTGGCTCTGGGCTTGGGAAGTAAGCCATGACTAGCTGAGCAGGGAACCCCGGCAGACTCCTGACACTAGTTTCAAGTCATTGACTTCTTCCCTCCCAGAATGAAGTTCCGGAGCAAAAGAAAGAAGAGTCTTTGCTCGATCTGGACTTTGACCCTTTCAAGCCGGATGTGACCCCCGTGGGATCGGCAGGAATTGCCCCCTCACCCATGTCTCAGGTAAGGGATCATTTTTTTGTGGGGGGAGAGGAAGGGCGGTGATGTGGCAAGCACAGACCCCCATTGGTCACTTTTTTGCTAACGAGGAACAGGGCTGCCCAGCTTATGAAAAGGACGCTGCCCTTCCGGGGATCCCCTGTCTCATGGTAGTTTCCCAGAGGATCCTCCCGAGGATACCCCTGTCCTCCCCACTGACCTCTATCAGAATGAAGAAAGAGATGAAGGTCCGGTGCGTCCAAAGGGGCCGAGATTTTACGATCTTTTTTAAATGTGTTTAGCACGGAAGGCCACTCAAATATGGATCTATCTGTTCCTTTGGCACTTATTTGCAACCAAAGAATTGAGCCATCTTGGGACGGCTCAGCTCAGCTCAGGAGATGCCATCTCATGGCCGCAGATAAAGCCTTCTTGGCTTTTCACTGCAGATAGAGATGCCTCTTGGGGTCGTGGCCCAAACAGAGGTATCCCACATGGCCTTCCAAATGTTTCCCAGCTCCGTGTACAGGAAGAATAGGTAGAGCCTCAGACATCAACGGAGCAAGGAATTTAGCAGAACGCAGTGGACCGGGATGCCCCAACAGAGCTGGGGAGGGCCTTGGGTATCATCACTCCTGCCTTTTCTGCTCAGGGAACTCCTTTTTAGTAAAGATTCTCTCCAAGATGCATCACTCCCCCTCCGGCTTTCCCCTGTCTGAAGTTCCCCTGAACCAAGGACTATAAGAAGGTTGCGGGTTGGGGGTGTGTGTGCAGAGATGCCACATGGACCACATCTCATTGCACTTTTGTTTGACCACTTGAACCCAAGCAGTCACTCCTGCCTCTCAAACCCTGTTGGAACAAGCCACAGAGCAGGGGTTTTCCACAGGCCTTGGAGTTCATAGATCCTTGTCTATAAGTGGGTGCCCCGTGTTCATTCTTCAACCCCCAAGCCAACTGGCCCCCATAAGCAGGAAAGGAGGCTCCATTGTGAAACAAGAGAAGGAAGGAGCCACCACGGAATCCATCTTGCCCTCTTATCTCCTGACTGCTCACATGCTTAGGATCTCCATCACATTTCCAGATAATGAACTTGGACCACATGCTGCAGAGCCCATCTTAGTGTCTGAACTCCAGGCAGACAGCCACCTTTCCTGACTTTAAGGAAAGAATTCAGCCCTGCGGTCCCAGGACACTGTCCCGTTACCTTTATTCTGCCAGCATACCTTTACTTCTCTCCAAAATAGATTCCCTTCCCTCCTCTCAGGGCTCAGGATCAACATTCCTCCTAACTGAGCTTTCCCTCTTGGGATCTCGGCCATCTGTCCCCAGCAGTGAGTCTATCCTTTAAGGAACCAAGACCCCTTTCTAGATGTGCGCATCGAGGAAAGTCATCCCACTTGTCAGATTTCAAATGGAATACCTCCCCCATCCCTCACCCTTGGGAGAAGCCAAAAAGCTGCTTGACCAGAGTCCCTGAGTGACGTTTAGCCCAAGAGCCCACTGGACCAGCCATCCCCAAAGGCCCTGCTTCGACCGGACTGACAACCTCTCCTTTTCTTCTTTTCAGACATTGCCCTGGGACTTGTGGACGGTAAGGCTCTTCTTAAGCATCGTGGGTGCGGGTACCTCTGAGTCTCTCTCCGGAGAGCCCTCCATGCTTGTGTTCTTCATCCGGTCTTTTTGTGCCTGGAAAGCTAAAATTACGTTACAGGTTGTTGTCTATAATTCTCCCTCCAGCCTTTACCAGACAGCGAAAGGCACTTTGTGTTTCTGGAGGTCCCCAAAGAGGCTGACCAGGCCATCCATTCGCACCATTTGGCCGCCTCTAGTCGGGTTGTTTGATTGCTTTTTGGGCTGGAGCTGTATGGGCAGGGGGATCCCCAGGGTGGGGGGATCCCTCCCCTGGCACAGTCAGCAGCTCATCTTGACTCGTAGCCCTTGGGAGGGAGCCGACTGAGACTCTGAAGGGCTTGAGCCTTGTCCCCTAGTGTGGGTGGCTCGAAGGAAGGCCAGCTCTCTCTACGCGACTGGCCTGACCTTCAGCCTTGAGTTGCCCAAACTTCACTCGCCTTGGGTCGGGCGATTCTGAGATGGCCAAGAGAATGGCCGAGGAAAAGGACAAAAAAGGATGAGAGGGCCCCAAGAATTCCATTAATATGATATAGGTTGTACATATGTTATCACATAATACATATTTCCATGTTAGTCTTGTTGTGAAACAAGACACATTGCTTACATTAGAGAAAAATTCCTGGAAGAAATAAAGAATGGGTATATTTCAAAAAAAAAAAAAAAAAAAAAAAAAAAAAAAAAGGATGAGAGGGAACAAAGGTGTACTTGGCAGAGCAAAGCCATGTACAGTACAGCAAGATGAATGGCATTGTAATAGGAATCATGACAGGCTTCCAGTGCACAGAGCACTTGCTGGGGTCCTCTCAATAGCCCTGTGCTGCAGGGGCCATTATTATCCCCCTTCCACGCACTGGGAAGTCAGGCTGAGAGATAGTTGGGAATTTTGCCTGGCAGTGTTTAAGCTCCCTCCGTCCTGAGTTCAAATCTGGACGTCTATCAATACCACACGCTGGAACACAGGGGTTAGATCGCGGGCACCGAAGTCTTTGTGCCTCTTGTCACCACTCTCGTTAGCACCGTGTCACCCAGAGGTGGTGGGGCGAGGGGCCCCACTCCTGAACAGGGGCTTCAGAACGAGAATGGGAAGTCTCTAAAAGGCAGGTTGCTTTGCCTCTGAAGCAACTGCTGTCCCATCATCCTCCAGAAGCAGAGACTGCACCCCTGTGTGTGTCCCGACTCCTTTTGACAGCGGTCTGGTGAAGCTAGACGCTCCCCTCCGTGAATGAGGGTTTTAAATCCATAAAATCCACGGAATTGCAAAGGAAACCTCTCGTACTGAAGCGCAGATCGGAATAGCTTTACATATTCAATAGAGAAATACTCGACTTTAACATGAAAATCTCCGAAGGATCAGTTCGCGGACCTCGGGTTAAGGCTTGCCATTTGGGGACATCTTCCCATTAGACGGAGTCAGACTCTGCGGGGTTAGATGGACTGACGTCCTGGGGGCCAGCCTGAGGCCAAGGGCAAGTCATTTCATTTCTCCAGGCCTCTGGGAAATGGGGCAAAGGACACCTCGCCCTTCCCTCGGTCCCCAAAACTTACAAAGTGCCAAGGAACGGGGTGCTCAGCTCCCCAAGTGCCCCCAGCATTTCAGAGGGGAAAGTACCGGAGGAATAGCAATGAAGGATGCGTCCTTCTGCTGGCTCTGGGTGATGGTCGGGGTTTCTGGACGCAGGGTGGGATTGCCAAAGGAAGACAGTGAGGGGGGGATGCCGCATGGCATTCGTCTTGTGCCCCCGGCTTTACAAAGCAGAGTGCAGCCTTTGCGAATGCCAGCTCATTTGAGCCTCATGAAAATCCCAGCATGGAAGGAGGGGAGGAAGCTCCCCCTTGGCTGGACCACCCAAGGACCCTCAGTAGCCGACGCAGCACTCAGACTGGGTAAGCAGTGACTAGTAATGAATGGCAGGGACTCTTCTAAGAAGGGCAGCTCTCCTGCCTAGAACCCGAGCCCTTTCTGCTCATGAATGGCTCCATCTCCCCATCCCACAGGGCTTTTGCTGGATCTGACAAGCTTATGGGAGCCCATCACAGGACACGTGAAGACAGCCTCGTGGTCCTGGGTGGACAGGCTCTACTCCCTTGCCCGGGTTCAAGGGACTTAAAGCTATCCCTTGGGACTAAAGTCAAAGTCATTTTCAGGTGCACCAGGTTTTCTCTGACTACAGAAAAAACTAAGTGGGCTTTGATAGCCTCCGCAAGGTGCCCTCCAGACTCTCCTGGACCCTTTTCCATTGTAACTCCCTGTTAAAGCAGAGATTGTGGCCACCTGGATGAAGGGAAGTCAGCCCTGGCTCTGGAAGCCAACCCTCCGTCCCTCTCTGTCGGGAGAAGGGCTGGGGCCAAACTCTGCCCCTGTGGCCTCTCTTCCTCCCAGACAAAGCGAAGGGGCTCCCCCCCTCTGGCCACTGTCCTCTCCTTGTGGGTCGGCTCTCTCTCCCTCTAAAGCATCCTCGACATTTCCTCTATTTTGAGCTCGCTGCGAAGGGGCCATTTCCCTCCTGTCCAATGTGAGCCTCAGGAGGGTAGTTTGTCCCTGTGTCTCCGGTGTCCGGCACACCGTAGGCCCTTCCCAAATCTTTGTGCCTTGAATTTGTCGTGTCCAGCCGTGTCTTTCTTGCCTCACGTGTCTGCTTTTCCTCCCTACAGACAAGCAGCGAGCTGGTCCAGCCGGTAGGTCACCTTTCTGAGATTTCTCGCTTTACTGTAGTGATGAGCGCGCGGTGCTTGTGTTCTTGTCCATGCCCAGGATGCGCGGCTTTCCTCGTGACGTTGCCAGGCACCCCTTAGTCTGAGATGCCTTAGCCGAGGCCCCGGCCAGCTTCCCCTTTGCGCTGGTGCGGCCGGGCCGACGCCGCTCATTGTGTTTTCTCGTCCACTCTTGCCATGCTCCAATTCATCTTACTTTGTTTCTCCCCCTTTGCTCTTCCGCCTGCTCTAAAGCCTGACGCTTCAAAAAGCCTTTCCTTGTGTAACCTGATCATGGAGGAAACTCCAGAGCTCGGGTCAGCTGAAGACTTTCCTGACCCCCAAAGGGGCCCAGGCTCATTCCTCTGGGGCCTGGACCTTAGTGCAGACAGTGTCAGCCAGGAGGCTACGGCCGGTGATTCTGGAGAGGAATCGCTACCTGAGCCTGGGGCAGACCAGAGCATGGGAGGCCCCACGGAAGCGCCGCCTGCTCATGTGATGGAGAGTGACCGGCAGCCAGGGCCAGCCGTCCGAGAAGAGGCTGAGCCCGAAGCTAGATTTGCCCCGGCTCTGAGTCCAGAGACAGAACGGCCTTCCGAGGCCTCCTGGCCTCCCGAGATGCCTCCTGGGGAAAGTGGAGGCCTCCGAGAAGAAAGCCACGAAGATGAGGAAAGCACGAAGGAGCAGCCAGAGAGACAAAATAGAGAAGAGTCGATGGGGGAAAGCTTGGAGTCCTGGGAAAAGGTAGACACCGGCAATGTTAACTCCCAAGGGATAGAAGGTGCTGAGGAGTGTGAAGCGGAAGCTTGGGAAAGTGGAGGAAGCAGAGACACACAGCAGCCCGAGGCAGGAGAAAAGGGAGGCCAACAAGCATTGCAAAGCCCAGAGGAGGACCTTGTTTGTGTGATGGGGGCCTCCCCGGGGGAAGGCGCTCTTGAGAGAAGGGACCACAGAGATAAAGAATTAGCCGAAGTAGTTAGAGTTAGAGCCCCAGGGCCAGAGACCGTGGTGCCACTCAGAATTAGCCCTTGTGAAGCTGGGAAGGGCCTTGAATTTGAACCTGAGGATGCCTTAGGCATCTGGAGTCCAGAGGACCAGAGAGTGCATATGGCAGATATTGAGGGTCTGAGCACCATAGGATGGACTTTAGCTATGGAGGGAGGAACAATCCTTTCTGCAGGTTCTTCCGACCTAGAGATGATGCATCACTCAGGACAGGATTCTATGTGTCCGGCAGGGCTGAGCAGTACAGGGGAGACTGCTCAGGAGCTTGAAGAGGACAGTGTCAGCACCCTCCAAAAGGCAGACCTCGTTGATGACCATAAAGTTGCCTTCATCCCCATCAAGGATGAAATGGTCCTGCCGGTCAGAGCTCAGTCTGCCTCTTCTGACAATACTGTGGCCAAATGTAGTAATAACCTGTGTTCAGGTCAAGCAGAAGATTCATTGGGAGAAGGGACTGGAACTGCAGTCCCTCAGGCCTGTGGAATTAGTAGTAGTAGCAAGGCAGGAGACTCAGAGGCAGATCCTTGGGGGCCAGACCCAAATCAGATTTGGCTGCCCAACTGGGATCCTACTGTGAATAATGAGGACTCCTGGGACTTCAGTGGTCTACCAGATGGCCCAAAGAATGGCTTGGATAACTGGCCCGAGTTTGTTAATCAGTGGCCCACCCAAGACATAGGAGATTCCAGGAGTTACTGGGAAGATGTAGGCTTAGAAGCCAACAGGAGGATGTTGGAGGCTCATTTGAAATCAGGGTTATCTGGGGAGCAGGCCAGCATCAGTGACTATCAGCAAAGCCAGGAGTTAGAGAGACCCATGGTTCTCTTCCACGTGGGCAGCTCCCCAAATGCTAGCACCGAGAGTTCAAATAGTCCTAAAGACAGTGAGACCAACAACTCAGACCTATCTGAAGATGAGATTGCTAATCGGAGATATGGAATGTTATACCAAGAAGTAGAGGCTCAGAAAGAAGAGGTACCTACCCTGGTGTGTAGTCTAGCCTAGCCCAAGATCCCCTTAGGTTCTGTTACCTTGTGTCTGTCTTCTACACCTCCACAGTCCATTGCCTTCCTTCTCTGAGTAATCCCTTGCTGACCTCCTTGACAGACTACCCTACATCCCTCGAACTCTGTGCAGCCCAACTGTACAAATAGGTTGACCAAAAAAAGGATGATCATTATAAAGTCTTAGTCCGTGCCCCCATCCTGGGTACCAAGGCTGGAGATGACTGTTTGAATGCTTGCCTTACAAGCTGCCATACAATGAACAGAGCAGACACACTTCCCAGGAGGCCAGATTTAGAACAGGACCATAGATGTCCTCCCCTCCAAACTCTGCTTTTGACAGAGGAGGAAACTGAGACCCAGAAAAGATAAGTAGCTTGCCCAAAGTCACACTATAGTTGTAGGGCTTAGATTTGAACCCAGATACTCAATCCAGGTTCTCAGATCACTGTTGATTTTTTTCCCTCTGCACTATATTGGTGCCCTCAAAGCACTTACAGTCAAGGAAAGTATGAATGAGTTGTATTCACACACATAAAAACAAACACACAAAAACTGGGAAAATCTTGCTCTGGGTAAAATCCTGACATCTCAGGGAAGCTTCCTCTAATAATATCTAGGACAGCGATGGCTATGGCCTGATGGTGGGGAGACCCCAAGGCTTACCTTGGGAGCTCGCCCCAGAGGGCTATCCCACCATTGCTGAGGGAGGGAGTCTTCGAGGACCATGAAATAGCCACCAGAAATTGCTGGAAAGAGCAGTGGCCCTTTTTTTGTTTGCAGCCTATTGGATGTGCTCCCTCCCTTGTGGCCTCCTCCAACTCATACGTACTCTTGCTCATGGCCTTCCCCCTTTCTCTCCATGTTGGTTTCATTAGTAGTGTGTAGTTGTCTATTCCATGTCCACACATAAAACGATATGAATGTTAACCAGGGCAATGAAGACTTCCCAAGTAATATGTTCTGGTCTCCACTTCCACTTAGGCATCCAGTGGCACCTTCAATGGATTTACCCAGGTAAGAAATAAATGAGTCGAATGTGACTGTGGGACAGCAATGACTAAACCCTGCCCAGATGGGTCTCCAAGGGACGAGATCAAGTGCCTCTTATTTAGGCCAAAATGAAGATCATACATAAATGATAGAATCATAGGATACAAGGTTTGAAGCTTAAGGAAGCCTCAAAGGCCAGAGAGATCAGCTCCCGCATTTTGTGGAGGAGGAAACAGATACCCAGGAAGCTTGTGACTTGCTTAAGGTCATAAGTGCATGAAAATGATTCCTTAGTGTTTTTTTAAAGCCCTTACCTTCCACCTTCCATCTTAGAGTCACTCCTCTGCACTGGTTCCAAGGCAGAAGAATGGTAAGGGCTAGGCAATGGGGTGGTTAAGGGGTCACACAGCTAGGAAGTATCTGAAGTCCAATTTGAACCCAGAACCTCCTATGTTTAGGCCTGTCTCTCAATCCACTGAGCCACCCAGCTGCCCTTGATTCCTTAGTCTGAAAGGCTTATCAAGTTCTTTTCTCAAAAGAGGGAAGTGACAGAGCAGGAGAAAAAAATGGGGAAGAGAGAAATTTTGAGGAAGACTCTCACAAAGTTTCTGAAAAAAATCCACCCTGAAGCTTACTGTAGAAGTATGGGAACAAAAAATAATGAGAGCCACAGTGTGTCCAGGGAAGAGATGTTGCCCCTGTCCTTTGCCCAAAGCATTAAGGTGAGAGTGGACAACTGTATTCAATTGGGTGCCATATTTCAGGAAGGACACTGACAAATTGGGAATGATTCCATGTCCTATGAATAGAAGTTGAAGGAAGTGAGGTCATTTCACCTGGAATGTAGGGGAAGTAGGAGAGTCACCTCCAGGAAGTAGCCCGAAGAAGACGGAACGAGAAACCATGGGAACAAGTCCCAAAGTGATAGATTTGGGCATGGTGCCAGGACAGAAACAATTAGAGCTACCCTGCCCCAGTGGAATGGGCTGCCTCAGTTACAGATGATGACTTCTCAGCCTGGGCTGTAGTGGGGATGCCTTGTTAGGTAGTGATTGGATGGACCAGATGGCTAGGAAGGCCCTTTCCAACGCTGAGGTTCTGGGATTCTTCCCTGAAGCTGGCATCCAGGGCCTCTAATGCCTTCATCTGGCTCCACTGCAATGGGGATGGAGGCTATCCCACAATTCCCGGATGGTGCAAATTCTGTCAAACCCGACCAAGCTAAAGAGGATGGAGTTGCTGCCAGAGTGTTCATCTAAGGGCAGACATTGTTGTCACCAGCAAAGAGAGAACACACACAATCGCCCAGGCACAGGATGAGCCAGCTCCCAGGTACAGACACAATATGTTAGCCCAGGCTCTAGGATCTCCCTTCTTTCTAGTAGATGCGCCATGTCTGGGCCCGAGAGGCACCAAGTTGGGCTTCAGCAGGTGTACAGAATGAGGCTGGCAGCTGATAGGCTCTGAAGAGGCCATAGTTTTAGCAGTTCCTTTCTTTTCCTTATGCTGTTTCTTCAAACCCAGATGCAAATTTAGTGTAAGCACACAAGAGAATCTGTGTTGAATCTGGGTTGGTTTTTCAAAATTAGAAACTTTTATTTATACATAGCAGATTTCTAATGACAGCCATTGAGGTGACATTATTTGGGGAATTTTCAAAATGCAGATGACTTAAGAGCTCTCTTTCTTCCCATTGCCTAGCCTCAGGACACGTCCCTCTTCGACATGCCTGCCAGTCAGACAGGGATGGATATCCAGGTAAGTAGTCCTGGCTCATGATCAAAGGAAACACCAGCCGTTTCTTTCTCCCCTGCCTTCTGCTGCCAACTCACTCTCTTGGGGATGGGAATTCCTACTAGTACGTGTCCAGGAACCTCTTCTGTACCTAAATAGGCAGGAGGGCTGAGGAGTGGGGGTTTGGCCTTCTCAGCTTGTTCTTGTTACCTCCAGGATAGGGATTCTTGACCTGGGTCTGTGGACTTGGATGGGAAAAGCATCCCTTTCTTTTTCACTCTGACTGGTTTCCTTGGCAATCCTATGCATTTGATTTGATGCACTTAAAACCGTTCTTCTATGTAGATTTAATATTGATATAGATGAATATTGTAAGAGTCGTTAGAGGCCTTCACATCCAAGCCCCTCATTTTACTGGGGCCAAGTGACTTGCCCAGGAGCACACCCAGCTACTTTGTGTAAAGGGCAGGATGAAAACTTGCATCCTCCTGACTCCAAGCCCAGCACTGTATCTCCCCTGGACCACATGGCAGCCTCTCTCATGATCTTTCCTGTCCTACATGCCCCATCCTGTTTATATGGAGCACTGTGTATATAATGGCTTTCACTTAGAGATATTGTTTTCCCATGAAGACATCCCATCTTCACCTACCTTGGACTTGTTAGCCTAGGCCTTCATAACACTCATTCTGCTTTCAATCACCCAGAACTGAGAGATCTCACGGCACATTTCCCACATGCAAAGTTCTTTGTAAACTGCTCCCTTCTGGAAATATTTGCCTTTGATCCTCAGGGAAATTGCCAAATGGAGACCTTGTTTTTGTAGCACATTCCCAGTTCAGCACAGTGTTCACAAAATGAGCATTTATGTCAGCTCAGGGGACCTCAGAGGTCTTGATGCCAAAAGGAAGCCCTACCAAGAAGTCCAATGGTGTCAAATATGGAACATTTACCAAAGGCAGTCAGATGTAGGATACCATTAGCCTTAACTACCAAACATTCCTTGGTGATCTGGGTTCACTCTTCATATTTTTTCTTTCTCCTGGCCCATCTAAAAAATAAAATCTAACAAAGGCTGAGTCGGAAGAAGTACCCCCCACAGAACCCAAAGCTGAGGAGCCCTTGGCTGGAGCTCCTGCTGAGGGTCAAGACATCCAACCTAGTGAGGCAGCACAGGAGGCAGAGGTGAGTGTCAGCTTCCACTCCCCCCCATCCATCCCCTTCTTACATCCCCACCACTAGAATCATCTCTTCATTCATTCATTCATTCATTTATTCATTCATTCATTCATCTTCCATGCTAGCCTTCTGCTTTCCACATCACTGAGGATACCAGCTTCCACCATGAATCCCCCAGCTGAGAGAGTTCAAGTACATTTTGTTGTACCCATGGCCTTTCAACTCCCTTCCATTCCATGTTCTTCATTCATTCAGTGCCTGATGACCCTGATTTTCTAGTGATGTTGCTCAGACTACTGGAAGACTGCATTTCTGTTCAAGTGGCCATAGATCTGACTTCTTGGATAAAGCATGCTAGGCCACTGAAACTCTGTGAGACCAAATGTGCTTGTGGTCAAAGGGTTCTCAGCTGTATGTGTGTGTGTCTATGCTTGTGTGTGTATGTGTGTGTGTGTGTGTGTGTGTGTGTGTGTGTGTGTGTGTGTGTGACAGAGAGAGAGACAGACGGGGGGGTGGGAGATCCTTTTGGCAGATCTGATAAGCTTTTCAGAATAATTTTATAAAATATATGAAGTGTTTGGGATTCCAAAGGAAATCGACCATATTGAAATACAGTTATCAAAAACAAAATTTAACTGCACAGA
The DNA here is from genome assembly GCF_027887165.1 of Monodelphis domestica. Taxonomy (NCBI): domain Eukaryota; kingdom Metazoa; phylum Chordata; class Mammalia; order Didelphimorphia; family Didelphidae; genus Monodelphis; species Monodelphis domestica. The sequence continues at coordinate 7,775,131 of NC_077233.1, forward strand.
TCCCAGGGTAGGAATTCCCATATGTAGCCAGGACTGGGATAGGATTTGAATCTGTGATTTCATAGGGATAAGGAACTCCTGGGTGAGGAAACTTCTTCTGCCATCTATATGAGCACCTTCTTTGCCATTCAGGAATTTAGAGAGCTTCCTAGAGCACTGAGACAGTCAGTGATTTACCTGCAGTCCAAGACTTGCCCTGAACTCAGGTCTTCCCATTTTGGAGGTTGGCTTTCTGTTCAGTAGCATTAAGGTTCCTTTAATCACCCTCTACACAGCTTATATCCCCCTTCTGAGTGAACATTTTCTGGAGAACCATGTCCAGAATGACCTATTGTGAGTACAGAAATGTCTTTGACCCCAAAGTTCAAAGAATCAATAAGAAATCTGATGAAATTCCTTGGGAAACTCGAATATCCGAATACTCTGGGTTGTCACTTTGACTTTCTGGATGGGCAAGTGACCAATCAGCATTTAAAACACAGAATCATGAAGGGTTGTAGAGAGTTCCTGTCTGTGTCATTACCTGCTCCCAAGCATGTCAGTCTGTCCATGTTAGCTGGTGTGCAATACCAAAACATGGTGGAAAGTGAATGGATAGATGCCGAATGGAGGGGAACTTGATAATGTGACACATATGAAGGTCCAGGAGTGGTATTAAGGGAAATTGACTTGAAAATGCCCCAGGGAGGGAAAACCCATTTATTCCTGGAAGGCAGTGAAAGGTCTCTGAAGAATTTTAATCAGTGTGCCATTTACTACAGGCTTCCACAAGAAATCATATCAAGAGGGAAAACAATCTCTTTGTAACTCAAAATCACATTTCTGAGATTGGAGGGGTAGCAAACTGAGAGTTCGTGCTGTACCTGCCTTGGGCCATCCTGGCAAAAAGATGTGTGGACCATCTGTCCAATCTGCCATTTATTAAAAGAATAAAGGATAATGTCATATAAATAATGAAGCAATGGCGGGAAGACTGGATAGAGAAGGGCCCAAGGAATTTGATCTATTTTTGCCTGCATTGTTTCCTCTGCTGGTTGGGAAGACAAGAAAGTCCACACGTTCTGTTCGAATAGTACTTCTCTATAAAATGTTGCCCTTTTCATTCCGCTTGGTCCCACTTAGCCAAAATTAAGTCTGATGGAAGCAAAAACTTCCCAATAATTGTGTCCCCAAATTGAATGGACTGCCTTCAAGATGGCAGGTTCTCCCTCACTGAAAGAGGTCTTCAAGCAGAGGTTGTGTATATATAGTCCCTTAATGGAGATCATAAAATGACACAATCATAGACTTGGAGCTCAAATGGACCCCAAAGGCATCTGATCCAACTTCATTTGACAGATGAGGAAGCAGAAGCCTACTGGAGTGCAGTCCTTGGCCAAGGCCATAGGCAGTAGGAAGGAGAGCTAGAATTTGAACCCAAGTGCTTGACCTCAGCTACTGGTTGATCCAGATAGTCTGAGGTGTTATAGGGAGAAGCATTTCCATTCCACGGCTCTTGGATTCAGGGATCTCCATTAGATTCTGTGGGAAGATAGTGATTGAAGTGGTGACAGTGGTGGTGGTTGTAGAAGGCAGGCTATTAAAGGGGTTCTTATTCAGTTATAAGCTAAGTTAGATGGCCTCAGAATTCCCTCCCAGCTCTGAGATTCTGCAGGTCAGTGAGGCTTGCATTTCGCAGAACTCTTTGCTCTTCTGCCTCCCCCTGGGTCTGGCAAATCTTCAGAAATACCACCATTGAGGCCAGTAGGCTGTCATTGATACCCCTAAAAGAGTAGAGTAAGATGGGACAACTCTTTTAGCTAAGGCAACTTAAAGGCCAGTGGTTTTTGAGACAGCAATATAGAAAAAGATCAATCATTTATGTGGCTTTGGTTTATCTTGTTACTTTGCTGAAGTTATTTTGGTGAATTTGGTGCTTGCCTTGGTGGGGCTCTCTAGGTAGACCATCGTATCATCTGAAAAAAATCAATTCTTTACTTTCTTCTTTGTCTGCATCTGTAGTTAGCACTAATGGTGGTCCTATCAGACATCTTTGCTTCATCTTGATCTTATTGGAAAGGCCTCTAGTTTTTCTTTTCCCTTTACACTGAATGCTAATAGTTTTAGAGATGGAAATAATCTATGAGATACACCTCCTTATTTTACCAATGAAACTGGGGCCCAGAGAATGTAAAAGGCCTTTTCAGTTCAGTCAAGAAAGTGGTGCTATTCAGTTATTCTCAGTCGTGTCTGACTTTTCATGACCTGATTTGGGGTTTTCTTAGCAAAGGTACTGGAGTGGTTTGCCATTTCCTTCTTCATCTCATTTGACATGATGAGGAAATTGAGACAAAGGGGGTAAAGTGACTTGCCCAGGGTCATATAGCTAGTAAGTTCCAGGGCACATTTGAACTTAGGTCTTCCCACCTCCAGGCCTGGTGCCTTATCCACTAGCTTTCCTAATAAATTCAAAAAGACTTGAGGTTGAATCTCTTCTGAAATAATTTACCACCTGTGTGACTCTGGGCAAGTCATTTTTAATTGCTGTCAGCTTCAGTTTTCTCATCTATAAAATCAATCAACCAAGAAGCACTTAACAATTCCTGGTGTTTACTATGTGCCAAGCAATGTGCTAGGGAACACAGACCCAAAGTGGCCCCTCCTCTTTAGAAAAGTGGTTATATTCTGTAGAGGGAGACTAAGATAGTGGTGAGATCTAGAATGTTCATGAACATTAAATGGAGATAACAATCAATTAATCAATCAGCAACCCTGTATTAAGGACTTGCTCTATGGTAAATCCCAGTACTAACCCTAGCAGATACAAAGAAAGGCAAAAAACAGCCCATCCTAAGAAGGAGCTTTCATTCTAATGGATGCCTGGAACCATGACCTCACCAAGATGCTGCCAAACACCAGAGGAACAGGATTATTGTTATTGTTCCCCAGTTATAGTGGTAGTTAATGGTGGCACCCCTTCCTTGTTTTGTTGGAAACCACATCCCAAATCCATAACTTGGCTCACCCATCTCTGGTGAGCTGCCATTCACGCCAGGGTATGTGGGTTAAGCAGCTTAACCCTGGAGCATCTATTAATGGTGGGGCAACTGGCATCATGGCCCCTGTTGCATGCTAATTTCCTTTTAACTTTGTATTTATTCATATTTTATTTCTCTTTCAGTTCTAAAGATTTCTCTCCCCTCAGCCCAGCCAGTCTTCGGTTATACCAAGAAATTTAACAAGAAAGTGTGGGGAGGCAGGGAGCAGGGAACAGTGCAGTCAAAAAAAGCAACCCACCAAACAAGGGGGACAGTCTAGGCCATGTTTCATCTCCTTAGCCCCCCCCCCCACTTCTGCAAAGAAGAAATGGAAATGGCTTTTTCTCATCTCTTCTTGTCTTCATAATTCCATCGTTTCCAATTTTGCCTGCTGTTGTCCTTTCTTCATATGCCCTCTATGTCCTGTTCAGAAAAGAGCTCTCCTCTGCAAGCCTGTGATGGTGGCATGACTCATCCCTTGCCTTTTGGCACGAGCCTCATAGTCCTAGCACTCGCTGTTGTTGGTGTCACAAGCGGCCCCTGAGATGAGGGAGGGATGATCATGTTCTAATGGCATCACTGCCAAGGAAACCTATTCTGGGTTTTCTGAGCCTCTGGAGTTTGTGGGATTTAAACTGCTTTTCCTTTTGCTCTCTCTTTCCTTCCTAACATGGACTATAAATAACAGTTGCAACGTTAAGAAAACGTGCTCTTCGTGCACATACAGCTCAATTTTCTCACACGTTCTTGATTTGCCAAACATTCAGGTTGCTAAAGTTGACAACCAAGAACCAGTTTCACTCTCTCCCTGGGTCTGTTCTCCATGGAAGAATAGTGTCACATTCTTCTCTACTTAAGGATCCCAAATGTGACTTGGGATAATGGCGGTCCAAGATGGAGGGCCATCTTGTCTGCTTCCTTTGTTGTACATACATAACATCATAGACCCAAAGAACACAGCTGGGAGGGACCTCAGAGAGCATTGTCTGAATCCTTCATTTTACAGATGAGGAAACTGAGACTCAAAAGAGGGAAAATGACATTCAAGATCACACAGGAGTAGTCAGTGGAAAATCAGTATTTAAACCTACATCTGCTAAATTAAATCTGATTTTCTCAATAATTAACCATCAACGAATTAAAGACCAACTCTAAGCCAGATGGAAAGCCAGAAGGCTCCTCTTCCTGAAATTAAATCTGGCCTCAGATACTTACTAGCTGTGTAATGCTGGGTGAGTCATTCACCTTGTCTGCCTCGGTTTCCTCATCTATAAAATGAATTAGAGAAGGAAATGGCAAACATCTCCAGCGTCTTTGCCAAGAAAACTCCAAATGGGTCATGAAGAGTTGAGCACGACTGAAACAAGTGAACAACACCAAGATGTGTCAGACAGTCCTAGGCATACAGGATTACAGACAATAAATATTTAAATAAATATTTCCAGTCCACCAAAAAGGCATGAGCTTTACTTCTCATTTTGGGCCAAATTATCTGAGCTAGCCACCTTGGAATTTTTTTTCTCAAAAGAAAAATTCACAAATCTATTTCTAAGTGAAAATTGAGCTATTTAGGAGGGGAAGTATGCAAATCCTTTTGACCTTTGAAACTTTAATTAACCACTGCTAGATCTGACATCAGTCATTTGTAGAGCTGACCCGCGTTCTTCCAGAAACCATGCTTGACATGGGAGTTATTTTCCATTCTCTTCCAAAAGGATGAAGCAAAAATTGAGATGTTATTATGAAAAGGGAAGACAAATGCAATCATGAAGCCAGAAGAAAAAAGCAGAAGTTCCTAGAGAGCCCTGGGACTAATGTGAAGACTAGACAGGCTCTCCATTTGCCTTCTTTGATTTAATTTCCTTTCTGGTGCCAGGAACACTGTCTTTACTTATTTGCATAACAGCAAGGCCTGTGGGAAATGAAAAGCTAACTCTGTGGCTTTCAATAGTGCATGGTATAGATTCGCTGGTAAAATCTGGCCCTGGAGGGGAAACTAATCTTCTCTAAAGGGGGAGAATGGTTCCAATATTAATTTCCATGAAAAATCCATGGATTCATAGTGAAGAATAGAAAAATGGAACAAGCAAATGATATGCATTCATTTATAAGCAGATCCTCCTTTACCAAAATGAACCAATCTTCCATAATGGGGGTTCCATTTTGTTTTAGTAAATTAATTTTTATCTGAAATAGTGAAGGCTTAAACAACATTTTAGCATTTTCCAGTTGGAATTTCCATAGATTTTTTCCTCTCTTTGTCTTTTAGGTGGGGGAGAGGGAGACAGAGAGACAAAGACAGAGAGAGACAGAGACAGAGACAAAGAGGGAGACAGAGAAAAACAGAGATCGAGAGAGGTAGAGCAGTTCAGTCAAATGAAGCAACCAGTTCCTCCAACCTACCTGTTGGAGCCATCCTGGTTAACCTCTCTTGGACCTGCTCCAACTTGTCAATGCTCTTCCTAAAGGAACACCTGGATCTGAATATAATTTCCCAGGAGGGTCTGACTGGGGCAGAGGAGAGAGACACCATAGCCACTTTGCCTGGGGCACTAGGCTTCCACTAACCAAGCCAAAGCTCATGTTGGATTTTCTTGTCTCCCATATCAGACTGTGGCCTGCTTTGGCTGTGTTAGTCCACTAGTACCCCAGGGGGGAGTTTTTGTTTGTCTTTGTTTCTATCAAGCAAGGATTCTCCCCTTCTCTGCTTAGACCTCTGGATTTTGAACCCACCTCTAAAACTTGACATTTAGCCCTATCCATTTTTTTCTTCTTGGCTTCAGCTCCACAGTCTACCTTGTGATAAGACTGTTGGGTTCTGAGTCTTTCATCCACCACATTAGCTTCCCCTCTTGGATTCAGTTTTCAATTTTAAATGTTTAATTAAAGTGTCCTCAGTCATCCATCCAGCCTGTAGCTCTGATGTGAAAAAATGGAAATTGAGCTTTCTTTGGGCTTCCTGGGACAGGATTTAATGATGGATCATTTCCTTTACTGAACCAAATCCAGTTGTTTCCATGGCAGCAAGTCAGTCAGACCATAAGTTCCTGGTGGGTCTAACTATGTTACCCTTCCTTTGTACTCCCTATAGCCCAGCACACAATAGGGAGAGATTTACTACATACTTATACAGTGATTCTTAATTAACTAATGAATACAACATGTATTAAATAAGCAATTACTGTGTTCTAAACATTGCTAGTCACTGAGGATACATAGGCAAAAGAGAAAGTTATTGCTTTCTGGAGCAGGTAGGTGACTCAGTGGATTGAGTCAGGCCTAGAGATGGGAGGTCATGGGTTCAAATGTGACCTCAGACACTTCCTAGATGGTCAAGCCCCAAGGCCTAGCCTTTACTGCTCTTCTGCCTTGGAACCAATATAGAATATTGATTCTAAACAGAAGGAAAGAGAGAGAGACAGACACAGAGAGAGAGAGACAGAGAGAGAGACAGAGAGAGTGAAAGAGAGAAAGAGTGAGAGAAAGAAAGAGTGAGATAAAGAAAGAGAGAGAGAGAGAGAGAGAGAGAGGGAGGGAGAGAGAGAGAGAGGGAGGGAGAGAGAGAGAGAGGGAGGGAGAGAGAGAGAGAGAGAGAGAGAGAGAGAGAGAGAAAGAAAGAAAGAAAGAAAGAAAGAAAGAAAGAAAGAAAGAAAGAAAGAAAGAAAGAAAGAAAGAAAGAAAGAAAGAAAGAAAGAAAGAAAGAAAGAAAGAAAGAAAGAAAGAAAGAAAGAAAGAAAGAAAGAAAGAAAGAAAGAAAGAAAGAAAGAAAGAAAGAAAGAAAGAAAGAAAGAAAGAAAGAAAGAAAGAGGGAGGGAGGGAGGGAGAGAGAGAGAAAGAGAGAGAGAGAAAGAAAGAAAGAAAGAAATTTATAGCTCTCAAGGAGTTTTCATCCTAACAGAGAGACAAGAGGACTATAGTATGAGTTTATCCAGAGTAGAAATGCAATGAATACAAACTCTTCAGAGCAGACATCAGCAACTTAGGGGAGAAGCTGAAAAATCCAGCACTACCCTCTCCCTGGAGTTCTCTTTTTAACTGAAGATGGTCTTAGATGGGAGAGGGTTGACACACTGATTCCCAGATACCATCTACAGTAACATCTCTCCCTTCCCCTCAGGAATACCTCAACCCTTTGGGAGCTTCCATTTGCCTCTTCTGCTTTCTGATCCCCATTTCAGACTCTCACTGTCTGTCTCTGGATATTCTGGGTGCTGTGCTTTGGCACAGAGCACAGTTCTTCCCTGGTGAGCCCCAGTGTACTCAGATAAGCAGTTTACTGACTTTTTACAATAAGGAATCATTCAGGAATTTCTCTTATTATTAAAAAGCTAACCCTATGGACTACAATTGGGGCCATCCCCCCTCCCCCCCCTCCCCGCCACCGTCTTGATCCACTTGACTACAAGTTCCCTAGGTCCCTGTCTCCTTTCCTCTTTATCCAGGCATGGGGATATTATAGGAGATTTAAATCTATCCCAGAAGTCATCATAGTCCCAGCTTTCCCTTGGGCATATGATACAGTCAAACCCAGGGAAATGAACTTGAGTATATCCACAGAAGAATCCTCCCATTTCCACAGAGGTGATGCTAAACACCTGGCATTTCCACTGGATGGAGCTGTTAGGAGTCACCATGACAACAGTGCTGACCTCAATACAAATTCACTGAGCATCTGGCCAGACCCAGGGTCTATGATGGAACCCCAGAAGATTAAAATGGGGAGGGGATTGACTGGAAAGTTCAAATATTCCCAGGATTTCTTTATTGGAAAAGAAACCCAGAAATGCTTCTCTAGGATAGGGGGAAATGGGGGGGGGGTGCAACGAACTGGGAAGGGACAGTCTCCCTCCCCTTTAGAAAGATGCAGCATGTTCAGGAGCAGATTGAGGTACCCTGAAGGAGAGTTCTGACCTGTGATATTTTAAGTCTAAACCATGTGAGAGAAGAAACAACGACTATGGTTTTCACCCCTCCACCACCACCATATCCTTCCCCGTGGGCTATTGAAGACTTCTATTTAGGGCCCCCCAAAGTGACTGAGTCACCCCCACTACTCCCTAGGCTTTAAGAATATAATGATCAGAATCTAGCACCCAGAAAGCATTTTCCTGAAAATGCTTGTTGCGCGTGTGTAAGATACAGCAAAAAGACCAGTTTGGCTTGACCAGAGAATGCACGGATGGAGCTTAGTGGACAAGAGAAAACTGGAAGGGTAGGGTGGGGCCAGATTGTATATTGGATTGCAAAGATAGGAGGAACCCCTGGAACTTCCTGAGAAGAAGGATATCCCTTATATACTACTGACAGGATGCTTCTGTCTCTTCCCACTGTAATTCCATTCCGAATGATTGACATTTTCATTTTCTTTGTTCATCATTTGGAATAGAGGCCCCCAAAGCATTTCCAGGAAATGATCATGAACTTAAAAAAGAAAAAAATCAGCTCAAGTGGAATGGAGAGGAGAGGGCGACCAGGGAACCCAAAGGATGATGGCAGTATGAGATTGCCCAATTCCCAAAGGCCAGCCACACAATCGGCAAACTGCTCTGAAGCACCGTTCAGAGCTACCGTTATCGGCACACAGCAGCGATAGAGGAAATCTTCAAATGGGAAATGCCCTCGAAGCCTATCATTACCGCTCATAATTTGGGGTCTTGGGCTTTGCCAATGCCTTTTTACATTGCTTCCTGGGAGCAAGACTGATTTCCTTTGCCTGCCTTCCTTGCAACAGGCTTCTTGTCATCCTTTTCCCCATGTCACCTTTGTTAAGTGTTGCTAACGACTTCTGCCTTGGTTAAGGAGCCTACTGTGAATGCCATTGTCATATTTCCTTTCCATGAGGAAGGCTGTGGGGAAGAGGGAGGCAGCTGCATGTGCTTAGAGAGTGAGCCATGAACTGCCCTAGCAAGATGCTTAGAGATCTAGGACAGGGCTTGTGTCACATCTAGTGCTAGGGGTCGTTCTCTGATGTTGCTCCATGGAATTCCCATAGGATTCCCATGTAAGCCACTAAGGGGCTTCTTGGAGGAGCCCTTGATTGCTTAGGGATCTCCCAAATAGACCTCCTCTGCCTCCAATGGGGACCATTTTAGAATCCTCTTCAAACTGGAGTCCCCATGCTAGTGTAAAGGTTTCAGAACTCCAAACAACACAATTAAAGGCAGGAGTGGGTGGAAAGGCATCTCTTTTGACTTTTAAAATAAAGGGGAAATGCCAGATGGCACCTTCTATGATGCAGGGAGGGGACAGAAGGTTGAGATACTTGGAAATAAATGCCATTAATAAAAAATAAATAAAAGAAAAATATGTTAATGTGGCTTCCCAAAGGCTGAAATGTGTTCAGCAGATTAATTTCTCTGTTCTTTAAAACAACGAGTAGAATCTTTTATTAGGATTATTTCTAATAAAAGCAGGCTGGGACTAGAATGCAGCATTCTTTCCCTAAGCGGCAGACCCAGAGAAGAAGAATAATAGTGATCACAATAATAATGGCAGTGACAATAGCAATACATTTAAGATTAACTTCTTATTTTGTTGAAAAAGTTTAAGAGATTCTGTGAAAATCTTTGCAGCCTAATCTATGAGATAAAACCTTCCACCATCCATTCCATGACCTTGAGTAAATAACTTAGCCTCCCCATGCCTCAGTTTCCCTACCTGTAAAATGAGGGGGTTGAGAGGGCAATTAGGTGGAACACCAGACCTGGAATCTGGAGGACCTGAATTAAAATTTGGCCTCAGGCTCTTACTAGCTGTGTGACCCTAGGAAAGTCACTTAACCTTATTGGTCTCCATTTCCTGGTCTGTCCAGAAGAGCTGGAGAAGAAAATGACTGGCCACTGGAGGATCTTTGCCAAGAAAACCCTAGCTGGGATCATGGAGAGTCAGACACAACTGAACTGACTGAACAACAAACCAAAGGGGTTCACTAAGTGATCTTTAGGGTCCTCCCGAGCCCTCGACTTAGGATCCTGATACGAATCTAATCTAAACCAATGTGCTCCTGTTTTTAGTCCGCCATTATCTTCTCTTCTCAACAACTTAATGATAAACTTCTTCAAGATTTGTATCTGTTAAAGGGATGATAGCCTGGGCTTGTGCCAGGTTTTTAATGTTCACAAGGTACTTGCTCACAACAACCCTGTGGCTCTCTTCTTTCATTTGACAGCTGGAGAAACTGAGTCTCACGGATGCTAAGAGACTTGCTTGCCAGTGGTTCTACAGCTAGGCAGCACTGTGGGAGGGATTTTAACAGCAGCTGTCTCATTCTAAGTCCAAGCCATGTTGATGGGAGTGAGAGCATGTCTGTGAGTGTGTCTGAATATGTGTGTAAGCTCTTTGCACATACTGGTTTGCACTGATTTGTTATAATTGTAAATAGAAATGCTTATATCAAGTAAACATAAGGGGATGTTATTATCACTTGGCCCCAGATTAGGGGGGGCGGGTCTAGGAAAGGCTCTTCAAATCACTCCGGTCCTTTATTTTATTTTTTTAAACCCTCACCTTCCATCTTGGAATCCATACTGTGTATTGGTTCCAAGGCAGAAGAGTGGTCAGGGCTAGGCAATGGGGGTTAAGTGACTCGTCCAGGGTCACACAGCTAGGGAGTGTCAGAGGTTAGATTTGAACCCGGGACCTCCTGTCTCTAGACCTGGCTCTCCATCCACTGAGCCACCCAGCTTCCCCCACCCCCACCCCCACCCCACGTCCTTTGGACCAAAATGAAGACTACTAAATGGATCCTGTCTTGGCTTCCATATCCGAGCCCTGCAACGGATTCAGCCCAGAGAGCTTAAGCAACTTCTCCGGGACCACACAGACAGAAAGTCTCCGGGACAGGATTGAGAGCTCGCTCCTCCTGGGGCCCAGCACCCCTGCTGGATAGAGGAAGTACCCAAAGAAGCCGGCAGAAGCCCAGATGGACAGCAGCCTCCAGGCACATAGGAAAAGGCGGCTGTAGCGTGCAGCCCTTCAGTCACCCCAAAGGGACGCGGCCAGGAAATCGAGCCCGTCATCTCCCCCCACAGCCTTTTCCCGGCCGCTCGCCCCGTCTCCTGGGCCACCTCCTCCTGGTAGGGCTCCGGCCGCCCCAACCCCACGGAAGGAAGTCCCGCCCCCAGGCCTCAGGCCAGCAGCGAGCCCGAAGTTCTTTTCCACGGCCGCCCTCTGCTGGCCTGCCGGCTTCATAACAGCCACCTCAGCCAGCCGAGTTTTGCAGGTGCTGCTCTGGGGAGCGTCTGCGAAGGACCCGAGAGATCCGCCAGCTCCACCAGCCTCGTTTTACCAAAGAGAAACGGAGGCACCCCGGGGAGCTGAAGGGCTCCAAGCCGCGTCCTCAGGCTCCAAGGCCAGGGCTTCTCCCATGGCAGCGGGACGGAGCCTCGACCTCGCGCTTCCCACCTGGGAGGGATCAGGAGACCCGGGCTTAGCGCGCGCGCGCACACACACACACACGGACACACTCACGCACACACAGACACACGCGCGCACACACACGCACGCACCACACATATACACACAATTTAAGTCACACTACGGGAAGAGGCTGCTTTGTTTGAAAATATGATCGTTCTTCTTGACACTCAACGAACCCAGAGCTCCGTGAAGCAGCCAAATGACCACTGACCATTAGTTCCTTTTTTTTAAATTGGGGTGGCCGGACCTGCGAAAAGCCGAGTCCCCCTTCGTGAACCTCCCGCTCTGGCCACTTAAATGGGCCATCGGTCAGCCAATTCATTTCTGGGGGAAATGAGTTCATGCTGCTCTGCAGGGGTCTCCATGATGCTGACTCAACTGCTGCCTATGGAGGGGCAGCCAAGCTGGGGTCCTATAGAACAAATCCAAACACTCCCATTAAAAAAGGATCCTTCACTTTACAGCTGGAGAAACTGAGTCTCTGGGATTTGGGGGGCAGCTGCTCCTGTAGACCAGGAAGGAAACAGAAGTGTTTGAAGATGTTCATGATAATAAATCATCATCATCATCACAACAATAAAACCCTGAACCAACTAAAAAGGATTTCAACTACATTTCTCACATTGGCAAAGTTAATTTATTTTTTAAAAGCTGTACCGATGCCTTTCGTTTCTCTATCACAACTCTTTCCCAGCATGTGCTACCACTTCCCCATTGAATCATCCCCTGAAACAGAAAAGGATTCAATAAAACCAGATATCTTGGTAGCCATATTTGCCAAGCGATGCCCGACTCACACACTCAACCCTCTCCTCTCTCTGTCCTGAGAGAAGGAGCCTGTGTTCCATGACCTGTTGTCCTGAGCCAACATGGCTATAACACTTTGTCCGATGGTAGGTGTCTTCCATTGTTGGGCTTGTTTATATTGTTGCGGTCATGGTGTATTTTGTTCTGCTTCTTTCCTCAGTCTGCCCTCCAGTTCACACAGATCTTCTCATGCTTCTCTGAATTCCTTCGAGATGCCGTTCCCTGTGGTTTAGTCATACTCTATTCATAGAACACAAATGGTTCAACCGGTCCCCAATTCAGTTTTTTTTTAATTTAAAAAACATTTCTAGGAGTATTCAGGGATCTATCGGGTTTGCCTTTCTATCTTTGACTTCTTTGGGGTCTTATGCCCATTAGGGAGACACCGGAAATCAAAGAGGATGAAAAGACTTTTTACCTAATCTCTATTTTCCCCCAGAATACTAAAATCACTTCACAGCTCCACTAACATGTACCTATCTTCCCACAGCCTTGCCAGCACAAACCGATGTTATCATTTTATAAGGATCATGTGACCCAAAAGTTCAAGTTAAAGGAATATACTCAGTTATCCAGAAAACTTTTCTCTTAAGAAGTTCTCCTCTCCCAAAAGTTCTGAATAGGTGATATCTTACTGTATCCAGGTTACAGAGTTCTGCTTTAACTGAATACATTAACCAACATGTGAGTTACTGTCCTTCCTCCCAATCCTCCAAAGCAAATTCTGCTGTTTCTTCTTTTTTGTTCTTGTTCTAATTAAGAGATCAACATCCTTGCCTTGAGTCTTTTCACTGATGATCTTTGTACAGAGACTTAGTATCTAATAGCTCAGATCTTCGGCTTCTTCCCTTTAATAGGAAGTTGAGTATTTTTTGCAATGAGTGCAACTGAATACCTGGGGACACCAGAAATAATGATGATGCTGCTGCTGCTGCTAATGTTTCTGCAGGCCTCAAGTTTTGCAAAATGGAATAAATATATTGCTTATGTAAATATATTATATATGTAATTTTATTTAGTCTGCCATTCAATCACTCAATGAACATTTATTAAGTACTTGTAGCATACCAACCACTTTGGTAAGCACCAAGGAAGACAAGTTAATACCAGAGTTGTTTTAAGAATTGATTTGAGTGCATAAAGGACCTAATTCCAAAGCTATAACAAGGGGAGGGCCATTGGATCTTTGCTCATGGCTATAAAGTGAGAAGGGATAAACAGCACCATCCAAAAGCATCTTTCCCCACTTCCAACTCATTCTTTGTCTGCCCCACCAATGATGGTAACCTTGGCCCAGAGGAACTTGGTCTCTGTTGTGGCTAAGAATTTAGAAGACCTAATTGTTCCAAGTAATCACTGCATCCCCTGGGAGCCAACCCCAATTGTTGTTGTTCAATCATTTTCATTTGTGTCTGACTCTTTGTGACCCCTATATGGTACTTTCTTAGTTAAGATACTGGAATGGTTTTCTATTTCCTTCTCTAGCTCATTTTACAGATGAGGAAACTGAGGCCATCAGAGTTAAGTGACTTGTCCAGAGTTGTACAGTTAGTAAATATTTGAGGCCAGATTTGAACTCAGGAAGATGAGTTTTCCAGGCTGCAGAGTTGGCACACTATTCACTGTGCCACCTAGTCATTCCCAAAACCTGTTGTTTATTACAAATCTACCCATTTCTATTTCAACTGGACATTAGGGTCCAACAAGTTTTAGGGCCCCAAAGAGTTCTCTGAAGTAGAATAAAAATAGGAAGCAGTCTTCAGCCAAATTTGAACTTGCACCCACACAAATGGCCAAATGTGACCTTTTGGGCATCTTCTTGTTTGTAGGTGGTGCCTGCACAGGATACTGATACAGCCCCTGCAGCTGCTGGAGCCCCAGTGGTGGCAGCTGAGGGAGCCTCAGAGGCTGTCACAGAAGGGGAGGCCCCTCCCTTGGCTGAAGGAGTGAGTGTTGTCGAGACCCAAGCTGTTCCAGAGACTAGGGAGGCCACAGAGAGTGACAGAGCTGGGACAGAAGAAATGGAAGCAGTCGGGATCCAGGTAAAGGCTCTGGTGGAAAATGGCAACCCAGTGTGGTAAGACAAAGCATCATGTATTGTGAAATAGCAAGAATCCCTGCAGATGGTAAATTCCCAGATATGTTGCCTGGAGGGTCAGACTCAAAGAGTGATGGTTAATGATTCAATGTCAGCTTGGTAGTCTCACCCATGACCTGACTTGGCCTTTTGCTGGTTAACATTTTATCAGGGACTTGGATGAAGCCATGGATGGAATATTAATCACATTTGCAGATGACACAAAGCTGAGAGGCTTATCTAAACCAGAGGATGACAAAGTTATGATTCTAAATTATCTTAACAGGAAAAAAGCAAGGGTCAGCAAACTCTAGCCTAGGGCCAGTTTCAGCCTGTTGCTTGTTTTGTTTTGTTTCTTAAATAATTTCATTTTAAAATCTAAAAAGCAATTATAGCTCAAGGATCCTACCAAAAATCAGGTCTGATCCAAGGGAAATGGTTTGCTAACCAATGGGCTAAAGTATTGGAATGGATGTCAACAGGGATTATTAAAAATTATCTGCGGGAGCAGCTGAGTGGTTCAGTGGATGGAGAGCCAGGCCTAGAGACAGGAGGTCCTGTGTTCAAATTTGACCTCAGACACTTCCTAGCTGAGTGACCCTGGGCAAGTCACTTGACCCCCATTGCCTAGCCCTTACCATTTTTTTTTGCTTTGGAACCGATACACAGTATTGCCTCTAAGACGATAAGTAAGGGTTTTTAAATTTTGTCTTCTATTATTATTTATAGAATTATCTATTATCTGTCATTAGATTTTTTAAAAATCAACTTTGCAAGTATATGAGGGAAACATGGTATGCCACAGTTGTTCTGAAAAAAGATCTGGAGGTTTTAGTGGACCCAAGCTCAATATGAATCAGCAGTGTTATATGAGAGCCAAAAAAGATAAAAAAGAAATGAAAAAACGAATGCAATCTTAGACTGTCTTTGGAGGAATAAATGCTTCTAAGAACAAAGCGGTGAGATTCTCATTATACTCTTCCTCAGTCTGACCTCTTCTGGACTATTATGACCAGTTCTAGATACCATAGCTAAAGAAGAACATGGATAAGCCAGAAGATGGTTACTAGGATGGTGGAGGGTCTAGAGTCCATGCCTCTTGAGGGCTGATGAAAGAAACTGGGGATTCATAGCATGGAGAAGAGAAGAAGAGGGGAAGCAGTGTGTGATAGATGTGGAAGTATTTTTGAAGGGCTGGGAGGAAGGACCTGTTCTGTCTAGGACCAGAAGGGAGAAGGAAGAACAATGGGGTTAAAAGTACAAAGGGGTCATTCAGGTTGAACATCAGGAAAATATCCACCAGGAGAGCCGCCCTGTAGTGAGTGGGGTCCTGCCTTCTGGGTCTGGAAGCAAAGACTGGTGTATTGTGATGGCTAGTCCTTTCATGGAGGAGTGCAAGTGGAGACCTCAGAGGCACCTTCCAACTCTTGTTCGGTGCTTCTGTGGGTACTTGGTGTTTCATTTGCTGTGGCTAATATACTCTTTTCTCCTAGCAGAAGATCAGCTCTTTGAAACAAAGGACATGTGTGTGTGTGTGTGTGCGAGTGTGTGTTCATGAGTGTGTGCGAGTGTGTGAGTGTGTGTGCAAGTGTGTGTGTGAGTGTGTGTGTGTGTGCGAGTGTGAGTGAACCTTCTCTTCAACTTCTGGTCTTCCATAGTTGTTGGGGAGTACCATGAGGCAGATGATTTGCCCAGAGTTACTCAACAAATATGTATCAGAGGCAGAAATTGAGCTAAAATGTTCCTGTCTCTGAAACCAGTTTTCTATCCACTATATCATATTGCCTCTATTCTCTTATCTGATACTACATTAGTAGGAATTTATAAGTGCTTGTTCAATGAGGGAATTGCTGGATTAGTGGATAGCTAAATTTATATTATGTTTATTATATGCCAGTCACTGCCATAAATGTTTTTTTTTTTTTTTTTGAATCTTTTTTTTTTTTTTTTTTTTTAATATATTTTATTTGGTCATTTCCAAGCATTATTCGTTAAAGACATAGATCATTTTCTTTTCCTCCCCCCCCCAACCCCCCATAGCCGACGCGTAAGTCCACTGGGCATTAGATGTTTTCTTGATTTGAACCCATTGCTTTGTTGATAGTATTTGCATTAGAGTGTTCATTTAGAGTCTATCCTCTGTCATGTCCCCTCAATCTTTGTATTCAGGCAGTTGCTTTTTCTCGGTGTTTCCACTCCCATAGTTTATCCTTTGCTTATGAATGGTGTTTTTTTTTTTCTCCTGGATCCCTGCAAGTTGTTCAGGGACATTACACCACCACTAATGGAGAAGTCCATTACGTTCGATGATACCACAGTGTGTTTGTCTCTGTGTACAATGTTCTCCTGGTTCTGCTCCTCTCGCTCTGCATCACTTCCTGGAGGTTGTTCCAGTCTCCATGGAACTTCTCCACTTTATTATTCCTTTTAGCACAATAGTACTCCATCACCAACATATACCACAGTTTGTTCAGCCATTCCCCAATTGATGGGCATCCCCTCATTTTCCAGTTTTGGGCCACCACAAAGAGCGCAGCTATGAATATTTTTGTACAAGTCTTTGTGTCCATTATCTCTTTGGGGTACAGACCCAGCAGTGCTATGGCTGGGTCAAAGGGTAGATATTCTTTTGTCGCCCTTTGGGCATAGTTCCAAATTGCCCTCCAGAATGGTTGGATCAGTTCACAGCTCCACCAGCAATGAATTAATGTCCCTACTTTGCCACATCCCCTCCAGCATTCATTACTTTCCTTTGCTGTTATGTTAGCCAATCTGCTAGGTGTGAGGTGATACCTCAGAGTTGTTTTGATTTGCATCTCTCTGATTATAAGAGATGTAGAACACTTCTTCATGTGCTTGTTAATAGTTTTGATTTCTTTATCTGAGAACTGCCTATCCATTTCCCTTGCCCATTTATCAATTGGAGAATGGCTTGATTTTGTGTACAATTGATTTAGCTCTTTATAAATATGAGTAATTAAACCTTTGTCAGAGGTTTCTATGAAGATTTTTTCCCAATTTGTTGTTACCCTTCTGATTTTAGTTATATTGGTTTTGTTTGTACAAAAGCTTTTTAGTTTGATGTAGTCAAAATTATTTATTTTACATTTTGTGATTCTTTCTATATCTTGCTTGGTTTTAAAGCCTTTCCCCTCCCAAAGGTCTGACATGTATACTATTCTGTGTTTACCCAATTTACTTATGGTTTCCTTCTTTATGTTTAAGTCACTCACCCATTTTGAATTTATCTTGGTGTAGGGTGTGAGGTGTTGATCTATTCCTAGTCTCTCCCACACTGTCTTCCAATTTTCCCAGCAGTTTTTATGAAATAGTGGATTTTTGTCCCAAAAGCTGGGATCTTTGGGTTTATCGTATACTGTCTTGCTGAGGTCGCTTTCCCCCAGTCTATTCCACTGATCTTCCTTTCTATTTCTTAGCCAGTACCAAATTGTTTTGATGACTGCTGCTTTGTAATATAGTTTTAGGTCAGGGACTGCAAGGCCCCCATCATATGTGTTTTTTTTCATTATTTCCCTGGATATCCTTGATCTTTTGTTCTTCCAAATGAACTTTGTTATGGTTTTTTCTAAATCAGTGAAGAAGTATTTTGGTAGTTCAATGGGTATGGCACTAAATAGATAAATAAGTTTGGGTAGGATGGTCATTTTTATTATATTGGCTCGTCCTATCCATGAGCAGTTAATGTTTTTCCATTTGTTCAAGTCTAGTTTTAGTTGTGTGGCGAGTGTTTTGTAGTTGTGTTCATATAGTTCCTGTGTTTGTCTTGGGAGGTAGATTCCTAGGTATTTTATTTTGTCTAAGGTGATTTTGAATGGGATTTCTCTTTCTAGTTCTTGCTGCTGAGCTGTGTTGGAGATATATAGAAAAGCTGATGATTTATGTGGGTTTATTTTGTATCCTGCAACTTTGCTAAAGTTGTTGATTATTTCAATTAGCTTTTTGGTTGAATCTCTAGGATTCTTTAAGTAGACCATCATGTCATCCGCAAAGAGTGATAACTTGGTCTCCTCCTTGCCTATTTTGATGCCTTCAATTCCTTTATCTTCTCTAATTGCTACTGCTAGTGTTTCTAGTACAATGTCAAATAGTAGAGGTGATAATGGGCATCCTTGTTTCACTCCTGATCTTATTGGGAATGCATCTAGTTTATCCCCATTGCAGATGATATTAGCTGTTGGTTTTAGATATATACTGTTTATTATTTTTAGGAATGACCCTTCTATTCCTATGCTTTCTAGTGTTTTTAATAGGAATGGGTGTTGTATTTTATCAAAGGCTTTTTCTGCATCTATTGAAATAATCATGTGATTCTTGCTAGTTTGCTTGTTGATGTGGTCAATTATGTGGATGGTTTTCCTAATGTTGAACCAGCCCTGCATCCCTGGTATGAATCCTACTTGATCATGGTGAATGATCCTTCTGATCACTTGCTGGAGTCTTTTTGCTAGTATCCTATTTAAGATTTTTGCATCTATATTCATTAGGGAGATTGGCCTATAGTTTTCTTTCTCTGTTTTTGACCTGCCTGGTTTTGGAATCAGTACCATGTTTGTGTCGTAAAAGGAGTTTGGTAGAACTCCCTCTTT
The DNA here is from genome assembly GCF_027887165.1 of Monodelphis domestica. Lineage (NCBI taxonomy): Eukaryota > Metazoa > Chordata > Mammalia > Didelphimorphia > Didelphidae > Monodelphis > Monodelphis domestica. The sequence continues at coordinate 7,794,057 of NC_077233.1, forward strand.
GCTTATTATGTCAAATAGTTTGTATAGTATTGGGATTAACTGTTCTCTGAATGTTTGATAGAATTCACAGGTGAATCCATCAGGCCCTGGGGACTTTTTCTTAGGAAGTTCTTTGATGGCTTGTTGGATTTCAATTTCTGATATGGGATTATTTAGGAATTCTATTTCCTCTTCTGTTAGTCTAGGCAGTTTGTATTTTTGTATATATTCATCCATTTCTCCTAAATTGGTGTATTTATTGCCATATAATTGGGCAAAGTAATTTCTAATGATTGCCTTAATTTCCTCCTCATTGGAGGTGCTGTCCCCCTTTTCATCTTTAATGCTGTGAATTTGCTGCCATAAATGTTTTACAAATATTTTCTCATTTTATCTTCACAACAATCTTGTAAGATAGGTTCTGTTATTATCCCAATTTTATAGATGAAGAAACTGAGGCATACAGAGGTCAAGTGACTTGCGCAGTCACAAGCTAACTGTCAGAGGCTATAGTTAAGCTCAGGTCATTCTAATTCCAGGTAGCACTCTATCTACTAAATCACCAAATTGTCAGGAAGAAAGAAAGAAAAGAAAGAGAAAGAAAGAAAGAAAGAAAGAAAGAAAGAAAGAAAGAAAGAAAGAAAGAAAGAAAGAAAGAAAGAAAGAAAGAAAGAAAGAAAGAAAGAAAGAAAGAAAGAAAGAAAGAAAGAAAGAAAGAAAGAAAGAAAGAAAGAAAGAAAGAAAGAAAGAAAGAAAGAAAGAAAGAAAGAAAGAAAGAAGGAAGGAAGGAAGGAAGGCACAAAGAGGAAGGGAAGGAGGGAGGGAGAAAGGGAGGAAAAGGGAGGGAAGAAAGAAAAGAAAGGAATAAAGAGAAAGAGAGAGAGTGGGAAGGAACTTCTTCCATCACTCCTTTATCTAAACAAATTCTTTTCCTTCTTCAGAAGAGAAGGGGAAACTTAGGTTGATAGCTGACTTTAAGAATTTGAGTTCCATTATTTGAACATATCCTTCTTAGTCCCAAAGGGCTGAGCTAGGAGACATTGTAAAAAGGTTGATTTTAATTCTGTGGAGGGGGGGGGGTCACAGTGAGTACACCTCTGGCTGAGTTTATTGTGCTTTCTCTGAAGTTTGTGGCTCACCCTCCCTCCAAGTTTTCAGGTCCTGACTCCCTTTGGGGATCCTGAAGAGGGAATACTATCTCTCAGTAAAGGTAAAATCAGCAGCTTCTGAGATTCCCCCTTGAACCCCAGAAATTCTGTGATAAATGTTTGTTGAACTGTTCTTTTCCCTAGCTAAATAATAGGTTTGGGATTTTCTAAGAGTTTTCTTTTGTTTTTCAGGAGAAAGTCATCCCTTCAGTAGTCATTGAGCCAGCTTCGAACCATGAAGGGGAGGATGAGCAGGAACCTGAGCTGGGAATGGCTGGGGAGGTCAAGGAGACAAGTGAAGCCATGTCTGCTCAAGGCGACTCCAGTGAGACCTCAGTGCTGGTCAGTGACCAGAAGACACTGGAGGATGCTCAGACTGTGGCTCCCACTGGGGCCACACCCCTCCCACCCAGCAGTGAAGCTGCACAAGTACCTCCAGGCTTTCTCTACAAGGTGGGATGATGGCCTTCCAATTGAACAACCATTCTGAGTAGGAGCCAGTTAAAGCATTATTCCCTAAGAGCCCCCTGGGACACAGAACATCACCTGGCCCTCAGCAATTGCTCCCACCTACCTCAGATCAGAAGTTACTTTGCTGGGGGGCAGTTGGGTAGCTCAGTGGTTGAGAGCCAGGCCTAGAGATGGGAGGTCCTGGGTTCAAATCTGGCCTCAGATACTTCCCAGCTGTGTGCCCCTGGACAAGTCACTTGACCCCCATTGCCTAGCCCTTACCACTCTTCTGCCTTGGAGCCAATACACAGTATTGACTCTAAGATGGAAGGTGAGGGTTTAAAAAAAAAAGAAGTGGCTTTGCTTGGCTCCAGACCTAGACTTCTTTCCTCCCCTAACTCTTAAAATCCCTAGCTGCCTTCAAAACTCAGCTAAGCTGCCCCCTCCTCCATGCTTTTTCCCCTCCTTTTCCTGATCTTCCTTGTCATAGCTAACCCCTCAACCTCCCCCCAAATTATTTTTAATGTTCTTCCTATGTATTTTATACTTGCTCATTTCTGCATGTGTTATTTCTACCAATGGAATGTGAGCTTCTTGAGAGCAGGATCTATCTGAATCTATATTACCTAGCAAAATAAACAAATGAATGAATGAATTCAGAGAGATTCTTAGGATCTATAGCTTGAAGGGATTGTAGAATTCATTGGTCTAATTGCTTCATTTTATAGATGCAGCGACTGAGGCTGAGAGCAGTTAAAGGACTTATCCAGAGTCACAATGCTAGTCAGGAGCTGGAGGCAGGATTTGAACTCACATCTTCTTGACTCTAAGCCCAGGGATCTCTCCATTACATTATCTAGATGCCTAAACCAGAAAGTTGAACTCTTTCATTTTACACAATCAGATCACTGAGTGCAGTCTAGAAAATGATGCCAACAACCACAGAGCTGAGATGGGATTCCAAAGCAGGGTCTCTGACACTCAAAATTAAGGCAATGTTTATTTGGCAAATCCTTATTATGAACTAGCGGTGAAAGAAAAGGGCACTAAGTCCCAGTCCCTGCCCTCATGGAGCTTATAATCTGGTAAAAGCAGGGAGGTAACATAGGCTGGATGAGTCACTGGCCAAAAATAATGGCTTGAATTATCATTTTCATAAATGTGACTTTAGTCATAGACGACACAACACCTAGAAAACTGACATAGCCTTTAGGGATTCGGCAAATCCTGATCCTTCAAAGTGCCCCATCTAGGGCCGGGTTTTGTTGTCTCTCTGCTCTATGAACTGGACTTCACTATGGGATGGTTCGTTTGTTCTAAGAAGCACTTTGAAGGTTAAATGGATTCTAGAGACCCAGTAAGGAAGGTACCAGAAATATTGCTACATCTATTTTACTGATGAAGAGATTGAGGCTCAGCGATTTGCCCAGGATCACACGGCTTGTAGGTTGTCAGAGGCAGGATCAGAACCCAAATCTTCTTTTTTTATTTAAAGAAAGCATTTATTTTGTATCTAGTATGGATCAGATATTGTATAAAGGTGTTGAGGATACAAAGGCAGAAATGTAACAAATTATTTTGCATGTAAAAAATGAATTATACAATCAATGCAAGGTCTTTTGGGGGAAGGAAGAAAAATGGGCATGTAGTATGATCAGAACTTAGAAGGAAACTGGCAGTATTTTACACAGAGCACTGCAGTTTAGCTGGTTCTTAATAAATGACCAATAAATGGCTAGGAGGGAAATTTTGTCCCCTGTGATATTTTCATTAAGACTTAGAGATAGTCCTGAGTTCAAATCTTGCATCAGATACTACCTAGCGATGTAACCCTGGGCAAGTCACTTAACCATATTTGCCTAGCCCTTACTACTCTTCTGCCTAGGAACCTATGCTTAATATAAATTCTAAGACAGAAGGTAAGGGTTTAAGGAAAAAGACAAAGATATCTTTAAATCTGCCCTTTTCCCCAATTAATCATTCTTACTCCCCAACTTAAAACCTTTTAGGACACACTATATAATTGATAAAGTAGAAATTATTGATCCCAGTGGTCAACTCTCCTTAATTATGCTTTTTTAACAATATTTTATTTGATCATTTCCAAACATTATTCATTGGAGACAAAGATCATTTTCTTTTCCTCTCCCCCCCCCCCCACCTCTCCCATAACTGACGCGCAATTCCACTGGGTATCACATCCAAATCTTCTTAACTCTGAGTCTGGTGCTCTATCCACTGTGGGTTTCAAAGACTGGAGAATGAACTTGGAAGGACCTCATTTCCCTTTCCCGCCTTCCTTCCCAGATGACCTGCTTGTTTTTCATCTGTTCTTTTCAGGTGGAAGCTCTCCATGATTTTGAGGCAGCTAATTCTGATGAGCTTAACCTGAAACGGGGTGATGTGGTCCTGGTGATCCCAGCAGAGGCAGAGGCTGAACAGGTAAAGCCCAGGCAGAGCTGGGCATGCTGGCTTTTCCAGGCACCTAATCCTCCTTCTGTGGTTACGGCTCTTTTCCATCCCTGAATCTTTTCATGTAGGGAATAGCCCCAGAGTTCATCCATTTGTCCTCTAGAAGGCAGGAGGTTGGGCTGAAGGAGAGACTTTGGAAAGTCTCTTTCGGGTGTGTTTTTCTAAAACGGAAGGGGGAGCAATAGACAGACATGACAGAAGGCTGCGCTTTAGCTTCCACATTCAAGCAAAAGCTTCCTACCCAGGAAGACTGTCCAGAAATAGAACAGACTATGTTGGGAAGGAGGAAGTGGCCTCCTCTTCCAGTGGTCTTCCAGTGGAGACTGGATGGCCGTGTTTCCAGAATACTGAAGAAGAGTCCTGTCCAGTTGACCATGGACAGCTCCAGCTCAGAAGTTCTGGGATCCCAGAAGTGATCACTTGGACTTGTGTTTGCTCTGTCTCATAGACGTGGCATTCAAAGGGACCTCAGAGGCCATCAAGGTGAGCTTGGGCAAACCAAGGACTCTGGTTTCCTCCTCTTTAAAGTGAGAGAATTGGATACCCCTGAAGGTTCCTTCAGCTTTTAACCCTATGTAGGAGCCTTTGGAAAAGAGCGTGGCCCCTGCCTTCAAGCAGCTCATGTTCTACTGGGCCCCAGCCTTCCTTTAGAGCATGTGAACCTTTTCTGAAACAGAGCATTTACACTGACAGACAGACAGACAGACAGACAGGCAGGCAGACATTGTCCATGAGCACAGATGTAGAATTCCAGGGTCTGCTAGGCTGTCCCAGCCTCTACCAGTCAGTGTGAGGGCTCCAAAGGCAAGTTGTCCCCTTCTCACAATCGCTTTTCCTCCCCTCCTGTCTCCTATTCTTTTTCCTCCCCTGTCTCACCACAAGTTGGGCAATGGTGACAGATGGGAGGAAAGCATTAACCTGATTGGATACACACCTGCCCCACCATGCTTCCCAGGCCAGAGGCTCAGAATCCAAAGGGAAAACATTCCAATTTCCCCTCTCTTCTTCATTTTGATTCCTGAGCCTAGTTTTGGTGTAAACACCTACCAGGCCAGGAACAGCTTCATTTTGGAACTGTCAGCCCTGTAGACTTCAAAATAACCCTGAAAGTGTTTCTTAATAAAACTTACAAAAAACACATTTTATTCATCTTTTCGTTCTTCCAAAGTTGAAAATATCAAGTCCTACTGCTAAGGAGAAAAAACAAATAAAACAAAAAGTTCCCCTCTCTTTCCTAAAGTCACAGGACACAGAATAATCTGTTCTGGGACGGGTGAGTGCAGAGGACTAAGAGGGGAGATGGCAAGCAAAAACCCCTCCCAGATACTTAAAAACAAAAAAAAACCTGTTCAACAGAAACTGTGATAAATACAGGACAATGCAAGACAAGTAAAAATGAAGAACAGTGACCAGTGGCTGTGTTGTCTTTCTTTCCCCTTTCCTTCCTTTCCCTGATAGAATCTTCTAGGATACTGATGAACTTTTCTTATCCAGAACTGTTTTTGATCCGAAATATCCCTCTTAATTTCATTAGGAATTGAATGAGGCACAACTATTCCTTCTTGAATGAGAAGTTGGTACAGAAATATGGCATTTCTTCTCTTGCCCACCCTGTCATTTATGAACTATGAAAAAAGTGTGATCGTGAGGCAGGAAAGCACAGCTTGTCTCATCTTTGGAGACAGGAGGACTTTGCATGAGTTGAGGGAGGGAGGGAGATCAACAATTATTGATTAAATTTGCTGCATGTAGCCTTTAGAAACTGCTGAACACCCTCAAAAAGAACGTTTTCTGAGTACTGCAAGAACTGGGAGTGGGGGAGAGGGGAAGGGAAGAGAAGGTTATGGCAATAGGCTGGGACAGGAGAGACTGAGCAATGCCCTATATACCACTCTATAAAAAAGGATACCTTCGAGCTGCCACAGAATTTGTGGCTCAGAACCCAAGTCCCTTAGAAATGGGTTACATATAGGTATCATAATTGGAAGCCAACAAGGTCTTCCTGGCAGAGGAAAACCTCACTTACCCTGCCATGATGTGCTAAGATGACCCCAGGATTCCATTTTTTAAGAAGTAATATTCTCTGGGAGTTCAGAGCTCTATTGCCCACTTCCTTTCATCACTCGACCAATCAGTAAATACTTTTTAAGCACCTACTATGTGTCAGGTCTTGTGCCAGATACTAGACTACAAAGATAAGCAACCAATCAGCAACTATTCCTTAAGTGCCTACTGTGTGCCAGGCCTCTGAGGTACAACATAGACAAGCAACCAATCAACAGATATTTATTTGGCACTTAGTGTCCCAGGTCCTGGTCTGGATGCTGGGGAGTCAAAGAATGGACAAAAGTATTTCTGTTCCCAAAGATGTGGGGAGGGAGTGACTCAAGGGGAAGGGCATTCTTGAAATGTTTCTGGCCCCTTTAAAAGAACAGTTGAAATAATGGATGAACCCCATTCCCACATGCAGGATTGTGGGTAAAGAAATATGTCCAATTGTAGCAAATGACCCAGGAGTTTCTTTGCCACCTTTTTGCCCAGGGCATATTTGCTTTCCCGGGGCCTTCTCACATGAGGAAAGCATTCTGGCTAATGCTTCTCACGTCTTCCCACCATCAGCTGGTCAGGAGAATTTATTGGTAAGAGTCTATTGAAAACATATTTATGCCAAGCCTGACTTTTTTCTCATTTGTGTCATTTAAGAAAAATCCTTAGCCTTGACCACCATTTTTATTTGTTTTTCTTTTTATGTATCCCATGAGCATTGGGGAAATTAGATATGGGCATTGGTGAGAAAAATGGACCTTTTATATGCTTGGGAAAATTGGTCAGAATACATTCCCCATCATCTGTTATTCAAAACACATATTTGTCCTTTGTATGGATAACATCCTAATTTCCCGAAGGGTGTTTTTCTCACCACCCAGGATATTATCAGTTCTTTTTGAATCTTTTATCTCCATGCCTCCTTTTCTCCTCCTTCAAAATTAGCCTGTCTGAAGGCTTGCATTTCTTGTCTGCTGGGGAGCCTCTATTTATATGCCCCTATTATCAGGGATGCGAATGAATGAAGTTTTGTGTTTATCTTTCCATTGCCCTCCCTTCTAATGCGCTTGCGCTATGTGGGGGACAGGCTCAGATTGAATCTATTCACCCCAACCTGCCATTCCTTTGAGGATTGAAGGGAGGTCAACTTGGCTGATAAGATTAATGTCTCCTAACAAGATCCACTTTCATTCTCAGCTCACCAAAGTCCCTTGACTTGTGTAAGAGCAGGGTGCAAGGGAGAGGATGGAATGTTGAAGAAGACTTGATTGACGCCTGTCACTTGATATCCAAGAGTTTTTCCAACAAGCCATACAATACTATAGGGTTCAGAACCTGAAGGGACTGTTATGGTCATCAAGCCCCACCACCCCCTTCATTCTGATTCTCCCTGTCTATTCCATAGACCTATGTCCATTTTTTTAATGAAGATCAGATGGTTTTCATGATGGCTGCTTCATAATATAGTTTGGAGTCTGGAGTGCCATTCCCTCATCATTTCTTCCTCTTATCGTTTCTCTTAATATTCTAGAACTTAGGTTTTCCAAAAGAATTTGTTGTTATTTTATCAACTTCTAAAAAGTTTCATGTAGTCCAACTAGCTCTTTTACTAGATGAGGAAACAGTGATGAGGATCCAGTGAAGTTAAATGACTTATCTAAGGTCACACAGATAGTAGTAAAACCCAAACTAGTACCCAGCTTCCATGATTCTCAGGCCATTTCTCTTGTCATTTCCATTTTTTGCTAATGCAAGGATAGATGGCCTGTTTAGGGATTGATCTCTCAATCTTATGAGAGTGTCAATTAGCTTGTGAAGTTTTACCTTATGGTGAATCAAGTCAGCAAACATTTATTAATCAGTTACTATATGCCAGGCACTGAGGGTTCACTGTCTACCTTGTTGAAAGTCCATGAGAATTGGCTTTGGGTTTAGCCTGTGTTTACTTGAATACACAGGAGTTGTTTTCCCCTAGAAGAATCAGGTTCTGGGAGAGCTGGAAATGTTTTGTTTCCTATTTTGCACCCCAGAACCTAGTGCAAGGCTTGACACTTTGTAGGGGCTTTAAAAATGCTTGTTGGATTGTTGGATCACAAAACCACTCTATCAAATAATAAAGAATCATCCTCTGCCTCCTCTTCTTCCTCTTTCTCCTCCTCCTCCTCCTCCTCCTCCTCCTCCTTCTCCTCCTATGTTCTAATAAAAAAAGTACAGGATTTGGCTTCAGAAAAATCTGGGTTTGCATCCCATCTCTGCCACATACCTGAAGTGTAACCTTGGCCACGTCTCTTAGCATCTCTGGGTTTGTTCCTCTATAAAATGAGGAGGTTGAACTGGATGACATCTAACATCTCTGTAGCTCCTCCTCCTCCTCTTTCTGTATAATTCAAATGGCGAGCGCCTCGACTGAAGTCAGAAAACAAGGGCTTAGATCTTGCCTCCGATGCTTCCTCAACTTCCCAGGCTCTTAGTTACCTTAGGAGAATGTGAAGGAGGCAAACTTCTTGGCTTGTGGGGTCCCTCCCATTTCTAGATACTCTTTTCTCCTTCCCCCTCTCCAGTGACCCTGAGAAACTTGTCCTTTCCCTTACAGGATGCGGGCTGGCTCATAGGCGTCAAGGAATCAGACTGGCTTCAGTACAGAGACCTGGACACCTACAAGGGCCTCTTCCCAGAGAACTTCACCCACCGCCTGGATTAGTCACCCTTCCCTCCACCCCACCCCCCATGGGGCGAGGTGAAGCTGCTCCACCAAGAGCTTGGCCAGTGGCTTTCCAAACCAACGGGACAATGAGGAACCCGCTTTGGTAGCTCCGCTGTTAACGCTTTACTGGCTGGTGTCCGTCAAAGCTGGAGGAGATGTATTCAAGGAGCATGTGTTGAAAAAGTGAAATTAAGTAAAATTATAAAAGTAAAGTGAACTCCTCCAAAGCAGCAAGGGAGGGCGTCCTCCTTTGTCCTTCTGTTTGTGACAACAGGTTTGTTTGTGCTTTCTCTGAGCTATGGTGAATCCTATACTTGATCCTGCCCCCATAAAGTCTAAATTAGCTTCCTCAAGACCAGAACCTTAATTTCTCTGCACTAAGTGTATTGTATTGAGCTGCTGTGCTGCAGAAGGTCTGATGAATAATCCTATAGTAAGGCGGTAATAGTCCTCCTCCTCCTTCTCTTCCTTCTTTTTTTCCTTCTTCTCCTCCTTCTCTTCCCTCTCCTCCTCCTCCTCCTCTTCCCTCTCCTCCTTTTCCTTATCCCCTTCCTTCTCCTTGCTCTCACAATTTCTCTTCTTCTCTCTCTGTCTCCATTCTCTCTACCCATTCTCTATGTTTCTCTCTTTCTGTCTCTCCCCCTCTATCTCTCCCTCCTGTCTTCCTCTCTTCTCTCTGTTTCTCTTCCCCTGCCCTTGTCTTTCTACCTCTCTTTCTTTCTCTTTTTCTGTCTCTTGCTCTCTCCCTGTCTATCTTTCACTCTGGGTTTTCTGAGTTTAAACCTTAACTGCTGCAAATGATTTCTATGTTCTTTTCTGCCATATCTCTATATCTCATATATCTACAAACACACTGAGCCCCCCCCCCAATACAGCCTGAGATTCCTAGCCCTCTGTGCACACATCCAGCTGCACAGACTCCCCTGGATCCTTTGCTCTGCCTCCCCTGTGGTTCTTTGCCTCTGTGTGTCATGGGGACGTGTATTGCTCTTATCCCGTCTGGCATTACAGTACATGGTTTTGTTTCTGAGCAAAACCAGCTGCTCCGTTGCCAAAGCATTAGACAGTGTCTGTGTGTGAAACGTGCACTTTTCACGGCGAGATGATGAACCGTGATTTTGAAGCTGCAAAAGGACCTGGCGTCAGTGACTCCTGTTGCTGGGGATGAGCGAGTCTTGGTTAAGGACCTAAGATGTTCCCTATCATTCATGTGACATTAAAGAGTATATTTTGTAGGAGATTGACTGAAAGCTGGGGGAAAGAACGGAGCCCCAAAGACACCTCTCCGAAAATGAAATCTCCCATTTCCTTTCATTCCTGATATCCATGCAGCTCGCCTTCACAGATCCTTTTAAAAAATCAATGATGTATCGTGTATCAGAAGTCATCTGTATGATTATGTTCTTCAGTGTTGTGGCATTCCAAATAAACCTTTGATCCTCTAAACGTGAGCCGTGTTCCTCTTGAGGAGTGATGTTTCTGAAAGCTTGGTTCAGTCCTGAAGTCAGATCACGTGAGAAGCGGAAAATTTCCATTTGACAGAGTGAGGTGTTGGGGCTCAGGTTAAGGGATTTGCTCAGCGTAATCTGTGTCTCTGAATCAGGATTTGAACCCATCTGAAGTGTGGTACAATGGAAAGGGGGCTGGATTTGAATTCAGAAGACCTGGCTCTAGAGCCTGTTTCTGCTTCTTGCATGACCTTGGGCCTCAGTTTTCTCATCTGTCAAAAGAGTTTGGTATAGATGGCCTTCAGCATCCCTTCCAGCTAGAAATTGCTATTTTACTCTCTTGTAAACATTCAAAGTGGGGACTCAGTTCTGCTCCTTAGGGCACAGAGGACAAAGAAGGGAGCTCAGATCCATTTTTGGTTGACAGAGACCTCGATCCACTCTTGCCTTCCTGACCAACAGCCTTTAGCAGCACTGGGATGCCAGCTGGAGAGGAAGGGCCCTCTCCAAGGCTCTCTTTGTGAGCACCAAGGCTGGATATCATTGGCAAATCTGGGTTTACTGCCTTATAATCAGTAATTCCTTTTCATTCCAGCCCCATTCAGGACCACATTTCTTTCTGGCATTTTTATGTCACTGGCTCTATAGATAAATAGATCAAGGGAAATAGGAAAGTCAGTTAGTGGGTCCATTGTCTGCAGAAGATAATTCTTCACCCAAGCAAAAGGACTTTCTGGTGATTGAGTATGTATTAATCTCACAGCACTCTCTCCAGGATATACAGTGACCAAGCATCTGTATTTGCCACATGTTTGCTTTGTATGTGCCCATGATTCATGGTTAGAACTCCCTGTGCAATGACTCCAGTACTTTATGGGGTGCAGGGAAATAGCTATTATTAGGGTCAATTTCTTTCCTGGAACTAATTTATGATAGGGGCAGGGCATCACATATGGTGAGAATGGAGAAGGATAATGACATGCCACACAGAACAGCATTATTTCTTCTGCATAAATGGAATTAAGGGAGATTTAAGGTCCGAAGTCATTCCTCGGCTTTTTGGCAATGCACTGTGGGTCCTAAAAGCCAGCATTGAAAAATTAGCTGGAGTAGCAAAGATTTTCCTGGGTTCTCTACAGGGGTTACCAACCCTAAGCCACCAGAAGCCATGCTATTACTCTCAGGGACTGTCAGGGGCGCCTGGAAATCCCTCTCCCTGGAGCTCTCCAAGGTCCCGAAGGCTGCCTGGCTACTTTCAAGGCCAGGTGATGATTTTCACAAGAATGAGCCAATGGATCAGCAGCTTCTGGTGAGAGGGTCAGGGTTCTGTGCACCTGTGGCACCTTCTAGCTGCCCAAGGGGGACTAACACTTCTGGTTGGAGGGTCAGGGTTCTGTGCACTATGGTGCCACCCAGCGGCCCAAGCAGGACTAGCACCTGTGGTGTGAAATTCCTGAGCCATTTTCAGAGACGCTCATCCACCTTTGGTGTCCATCTTTCACCCAACTCTCACCTGTGGCTTTAAGAAGTTGTAGCATGTGACATGGTCACACTGATAAAACTGCCTGAGGAGGCAGCCTAAACCAGGTTGAGGGTAACCAACAGGCCTCAAAGCCATTGGAGAGTTAGGGGGATGTCTACCCCAGGTGTGTGAAGCCTCCGACCCCATGAAGAATTAATGGGAGAGCAGAGCTACCCAGGGTGGGCGGATAGGGATGAGCATCACTGGGAGGCTCATCCCAGACAGCTTCATCTGAATATTGGAGTAGTCCAGGAGGACCATGGAATGGCATTTCCTTTTGACTCACTAAATGAGTTTTCCAAAGGTAGGTGTTACCACTTTCCTTCTCTTTGCTGTTTCCTCTGCTACAAAGGACAATCTCTTCCTCTGCTCTGTTGTTAGTAACAGCTAAGAGCAAGCTTGGGGCCCCCAAGCTGGCACTGTATCCCCTGCTTTGCTGGTGAACTACCAACCCTCTTTCCCTTGAGTCCTGGTGACTTCAGAAGCACCATCTGATGCCTGCCTCCTCCTCCCTACACTCTGAAGAATCTCTGTGACTTATTGTCCCCAGACAAAGGGCCTGTGTTCTGAGAGAGCCCAGGAAACCCTACAACCACTCCCTTATACTCTCTCCTCCCTCCCCCAAACTCTCACTCGACCCATTTGGAACAAAAGATCAAATTGACTTAGAGTTGGACGAGTCCTTAAGATTCACCAGTCCCACTTTTTCTTGCTTATAAAATAAAGAAACTGAGGTCTGCGAAGGGGGATTGACCTGTTCGGCATCCCCCAGAGGCAGAGGCACCATTCCGACCCACGTGCTTCATTATCACACGATTGGTTCCCCAGAGAGCACAGCAACTGGGTATCCTCGGGTGGTCGTTGAGGCCAGTGTTTTGCCTGTTCGTTATCTGGGGGAGGGGTGCTGTAGTCCCCTTTCCAAGTCAGGATGGCCCTGGGTGCCCACAGTTCTCACCTCAAACCTGTATTGATGGAAAGAGTCTCAAACCCATTGCGTGGACCATGAGCTCTGGAAGCCTAAATCAGTAGAAGGAACATGAAGAGGGAAGATGTATAAAAGTCACATGTGAGTTTTCTTATTATGGTCTCCCCAAATTCCAGAACCACCTTGAGGTCCTCTCTGAGGGTCTGTGAAAAAGGAGGGGGGACAAGAAATGTGTCAAGCTTCAGCAAGATGATCATAGGCTACCTCTCTGAGACGTTCAACCCACACAGAGGGATCTGTGAAGGCTCCTTCTCAACTTCCAACCATGTTCCCAAAGCTTGAAACCACTGGGTGCTCAGGCCAGGTGGGTGGCACACAGCTTGTATAGGAATGTGTACAAGAGACTCACCACCACGTAACCTTTGTTGGAAGCAGGTAGTTCTTCCTGACGTAGCACATACACACCTATGTGGGACCAATGTATGAGCCACCCAGCCACCCAGTATTGATTAGGTGCCTTACTTCCATTTATCCCTCCCTGGTCTGTTCAATAAATGAAGATAAATGTCCCTGCAGATGATGGATAAGGCTGAGCAGTCACCAGGATGTCACCAGGAGTACCAGAAGATACTTTCTGTTTTTAAGTTCTTTTTTAAAATGATATATTTAGTAACCATCGCCAACACCAAAAAAGTTTAACTGAACAAATGTATAAAGAAAATCATGTGCAAAACCACAAACTCCAAATTGTTTACAATTTGTTTTAAAATATGAAGATCGTATATGTGTGCTAATATAGACACCATCTGCTTTTGAGTTCCCTTTGGATTTGTTTTTCTTGTATATTCATTTTCTCTTGTTTTTGTGGCTGTCCAAAAGGATACTTTGGGGGCATCTAGGTGATATGGTAGATAGAGTGCTTGGCCCAGATATGTGAAGAACTGAGTTCAAATATGCCCTCAGGCACATACTAGCTCTGTGACCAAGTCATTTAACCCTATTTCTCTTCAGTTTCCTCATCTGTAAAATGAACAAAGGCAAATCATTCCACTTTCTCTGGCAAGAAAACTCCAATGGGGTCATAAAGAGAAAAACACAACTGAAAAATGAGTAAAATACTTTATAGAAACAGATAAAATAAGAACAAAATTCATTTGGAAAACAAAAGATCTAGAATAGCAAAGAAAAATATGAAAAGAAAGAGATAGAAAGAGAAATAGCATTTCCAGATCTCAAACTATATCATCAAGCAGCAGTCATCAAAACCATCTGGTCTTGGTTAAATAATTGAAAGTGCATCAATAACAAGAGAGAAGCAGAAAAAATGAAATTAATAATCCAAGTGAAAATATGTCACCTAGGGGAAAATTCCCTATGTGATAAAAACTGCTGGGAAAACCGGAAAGCAGTCCTGTAGAAATTACCGTCCAAGTAAACCATCACATCAGCAGCAAATAAAGATAGATTAAGATTTCTTCTTTATGTATCTTTATTCTTTTACTTCCTTTCTCTTTTTGCTATTACTAGCATTTCCAGAACTATATCAAATAGAAGCCTGGAGAGTGGCCATTCTTGCTTCACCCTCATATTTATTAGAAAAGTTTCTTGGGCATCTCCATTGCATATATTTGATTGGAGGTTTAGATAGATGCTTTTAGTGATATTTTTAAAGTGTTAGGTTAAGGTTGCTCTATGGAGTTTTTAGCCTAAAAGTGTGTTGCATATAATCAGGCTTGTCTTATATCTACTGACATGATCATCTTGTTTTAGATGTCTGGGGTTTTAATATGATTGATTATGTTCATTGTTTTCCTAATATTTAATCATCCTTACATTCCTGGTATACATTTCACTTGATAATAATCAATGATTTCTTGGATAAGTCACTCTAGTCTCTTTGAGTTTTGTTTAAGGTTTTTAAGTTAATAGTCATTCATGATATTGGCCTATAATTTTCTTTCTGTCTTTCATCTTTCCCTATTTTAGATATTGTCTATAATTGTATCAAAAAATTTCTGGAAGGCCATTTTCTCAGTTTTTCAAAATAATCTATCGAGCATGCATTTATTTAAAATGTTGATAGAATTCTCCTGTGAATCCATCAAAATTAAGAGTTTTTTCTTTGTAGTTTCTTTACAACTAAATGTTTTCTTCTGAAACTGGGTCACTAACGATTTCTATCTAGTCTTCTGAAAGTTTAGATATTTTCTATTTTTGAGGTTATTCCTTGATTCCTTGATTTTTTGGTTTTAAGTTTTGTTAGCGTATTAATGTGCATACTATACTACATTCTGATTATGTTTACTTTCTTCTGATTCTTTGTGATTTCACCTTTCCCATTTACTATTCTATTGAATGGATTTTCTGCTCTCTTCTTTTCATCGGATTAGCTAAGGGTTGGTCAATTTTACTCATCTTTTCAAAGAACTAGCTTTAAATTTTATTTGTTACTTCAATGAGAGTTTTTGTTTCCAATTTTTCCCTAATTTTTAATATTTCCTCTTTTATGCTTATTTTAATCTTGTTTATTAGTTGGTTTTATGATTTTTTAAAATCCATATTCATTTCACTAATCCTCTTTTTCAATTTTGTTCAGATATATTTCTCAGAATTTTATTTTCCCCTCTGGGAACTATTTTAGTTGCAGCCCAGAAATTTTATGCTATTTTGTCATTAAAATTTTCTTTTAAATAGTTATTTTTTCTATTATTTGTTCTTTGATGGACTCATTATTTAAGATTTCATTATTAATTCTTCATTTTGTTCTGCATCTTCTGTTTGTGGTCCCTGAATAAATTTCAGTTTATCGTTGTATGGTCTAGAAAAGATATATTAACCATTTCTGCCTTTTTTATATTTGTTTAAAATATCTTTATGCCCTAATACATGGTCAATTTAAGTAAAAGTTTCATGTGATACTGAAAAATATCTAACTTATTTCAAAAATATAATTATTTTTATTGTAGTTTCTCTAGCAATTTGTTCCATTCCATATTTTTCTTTCTCTTAGGTTTATCCAAAATGAATAAAGGAATATTGAAGTCTCCTGTCACTATTCTGTTATTAACAATTTATTTTTGAAGTTCAGATGTTTCCTTGATGAATTTAGATGCTAAGACATTTGAAGCCTATAAGCTTATTACAAAAACTGATTTATTGTTTATAGTTCCTTTCAGCATAATATAAGGTCCTTATTTATCTTTTTTAATGTTTGTTCTTGATTTATCAGATAGCATGATTTCAAATACTGCTTTGTGCTGGGGGCGTGGCAGGGGGTTCTCTTGATGTATACTAAAATTTTCCATATCCTCTCATTTTTATTTTGTATGTCTTTGTTTTTTAAATGTGCTTCTAAGCAATAGATTCTAAGACTTTTTAAATCCAATCTGTCACCCTTTTTGTTGTTGTTGTTTTATTGGATTGTTTAACCCATTTACAAGTTATGGATTGGTTTTGGGTTTTCTTCCATGACTCTAATATTCAATATTTTTCATGTTATGCTTTTCCCTCTTCCGATCTAAATACAATATTTTGTCTCTTCAGTAATTTTCATCTTTCTTAAACTGGTAGAGCCCTTCACACTTGTGTCCCTGATTATCCAACCCATACTGATTTCCATTCTCTCCCTTGGTTACTGTTCTCTCCTGCCATTTTTCCCTCAAAATGTCTTCCCTGTGTCTATACTCTTCCATTCCCCCAGCTGCCAGGTGTCCCTTGGTGTTCCAACTGCCCCTCCAAATATAAGAGAAGGAGACTTTTCAAGCACCAAATTCCCCAGGCTACACCCAGTAAAAGGTCCACATATCTGAACAGGAAACATCTCTCTTCACCCACAGAAGCGTTCATCAATGGAACATCCTCCCACAACCAAAGTAAGGCCTCTTCCTTCCTTCTCCCCTTTTCAATCCTTCCTTTCTTCCTCCTCCTCCAGCCCCCTGTAGTTTCTTCTCTTTCTGAGACCACAGAGGTCACCTTCCCCCCTATACTAGCCCTTGATTGGATCCCAACACATCACATACTCCTCTCTGCCTTCCCCTCTCTCCCTGCTTCATTTACTCTCCCCTGTTGTAAAGTAGCAACCCCCTAACTCCCCCAAAAATATGATTCACCAGTAGGCTCTATCTTCTCTGGTTTACCTCTGTCTCCCTGTGTTTATTTACCAAGAAGCCTCTTACTGCACTCTGTGGTCACTCTGTAGTGGTTGTTATCATCCTTGCCTGTTGCATTTATTCACAATGCCTGCCTTTCTGTTGTTCAGAGTGTGGAGAAGCAAATAATCTTTTCAGCTCAGGTTCTCCTGCTAAAAATATTTCAAAGTATTTCCTACTCCTGAATGTGCATCTTTTTTCCTGTGTGGTTAAGCTCAGATTTTCAGGAGAGGTCACCCTGGCATGCATTCTTAGATTCATTATTCTTTAGATCACCTTATTCTCCTCCCATCTACCTTTTCTAGTGAGTGCAGAAGAGTCATGTTATTCAACTGACTTTTCCTTTGTATTTGAAAGTCTTTCTTCTGATCACTTGCAGAATTTGTTGTTTCTGAATTTAATTCTTGTATAGTTACCTTCATTTTGATGCTGAAATCTTTGACCTGTCTTGTTCTGGGCGATCTATAGTCCTTAAGTAATCTCTAAACATCCTTTCTTCAAAGTCAGTGTTTTGCTTGCATAGATTCTTTTGATGTTATTGTTTTGCATCTCTTCTTCTATGTTCTCTTTCATTTTTGTAGATTTGCATTCCTAATTCATTCTTCTCTTTTTTATTTCCTTGGTGAAGAATTAATTTTTTTTTATTCTGCCCTTTATTTTTGCTATGCAGACCATCAATTCTATCTCATAATTCACATTTCTCTTAAGCCATTCAGGAAGAGTAGGTTGGGGTTCCACATTCTTCTCAAATTCCACAGCATCCTCTGCTACATCAAGTATTAGATCATCATCTTTTGCTTGGCTGTATTTTTTCCATAGATACTTGAACCCACTTTCTAAATCTGGAGGCCATATTTCCTTCTGTTGCCATTTTTTGTATTCATTTATCTCTTTATGATCAAAATCTTTGGTAATTCCAGCCTCCCCCCCCCCCCATACACACACACACACCTTTCTTTATTCACTATCATTCTCTTTCTGACTCTCTCCCTTCTACTCATGCTTTCCTTTGGGGCTGGATCTCAAAGTGTCTTAGCCTCCTTTCAAAGGGAGACATTTACAGTTGAGCAGACTGTCTCTACCCTAAGTGGCTTTTGGGTGGTCAGAACATTCAGGTGGCCCACAGTGGATGCCTTTCCCTTAGGCTTAGAGGAGGGCTCTACTTTCTCTTTGGCCCCATCCCCCCCCCCCCCCCCCCGCACCCCCACTCACATAGAGAACTTTGTCCCAGCTTACTTATTACTCCCATCCTTCCTTCAGACTCAGAGCACTGGGGGTAGGGGGTGGGGAGTGGAGAGCCAGGTGGAAAATGGCCCCAAACAGACTTTGGTACTTTGTGGCAGGGGGTGACTGGAAGAGAACTGAGTCCCCTGGAGGGGGGCATCTAACCCCTCTCTATGGGAATCTGGTCTCCACCTTTTGTCTGTGGGAGGCCCTGGGGCAGGATGCCTCAGGAGGAAGGACTTCACCCACACATCCTTCCCTCCTGCTAATTGGGATTACTCTGAGTTCATTCTGTCTGTATACTATATGATTCAGTGGATGGCAGTCAGTGTGAGGAAGACCCCAGTTCAAGGCTCACCTCTGCCACATAGTGCTGGATGATCTTGGACAAGTCACTTCCCTTCTCAGTACTGCAGGTAACCTTCTAAGCGGCAGATCAGGGGCTGATGAACATTCATAGAAGAAATTCCTCACTGGAAGTTCCCTTCCACAATGTCACTACAGGTCGGGCACCCGTGGGTGCAGAATAAGTGCTTGTTGAAAGGCTGTTAATCTGCTGGGTTCCAGAGATCCAAAGACTAAACCGAAATGGTCCATGCCTTGGGGATGGCTTTAGCTGCAAGGCTACAGCGCGCACAGCGGGGGTTCAGTCAGGAAAATAGAGCAGAAGCCGAGGGGACTCGTGTGTGAGAGCGCCCCGATGCCCCTAGAACGGAGGCTCTTGGAGGCCAGGGCCGTCCCCTTGTGGTCTCGGTGCCCAGCTCAGCGTCTGCACGTGATCAGCCCCTAACAAAAGTCTGTGTCCGCGGCTCGCCCGGTGGGGCAGCTGCTAGAGGGCAGGAGCGCTCCCTCCCTCCGCGCTTGCACCCTCAGTGCCCGGCCGGTAGTAGCAGCGTCCCCCGCCTTTAGCTCTGGGACGCCGCACAAGCGGAGCCCCCAGACAGCACCTGCGCGCAGCCGCCCTGCGGGCTCTGTCAAGATTCGCCGCCCCCAGCCGCCAGCCCCGCCCCCCGCCCCCTGCCCCACCGCAGATAAAGATGAAGCGATTCCCCGAACGGAGCAGAGGTCCGGCCCACGGCGGCTCCCCAGCCAGCCCCAGCTTCCCCAAGGCCTTCTGCTTGTTCCCTCTCTCCCGAAGGCCGAGATGTCCGGCTCCCTCGTCCCGGTTCTCCTCTTCGCCGCCGCTCTAGTTCCTGGTAAGTTGTCTCCGGGGGCGCGCAGGGAAGCCTGCCGAGAGGCGCAGCTGCTTTCCTGCCTGCCCCACTTCTTTCTCCGCCCCTGCAGCTGGCCGGACGGCCGTCGCCCTGGAGCAGAGGCCCATCTCCATCACCCGAAATGCCAAGCAGTCCGCCAGTCTGAACTGCAAGATTCTGAACCCCGTCTCCGATTACGTCCACTGGTACCGCTCCCAGGAGGGCAGGGCCCCCGAGCGGCTGCTCGTCTACTCCAGGAGCAAGTCCGAGTCCGTCCCGGACCCAGGATTCAGCGCGGACAAAGTGCGGGCTTACAAAGGGAAGGACGACACCTGTAGACTGATAGTGAGTGACCTGCAGGTGAGCGACTCTGGGGTGTATCACTGCGCCAGCTGGGACGGACCACAGCGGCACGCGCGGCGCAGCCCCCCAGCATAAAATCTCCTCCGCGATAGCTGGCGCTTCCAGCCAAGCCCCCAAGTCAGTAAAGGCTGGGCCCCCGGAGCCTTCACTGCACTTCAAGCCCCAGGACAAGCCCGGGAACGTTGGCCAAATGCTGGAGAGCTGGCGTCCCCGAGATTGGTGGAACCCACTCCTTCCTCCGCTTACACTCTGCATGGCACTGCCTTTGAATTCAAAGCACTTGGGTTCAAATCCAGCCCTAATGTGTACTCCTTGTGGAGGAGGGAGCATCCAGGTAGTACAGTGGATGGAGGGCTGGGTCTGCAGTCTGAGAGACCCAGACTCAACTCTGACTAGCAAGTCACTTAACCTGTGTTTGCCTCAGTTTCCTCAAAATGAGAATATGAATAGCACCACTCTCCCATGGTTGTTGTCAGGATCAAATGAGTTAATAATAATAAAGTGCTTAGCATTGTGCCTGGTACCTAAGTACTTAATGAATGGTAATTTAAAGAAATTTTTAACTTACCAGCTGTGTGACCCTGAATAAGTCACTAAACCCCCAATGCCTAGTCCTCACTACTCTTCTGACTTGGAACCAATACACAGTATTGATTTTAAGATAAAGGTCAAGGTTAAACAAAATACAAATAAAATTTTATTTTCTCACAATTACATGTACAAGAAAAGTTTAATATTCATTTCATAAAAAATTTGAGTCCCAAATTCTCTCTTTGTCCCACCTTCCTTCCCACCTCTCCCCACTCCTTGAGATGGTAAGTAATCTAATGAAGACTTTACATATGTAATCATGTAAAATGATAAATGTCCATTATTATTCATCACTTAAACTCTGGACTCTGTTTCCCCATCTATAAAATAGGGAGGTTGTATGAAATGACCAGTGGGGTTCTTTCTTGATCTAGATCTTTACTTTTCAAGCCTCTACATTCCTCAACCTCCCTGAGCCTCATGAGGTTTCCTCATATGTAAAAAGAGGGAGTTGGACTAGAAAAAATAATAGCTAATATTTATATCATGTTTCAAATACATTATTTTATTTCATACTCATAATATCCCTGGGAGGTTTGTGCTATAATGATGCTCATTCTGTCTGGGGTGGACATAAGTTAATGACTTACCCAGGGTCACTGTACTTGTAAGTATTTGAAGCAGGACTTTGACTCGAGTCTTCCTGACTTCAAATCTAGCTATCCCAGATGACCTCTGCAGTGCCTCCCAACTCTCAGTCTCAAATCCTGTGATTTTGAACTTCTCCAAAGAGGAGGTCAAGGAAAGGCTCTTATCCTAGATATCTTTTACTGCATCGTCCCT
The DNA here is from genome assembly GCF_027887165.1 of Monodelphis domestica. Classification (NCBI taxonomy): domain Eukaryota; kingdom Metazoa; phylum Chordata; class Mammalia; order Didelphimorphia; family Didelphidae; genus Monodelphis; species Monodelphis domestica. Next base: position 7,815,053 of record NC_077233.1, read on the forward strand.
CCCTGGTTAGGTCTAGTACTCAAAAGTAGATTGTTTATAACCCACCACAAGAGAGATTGCTTGACTCTGGTGAGTGGTCTGTGGGCACTAGAAGTTGGAGATGGAAATCACTTGTGCAGAGAGAGGCCTTTTTCTCTCATTTCCCCACTAAAACTTACAGTTTCTCATACCCTCCATTGCCTCCTTCATTTCCTGAATTCCTACCCATCTTTTGAAGCCCAGCTCACATACTACCTGCTCCATCAAGTCCCCCCAATCTCTTCTGTAGATAACAATCTTCCCCTTGAACCTTACATGGTAAATGGCTCTGCACCTCTCAAATTCACTTGGTAAATTATGTGATATAAGTGGAGTGCCTATGCATGAGTGCTATGAAAGAAGGTATAACAGGGACAGCAAGTTTTGAAGATGTCCATGGGGCAACATGGGGGAGCTGGGCTAGGAATATGGAGGACTTGGAAGAATCTGGAGAGACAGATACAGAGACACAAAGATACAGACATACATATGTAAGGAGAGAAAGAGACAAGACATACAGAGAGAGAGACAGAGACAGAGAAGGAGGGAGGGAGGGAGAGACAGAGACAGAGACAGAGAGAGACTGAAAGAGACAGAGAGAGAGAGAGAGCATTTATTGTTTATTATATTAAATGCTGAAGCCACAGAAGTAGAAAGAGCAAATCCCTTCTTATTGCTGGATCCAGTTTCTCACTTAATGCTGCCCAAGGTCAAATTGCTTTCCTTGGCTACCATGTTAATTCATATTCAGTGGACTTTAGTACATTAAAAATCTCCAACCTTTTCCAGACAAGGTGCTTTCTGGCTGTCTCTCTTATACCTGTAGAGCTGATTGTTTATGCCCAAGTATAACAATTTGTTTATCTCATCCAGATTCATTTTATTTTATTCAGCCTTATATATTAACTTCACAAGAGGTTACTGAATCTTGATCTTGTTCACCAATATGTTGGCTCTCCCTCCAAGCTTGGTGTCATCTTCAAATTTAATTAACATGCCATTTATGCCTTTATATACTATGGGTAAAAATCTTAAACAGCACCAATCATTACACAAAGGCCTGGGGGACTCCACTGATGACATCCTTCCCAGAAACAATTTGTGGCTGGCCATTGTGGAGATAATTTTAGGGTTGTGACTTAAAATCTAAATTAATTAGTCTCCAGGGAAAATCCCAAATAAAATACCCAGGTCAGTCTGGAAATTTATGGTAATTTTAATTAATGTAGAGGGAAGGATTTAAGGAGAAAGAGGGAAGAGGGTGTAGGATTTCTCCTGCCTGACCTGTGCCAAGGGAAGTTCAAGATCTCTGCCGCTAGGTCTCTGAAGGAGATTAGAGGTTTCTAAGAGGATAAAGTTTGGAAAGTAAAGGAGGAAAAACTCAATCAGAAACAAACCACCAAACCGGACAATAGCTGTAGCCACGCCAAGATGTTCATTCTTTCTGGGGTGGACATAAGATAAGTGAGTTACCCAGGATCATTGTACTTGTAAGTATCTGAAGCAGGATTTGAACCTGAGTCTTCTTGACTTCAAATCTAGCTATCCCAAATGACCTCTGCAGTGCCTTCCAACTCTCAGTCTCAAATCCTGTGATTTTGAACTTCTCCAAAGAGGAGGACAAGGAAAAGACTTTTATCCTAGATGTCTTTTTCTACATTTTTCCTCCCTGGTTAGATCTAGTGCTCAAAAGTAGATTGTTTATCACCCACCACAAGAGAGATTGCTTGACTCTGGTGAGTGGTCTGTGGGCTCTGGAAGTTGGAGATGGAAATCATTTGTGCAGAGAGAGGCCCTTTTCTCTCATTTCCCCACTAAAAATTATAGCTCCTTATATGCTCCCTTGCCTCCTTCATTTCCTGAATTCCTACCCATCTTTTGAAGCCTAGCTCACATACCACCTCCTCCATCAAGTCCCCTCAGTCTCTTCTGTAGTTAACAATCTTATCCTTGAACCTTACATGGTAAATTGCTCTGCACCTCAAAAATTCACTTGGTAAATTATGTGATAAGTTAGTCATATGTGTATAGTTGACAATAAATCTGTGTCACTGTAACAATTAAAGTACTGTTTGGCATAAACTGTAACAGTTAAAAGAGTGGTTGCCTTAAATTGTGACCGTGGAAATATGGTTTCAAGACATTGTCTTGAGTTAAATCAAATATAAAGTGGTCGCCAGGGAAAAATTTCCAAATATCAAATATATCCAAGTCAGCTGGGTTTTTATGGAGATTTTAATTAATACAAATAAGTAATTAGTGAAAAACGGAGAGTAAGAGGAAACAATGAGATAAGGGCTAGGCCAGCCTAGGCCCAAGCCCTAAGAGAGACATCAGTCAGTCTTTAATCCACTCACCCCAAGATTTGTCCCAAGCAAGATTCTAGTGTTCAGAGAAACCCACCAGTTCAGCTCCTGAGCTCCACTTCAGCTTCCAAGGCTGAATTCCTCCTCAGAGAGTGGTCTCAGAGAGAGTCCTTCTCAGAGAGAGTTTTCTTCTCTCAGCTTCTGACCTCCTTTTAAAGAGAATTTTCTCCTATGTCACCTCTCCTAAGTTCTCACATCTACCAATCACAGTAGACATTTTCCAAAGGACAGACCATTCTTAATTCATACCTGAGTAGACTAAACTTTTGAGGAATTCACACCTGAGTAGACTAAAACCTCACATCTCTTTTGTTAAGGCTTGTCCCTTATAAGTTTGCAAGTTGCCTGACCTTCATAGGTACTTAGCACCTTCCTAAAAATAGACTTAACTTAAGAATTTTGCTTCACTATAAGTATGAGTTAAGTACTTTTTCATTGTCCAGTAAAGAGTTTTACAACTTTATCTTCCCCTAAAGTATGCTTAAGTATGGGTGGAGTAGAGTTCTCACATTTCTGACTAAGTCCCTTCATTGTTTAAAATGGAGAATGGTCTTAACCAAGTGTTCTGAAGTTGGGTCTGAGAATTTTTAAGATTCACACACTGGGGACAACACCTATGCTTCCCCCAAAAAAGTGTGTTGGCATTATCACCCACTGGATGAGTCCAAATCCTCCTAACAATATGGAATCTGAGCCCCCAACAATGGGGACTAATAGACGGGAGGGGAAGATGTTTTGGGCTGAGAATCCTGGAGATGATGAGTGGAGTCACAGAATAGATAACTGATGAATTTTCTAAGAATATCATCACTTTCATTTGATTGTTATTTTAAGAGATGTAAGTGGAGTGCCTATGCATGAGTGCTGTGAAAGCAGGTAGAACAGTGGCAGCAAGTTTTGAAGATGTCCATGGGGCAACATGGGCGAGCTGGGCTAGATTATGGAGGACTCAGAACAATCTGGAGAGACAGGTACACAGACTCAAAGATACAGATATACATATGTAGGGAGAGACAGATAGAGACAGAGACACAGAGATAGAGAAAGAAAGAGACAGACAGAGAGAAAGAGAGAGAGAGAAGAAGAAGGAAGGGAGAGAGGGAGAGAGACAGAGAGAGAGACAGAGACAGGGAGAGAAGAAGGGGGGGAGAGAGAGCATTTATTGTTTATTATGCTAAGTGCTGAAGCCACAGAAGTAGAAAGAGCAAATCTCTTCTTATTGCTGGATCCACTTTCTCACTTAATGCTGTCCGAGTTCAAATTGCCTTCCGTGGCTACTATATTAATTCATATTCAGTGGACATTAGTACATTAAAAATCTCCAACCTTTTCCAGACAAGCTGCTTTCTGGCTGTCTCTCTTATACTTGGACAGCTGATTGTTTATGCCCAAGTATAACGATTTGTTTATCTCATCCAGATACATTTTATTTTATTCAGCCTTACATATTAACTTCACAAGAGGTTACTGAATCTTGATCTTGTTCACCAATATGTTGGCTCTCCCTCCAAGCTCGGTGTCATCGCCAAATTTAATTAACATGCAATTTATGTCTTTATATACAATGGGTAAAAATGTTAAACAGTACCAAGCCATACACAAAGGCCTGGGGGACTCCACTGATGACTTCCTTCCAAAGAACAATTTCTGCCTGACCATTGTGGAGATAATTTTAGGGTTCTGACTTAAAATCTAAATTAATTGTTCACCAGGGAATAATCCCAAATAAAATCCCCAAGTCAGTCTGGAAATTTATGGTCATTTTAATTAATGTAGAGGGAAGGATTTTAAGGAGAAAAGGGAAGAGGGTATCGGATTTCTCCTGCCTGGCCTGTGCCAGGGGGCTTCAAGATTGCCACTGCTAGGTCTTTGAAGGAGATTAGAGGCATCTAAGAGGATAATGATTGGAAAATAAAGGAGGAAAAAAACTCAGTCAGAAACTCACCACCGAACTGGACAATACCTGTAGCCAAGCCAAGATGCTGAAAGGCCCAGCATACTGCCACCAGCCACCTCTCCACTGCAAAAGGTAGTGGAGAGAGGAAGTGACACAAAATATATAGACCTTTTACTCTTGTATTCCCTCCTCTGAATTTTCACATCTACCAATCACATCAGAGGCTTTTCTCCAGGACTGCCCATACTTTTAGTTCTCATCTTCCTTGATTAGATTATATCTTTTGAGCTACTTCACACTTCTTTGTTAAGTTCACCTTTTGTGAGTTACTTAACTTTTTTGTGATTAATTTACCCTTCATAGTTACTTAACACCTTTTTGTATTAAGATCTTAAAATAAGTATAAGAACAGTATGAAATATTTTACCAAATAATTTCTGAAAATAAGGATAAATTATAGCTATAGAGTGGCCCTGTTTTTAGCAATTTAGCAGTCTTGTCATACAGGGAAATGAATTTAATTTAGTGTGGTCTACGTTATTTCAAATGCTCACCTTCCATTTTAGAATCAATACTGTGCCTGGGTTCCAAAGCAGAAGAATGGCAAGGGCTAGATAATGGAAGTTAAGTGATTTGCCTATGGTCACACAGTTAAGAAGTATCTGAGGTTATATTTGAACCCAGGACCTCCTGTCTGTAGGCCTGGCTCTCCATCCATTAAATCAACTAGTTTTCCCCAGCTTGATCTCTCCTTGATGAAGAATTTAGGTGGTCCAATGGAGAGAGTGCTGGGCTTGGAGTCAAGAAGACCTGAGTGTGAATTTTGCCTCAGAAACTAGTCATGTGACCCCTGGCAAGTAATTTAACATCTTTCAGTCTTAGTTTCCTCATATGAAAAAGGGGGGAAAGTAATAATGGCATGTATTTCACAGGGTCTTCATGAGTATCAAATGAGATAATACATGTAGAGGGTGTTGACAATCTTAGAATATTATATAAGTGCACTCAATGAAGCTGGTTGGTTTCTTTAAATCATCACTTCCTTTCCTTTCATTCATTCATTGATCTTTTTAATAACACATTCTAGGGGCATCTGGGTGGCTAAGGGGACAGTGAATCAGGTCTACAGACAGGATGTTCTTGGTTCAAATCGGACTTTAGACAGTTCTTTGTACTGTGACCCTGGGCAAGTCACTTAACTCCAGTTACCTACCCTCACCATTCTTCTGTCTTGGAACTGATACAAGACAGAAGGTAAGGATTTAAAACCATTATAATACATTCTAGAATTGTATCAGTAATTGAAGTAAGGAGCACTGGCCTATACTCTGAAGATCATATTCTGGGCTATGGTATTTTTTAATTGGAACTTCTCTGATTTGATGGTATTTCTCTTATTCTCTATGATCTCTCAGAGATCACTGCTAATGGCTTCCCTGCCATGTCTGACTATACTCTTAGTACCCAAGGATGTAACTCAGCTAGGAGAGCTTACAGACTCACCAAAGGTAGCAAGGGGTTGTTTAGTGCTCCCTTACAACTCCTTAGTGGTTGATCCTTTCCTGCTCAGAGGACATTCTCACTGGTGGAATCGCACTCGCGCACTCCGTGCATGCACACACACACACACTAGTTATCCACCTCTGCTGTCAGAGTTATCAGTTACTGTCTATCCCTCCCTCCAGAAGGGTTCCTAGTTATTCTTTGATCTCTTTCCCCCAACGTAGCTTTTTAAGAAACCAATTTGTCATCCTTATCTTTCTTTTCTCAGCAGCCTCCACTCCATTCTCAGCTGGAGCACCTCAAAGCTTTCCATAAAAGATCCTGTCCTGTTGGTGGCATTCGTTCTCCATTGCCTTCTCCTGCTTACCTCTTCTAACCTAAGAGGGTTACTGAATTCTCTTGGTGTCTACAGGGGCGTCTTTCGACAATCACTCTTTTACCCCCTTGTGTGAGACTTGGAGAGAGAGCAAGTGGTTAAATGTGGGGATTGAGTGAACCAGGCAGCCTCCAATTTGTGACTTCCTTCTGGAGGCAGCTTAGTTCCCTTTCTATCTAGTTCTGGATCTAGCCCAAACTCAGCAGCAATACCAGTACACAATGACACCACAAAATGCTATCACGAATGAAGAGTTCTCCACAAGCACGTCCATTAAACTAAGCATGTAGGACGGGAAGGCAGAAGAGGCATTTGCTGAGTATCTCACAGCGTCGCTAGCTTGATCCTACACAATTGTCCTGTGGGGAAGGCACCCTGGGTGCCCACTGCACAGATGAGAACACTCAGAGGTCCTCTGAACCCTTGGTCAAGTCTCCCCACATCCCTCAAACTAAAGAACCCCAAATGAGCCCCATTTCTGAGCTGGGGATTTATGAAGATGTTGGGCATGCAGCAGGGTCACGAGAGGGGCTCTGTGGAAGGAAAAGGCCATCAGACTTCATGGTGCCCAGTGCTTTGTTGCTGTCTCACTGTGTGTCTAAGGCCACACAAATCCCTCTGTGTCTCTGTTCCTGGGTCTATAGAGCAAGAAGCTGAATTCAAAGAGGCCTTTTATCACTAATATTCTAATACCCTCAGATGCCCTTAGAAGAATGTGAGAAAGCCCAGTACTGCCCCCCAATGGATACATTTAAAGGATCAGTGATAGTGCCTGGTCCTTAGTTGAGTGCTTATGAAAGGGCAATAAGTTAAGGGAGAAAGGATGGAGAAAGTGGGAATGAGAAGGCTTGCAGATGGCCAAGTTTGGGTGGAATATGCACTAAATCAAATGAGATGGGGGTCATTTTCTTTGTTAACTAATGAATATTCATTGTCTATGGACTCACTCTGGAAACTCAATGCATTATTATTTCCCTTAATGGATAGCAGAGGGGTGTTTTATCCTTTCTCATTGGGCCTTCTTGAAGGAGGTCTACCCACCCTTTGGTTTCTCTCTCTTTTATCTCTTTTGCTGGCTCTTGGCCTGTGTTCAGTGTGGGCCCCTGGACCACAGCACCTGCATCTCTGCCCACCCCCAGCCCAAATGGAAGTGCCTCTAAGAAAGCAGAGTTGGGAGTGGCCTTTCTGCTCTTTGGTCCCAACCTTCAAGGCTCCTCCCATCCCAATCCCAATGTAATATGATGACTGACCAATGGAGGGAGAGTCCTTGGAGCAAGTTTAGAACCAGGACCCAGAAGAAAGGGTCAAGGGAGAATCTCTCTGGTCTCTTACAGCTAGGAGCATGAGGGGAACCCTTCTCTTGCTTTTGCTTTCCCTACTTCCTGGTAAGTCTGTTGTGGCATTGGAGATGGGGTTTGGATGATGACACATTGGTTGACTGGGGTTGGGTGATGACCCATGGCTTCTTCCTCCTCTTCTCTTCTGATGGTTTAATTCTCATTGCAGCTCACCTGTCCTGTGCCCACATGAAGCAGGAGGTCTCTGTCGCAGGCATTCAGGGAGACTCGGCTCGAATCACCTGTCAGGTCTCTACTGTTTTCGGCTGGATACACTGGTACCGGTTTCAGGATGGGAAGCCCCCACAGCGCCTTCTCTACTTGTCCTGGGAATCAGGCGAGCTGCGTTTTGATGAGGGCTTTGGCAGTAATAAATTCCATGCTTTTAAGGATCAGTTTAATGGTGAGAAGTTTATCTTGTTAATCAAAAAGCTGGAAGTGAGAGACAGTGGCATGTATTACTGCGCTATCAGGGACTACCACAGTGCACCAGGATGCATCTCCTCCCCACACAAAAGGCCCTGCTGGCAGCAACTTGGAGCAGCTGGTGCTGAACAAAGCAGGGAAAGCCTCTGCTTCAACCCAACCCTGTCCTTACTCTCCTCAGCCTGTGCAGGACCTCAGCCAATCTTCCCTCCATGGATGGGGAAAGTCCTTCAGCTAGCCCAAAATACCCCACCACCCTCCTCTCATCTAAACCCTTGAGAAAATTCATTGAGGGTGTACAAGTCCATCCTAAAATTCCCCAAGGCTAACTGAACACCAAGTGTTTATGCTTGGACAACTCTCTAAGGTAAGGTTAAAGGTCACAATGTAATAAGAAGATTGGCCAGTGGAGGGAGAGTCCTTGGAGCAAGCTTAGATTTGCCCCCTCTCATGGATTACATGAGGAATGCCAAAGGAGCTAAATTCTGAAGCGAGCTTACACACCAAAAGATGGATACAGTCTTCCCTTGGCTCCTTTGTCTGTTTACTTCCTGACTTTGATGGACCCAAGAACTCCTTAGAGCTGCAAAGTGGGAGAGGAGCTGTGGATGTCCTGATTCCCACCCTCTTGCCACGTGTCCTTGAACACACAGCACCTCTTTTGGTATGTGTTTCTTCTTTCCTGGTCTTGGACAATTGAATATTCCAAGAAGGGAGTACCCAAGTGACTGGTGAGACTGGAAGAGCCATCAAAGCCATCAAGAGTGGCTGAAGCCAGGAACAACATTATCCACTTCCAGGGAGAAGTCAGCCTGGTGGTGGATTGGCCTATCAGCTGAAATGCCACAAGCTGGAAACAACCAGCCCAGTGGATTCAGGGAGCAGCTACTCCTTCACTAGTGCCTCCCTTCAAACTGAGGGGAGGCCCCTCCATTGGGGAATGGCTGACCAAATTGTGGCATATGATGGTGATGGAATACTAATGTGCTGTAGGAAGTGATGAACTCCTTGATATCAAAAAGAGCTGGAAGGACCTCCATGAACTGATGTGCAATGAAGTAAGCAGAACCGGGAGAATATTTTAGGCAGTAACTGAAATACTGTGGAATGATGAAATGTGACAGACTTTACTGCTAACAGCAATGCAGGGATCCAGGATGGATTGTGAGGGACTCATGAAAAAGGATGCTCTCCATGTCTAGAGAAAGAACTGTTGGAGTAAGAATGCAGATGGAAGCATATGATTTATCGTTTGTTTATTTGGGGGTATGTTTGGGGGTTTTGGCTTTCATCTGATGACTCTCTTACAAAAATGAATAATATAAAAGTAGGTTTTGTGTGATAATATATGTATAACCCAGAGGAGTTGCTTGTCAGCTCTGGGATATGGGAGGGAAGAAGGAAGGGAGACAACATGAATCATTTAACCTGTATGTAAATGTGTTACTGGAATAAAATAAAGATTTAAAAAAAAACCAACTAATGTCTCCTTTCAACGTAAACTTGCTGAGGGCTCTCTAAGACTCACAACAGCCTTAACGTGGCCTAACTGTACCAGATCTCAAAATTTATTATGAACTGGCAACCCTCAAAACAATCTGGTACTGCTTAAGAAAACGAGTAGTGGGTGAATGGGATGTATTAGGCACTCAACCTGGAATGGCAAATGGTCATAATAATCAAGTGCTTAGTGAACCCAAAGACCACGCTTTGGGGATAAGAACTCCATATTTGTCAATAACTTCTGGGAAAACTGGTAAACAGTATGACAGAAATGAAGCTTAGACCAACATCTCATGCCATATGTCAAGACAGAGTCAAAATACATACATGATTTAGAAATTAAGGTGGATATCTTAAACAAATTAGAGGCCCATCAGACTAACAGATAAGAGAAGAATTTATGACCAAACAAAATGCAGAGAATAATATGGGATGTAAAAAAGATAACTTTGACTTATATTAAATTTAAAAGGTTTTGCACAAGCAAAGCCAATGCAGCCAAGATTAGAAGGGAAACCACAAGAATGGGGAAAAATTTTTATGGCAAAGCTCTCATTTCTCAAATATGTCGAGAATTGTCTCAAATTTATAAGCCCGCAAGTCATTCGTTTCCCAATAGATAGATAGTTAAAGGATATGAAAATATAGTTCTTAAATGAAGAAATTAAAGCTATCTTTAGTTACATAAAAAAATGTTCCAATTACTATGAATTAGAGAAATGTAAACCAACATAACTCTGAGATACCACCTCAGACTGGATAATATGACAAAACGGAGATTATATAGTTGGAAGAGATGTGGAAAATGGAGACACTAAGACACCATTCATGGAGCTGTGAACTGATACAACCATTCTGGAGGGTGGTTTGGAACCATGCCCAAAGGGCCATAAAACTGTGCATGCCCATTGGCCCAGCAATTCCGTTATTGGTTCTGTATCCCAAGAGATCCAAGAGAGCAGAAAGGAACCTACCTGTACCCAAAAAATTATTTCTAGCAGCTCTTTTTGTAGTGGCGAAGAATGGGAAACTGAAGGGATGTCCATCATTGGGGAATGGCTGAACATGGTGTGGAATATGATTGCAGTGGAATGCTATTGCATCACAAGAAATGACAAATAGGACAATTTCAGAAAAACCTGGAAAGCCAAATGAAATGATGTACAGTGAAATGGGCACAACTAGGAGCACACTGGACATAGAAACAGCAAAATGTGTGGCGATCCACTGTGTGTGGCTGTAAAGGTTAAAATTTAGGGATATGGGGAGACTGAGGCAGGCAGAAATTAGTCTCTCTTTGCAAGGAGCATTATATTTTTTAGAGGTTTACTGAAGATTAAGGATTAAAGAAAAGTCAGGATAAGAAACACGTGCCTAGTCCAAAGTGGCCTAGACAAGATAACCTCACATCATGGAAGAGACGCCTCTGCTCCAAAAGGGAAGTCCAAGCAAGCCCTGCCTACGGGGAAGACCCTTTAAATAAAATTTTGCTCTCGTCCCAGGTGAGAATTCAGTGAGATTAGAGGGCATTCTGGGAGCTAGCAAGGACTCCTGGGGAATGGAGTCCAGAGTTCAAATCTCAATTTTACATGGCTCACGTATTATGAGCAATGCAGGGATCTAGGACAACTCCAAGACATTCGTGGTGAAAGACTCTGCCCTTGCCCTAGAAGGAATGCATAGAGTCTGGATGAATGCAGATGGAAGCAGACTACTTTGGTGTCATCCTCTCCACGGATTTTTCTCTAGCATAAGCACTATGTGATCTTTCACAACACCATGAACATGGAAATACATGTTGCGTAATAGCACAGGTATAAGCAGCAACATATTAGCTGCCATCTCGGGGAGGAGGGAGGGATGAGAGAACAGAGATCACCAGATGTCAGAGATGATTACTAAAGATCGTGTCAGCATCTACGTGGGGAAAAATGTCAAGACAGCGATCGAGTGGGGGAGGCACGTGCTGTCTGACAGATGAGGAAACTGAGGCTCGGGATAGAAACGGGACTGGTCCCTGTGCCCAAAGCCCTGAGAATCAGAAGCATGATCTGAGCTCTGGTCCTTTCCTGACTGCTTGTCAGCTCCTGCCTATGATGACATCATTTCACCTGGGAACTCTGAACACTTATTTCCTCCCAAAGGCAGACCCAGCTGGACAGGTAAACCTGGAAGGGAGGTGAAGGTGAGGGAGTCGGTGCCTTGTACGGGACGAGGCCGTAGTGGAGGAGCGAAGACTCAGGGATAGAGCCGGGATGGGAGGGTTTCAAGGCAAACCAGGGAAAACCCTTGAAGATGCCTCAGAGAGGGCCATTCCCTGTGCTTGGGGGCTGGCCTAGAGGCTGCTGCCATCCCCTCCAGCTCGGAAATCCGGTGGTTCTGTCTCCATATTGATCTCCAGTAAATATCATTCTTTCAGCGCAGATCAATATCTTTTCTTGGGCTGAAATGAAGTGGTGCAACAAGGATCACCTGTTTAAGATAATTCCAGCCACACACACACACACACACACACACACACACACACACACACACAGACACACACACACACATAGACAGTGTTAAATTGCAGTCTAGGCTATGTAGTGCTTCATTGAGCCACCAGAGGGCGCCAGAGAGTCAGAACTAAGTGGCAATAATGGAATAGACTAACAATAACTAGCATTTATATAGCACTTCACGTTTCACAAAGGATGTTACAAATAATATCTCGCCTGATATTGGAGCAATTATCATGACCACTTTTACAGAAGAGGAAACCAAAGAATTGTCCAATCACATAGCTAATAAATAGCTAAGGCAGGATTTGAACTCAGGTTTTCCTGACTCCAAGTCCAGCACTCTGCCAGCTGCCCCATTTCTCTGCCTAGTCCCATCGGCAGCACCAGAGAACAGCCAGTTTGTGTCCAAGAACCATTAGTCAGGCCTGGTGCCAGTGTGTGTGACTCAAACACAGCCCATGGTTACAGGGCAGGAAGAGGAGGTTGGACGGATGGATAACTCTGAAGCAGGTGTCATCAGGGGAAATCGAGAGATGGAGAATAAGGGAATCTGGTTGGGTTGCCTGAGGAACACTCCCAGGTGTCAGACAAATCCAGCGACTGGCTTTGGGGAAGCTGGAGAGGAGATGCACCCAGTCCTTTATCGATGACTACATCATTTAGCCTGTGGACGTGGACACTCATTCCATCCCCAAATTAAGCCCACCCATACAGTCAAACTTGGAATGGAGATGGTACAGGGTGGGGGCTGGTGCATTATACAAGGTGAGGCCAGAATCGAGCCCTGGAAAGTCAGCAGAGTTGGGAAATCACAGCAAAGTCAGCAGGAATCAGAGCAAAAGAAAACTGGCATAATTGCTGCTGTCTTCAGAGTCCCTGGAGCTCTTGGAGATGGAAAGAGAAACCCGCAAATGGCCGAATTGGAAGGGATATTGGAGAGCATCCCTTCCAAGTGCCTCATTTTCCTCCTGAGGACACAGAATAAAGAGCACAAACTCACAGTTCTATTGTGCTTTCCAGTTTCCGAAGCCTCCCCAAACCCTAGTTCCCTTCCCTGGTTGCTTCTTCTCCTGCCAAGTGTCTGGAGTAAGTCAAGATCTCATCACCTTCAATGGGATTGTTGCAATGACTCCCAATTGGTTTCTCTGCTAGCAAGTCTTTCCTTTTCCAATTCAGCTTCTATAGAAAAATAAAAGCCATTTTCTTCAACATTTCCCATTTCACACCCTCTCCCCAAGAAGTTCCAGGGGCTTCTTCTTGTTGTTAGGGCCTGAGTGTAGCCAAGGACCACACAGAGGCAGTGCAAGTCAGGCAAAGGGAAGCCTTTGTTACTAGTGCACTAGGGGTAACTCAGCAAGGTGAGTTCCCCCGAAGCACAGTCTGAGTAGGGTCTATATAGGTTATAGTGGGCATAGTTGAGTTACATGAAAAGAGAACATTCTGTTACTACTGTTGGCTAAGTTAGCATAACAGGTGGGTGATGCCGGGAAGACAGGAAAGGTAGGTGACTAGGTGACTACTGGCATACTGGGGTCCCATAACTCCTGGGACCTTGCCCAGAACACTCCATTGTGTGACATTCTGCTGCCCCTTACAGAGGGAGGGTCAGTTGATTTTTATTACATAACATTCCCCACTTCTGGTTGTTCGATGAGGAATCTTCCTCATGGCCATATTGTTGGTACATAGTTCAGGGATGATGTCCAAGGGTTGGTAGTGTTGCCTAAGCACTAAGAGCTGGACAGTGCTGATAGGATCCTTAATGAACTGAACCAAGCGCTAAAGGATACGGGGCCCAAAGGGCAGCAAGAGGATAAGAATCACCAAGGGACCCAGGAGGGTAGAAATGAGTGTGTTGAGCCAAGGGGACGACTGAAATAACTGCTGATACCATGCCTGGCCTGTTGCTCGCCCCCTCTCACTGGAGTCCAGGCTTCTTTTAATTGCGGCCACTGATTCCCTAACTCTATCAGTATGGTCTGCGTGAAAGCAACGTTCCTCCAGAAGGGCAGCACAGAGCCCCCCAGTTTTTAGAAAGAGGACGTCAAGACCTTGGCTATTTTGCAGGATGGCTTCTGAAAGGGAAATAAGGGACTTTTCCAGGTCTTCCAATGATTTTTCAAACCTCCTAAGATCAGTATTTATGGCCTGATGTGATGCTGTCATATCGATTTGGCAAAGGACTAGGGAGGTGATACCTGTACCTGTCCCTGCCAATCCAAGGATGGCTGCGAGGGTTAAGGCAATCCCTGGTTCCCATCAAACCCGAGGAGATTCTGATGCTGAGTGTTGTAGGGCTAAAATGTGAGAAATGTGAGAAAGCCCAGTACTGCCCCCCAATGGATACATTTAAAGGATCAGTGATAGTGCCTGGTCCTTAGTTGAGTGCTTATGAAAGGGCAATGAGTTAAGGGAGAAAGGATGGAGAAAATGGGAATGAGAAGGCTTGCAGATGGCCAAGTTTGGGTGGAATATGCACTAAATCAAGTGAGATGGGGGCCATTTTACTTTGTTAACTAATGGATGTTCATTGTCTGTGGACTCACTCTGAAAACTCAATCCATTATTATTTCCCTTAGTGGATAGCAGAGGAGTGTTTTAATCTTTCCCCATTGGGCCTTCTTGAAGGAAGTCTACCCACCCTTTGGTTTCTCTCTCTTTTATCTCTTTTGCTGGCTCTTGGCCTGTGTTCAGTGTGGGCCCCTGGACCACAGCACCTGCATCTCTGCCCACCCCCAGCCCAAAAGGAAGTGCCTCTAAAAAAGCAGAGTTGGGAGTGGCCTTTCTGCTCTTTGGTCCCAACCTTCAAGGCTCCTCCCATCCCAATCACAATATAATAAAACCAGTGACCAATGGAGGGAGAGTCCTTGGAGCAAGTTTAGAACCAGGACCCAGAAGAAAGGGTCAAGGGAGAATCTCTCTGGTGTCTTGCAGCTAGGAGCATGGGGGGAACCCTTCTCTTGCTTTTGCTTTCCCAACTTCCTGGTAATTCTGCTGTGGCATTGGAGATGGGGTTTGGATGATGACCCATTGGTTGACTGGGGTTGGGTGATGACCCATGGCTTCTTCCTCCTCTTCTCTCCTGATGGTTTAATTCTCATTGCAGCTCACCTGTCCTGTGCCCACATGAAGCAGGAGGTCTCTGTCACAGGCATTCAGGGGAGCTCAGCTCCAATCTCCTGTCAGGTCTCTAATGCTGCTTCCAGCTGGATACACTGGTACCGGTTTCAGGATGGGAAGCCCCCCCAGCGCCTTCTCTACTTGTCCCGGGAATCAGGCGAGCTGCGTTTTGATGAGGGCTTTGGCAGTAATAAATTCCATGCTTTTAAGGATCAGTTTAATGGTGAGAAGTTTATCTTGTTAATCAAAAAGCTGGAAGTGAGAGACAGTGGCATGTATTACTGCGCTATCTGGGACGACCACGGTGCACCAGGATGCATCTCCTCCCTACACAAAAGGCCCTGCTGGCAGCAACTTGGAGCAGCTGGTGCTGAACAAAGCAGGGAAAGCTTCTGCTTCAACCCTACCCTGTCCTTACTCTCCTCAGCCTGTGCAGGACCTCAGCCAATCTTCCCTCCATGGATGGAGAAAGTCCTTCCTCGAGCCCAACATACCCCACCACCCTCCTCTCATCTAAACCCTTGAGAAAATTCATTGAGGGTGTACAAGTCCATCCTAAATTTCCCCGAAGCTAACTGAACACCAAGTGTTTATGCTTGGACAACTCTCTAAGGTAAGGTTAAAGGTCACAATGTAATAAGAAGATTGGCCAGTGGAGGGAGAGTCCTTGGAGCAAGCTTGGATTTGCCCCCTCTCATGGATTACATGAGGAATGCCAAAGGAGCTAAATTCTGAAGCGAGCTTACACACCAAAAGATGGATACAGTCTTCCCTTGGCTCCTTTGTCTGTTTACTTCCTGACTTTGATGGACCCAAGAACTCCTTAGAGCTGCAAAGTGGGAGAGGAGCTGTGGATGTCCTGATTCCCACCCTCTTGCCACGTGTCCTTGAACACACGGCACCTCTTTTTGTATGTGTTTCTTCTTTCCTGGTCTTAGACAATTGAATATTCCAAGAAGGGAGTACCCAAGTGACTGGTGAGACTGGAAGAGCCATCAAAGCCATCAAGAGTGACTGAAGCCAGGAACAACATTATCCACTTCCAGGGAGAAGTCAGCCTGGTGGCGGATTGGCCTATCAGCTGAAATGCCACAACCTGGAAACAACCAGCCCAGTGGATCCAGGGAGCAGCTACTCCTTCACTAGTGCCTCCCTTCAAACTGAGGGGAGGCCCCTCCATTGGGGAATGGCTGACCAAATTGTGGCATATGATGGTGATGGAATACTAATGTGCTGTAGGAAGTGAAATACTGTGGAATGATGAAATGTGACAGACTTTACTGCTAACAGCAATGCAGGGATCCAGGATGGATTGTGAGGGACTCACGAAAAAGGATGCTCTCCATGTCTAGAGAAGCAACTGTTGGAGTAAGAATGCAGATGGAAGCATATGATTTATTGCTTGTTTCTTTGGGGGTATGTTTGGGGGTTTTGGCTTTCATCTGATGACTCTCTTACAAAAATGAATAAACCAGAAGTAGGTTTTGTGTGATAATGTATGTATAACTCAGAGGAGTTGCTTGTCAGCTCTGGGAGATGGGAGGGAAGAGGGAAGGGAGACAGCATGAATCATGCAACCTATATGTAAATGTGTTACTGGAATAAAATAAAGATAAAAAAAAAGTCTCCTTTCAAAGTAAACTTGCTGAGGGTCCTCTAAGAGTCACAACAGCCTGAAGGTGGCCTAACTGTACCAGATCTCAAACTTTATTATAAACTGGCAACCCTCAAAACAATCTGGTACTGGTTAAGAAAAAGAGTTTTACTGGTTTTCTAGATGGATAACTCTGAAGCAGGTGGCATCATGGGAAATCGAGAGATGGAGAATAAGGGAATCCGGTTGGGTTGCCTGAGGAACACTCCCAGGTGTCTGACAAATCCAGCGACTGGCTTTGGGGAAGCTGGAGAGGAGATGCACCCAGTCCTTTATCGATGACTACATCATTTAGCCTGTGGACGTGGACACTCATTCCATCCCCAAATTAAGCCCACCCATACAGTCAAACTTGGAATGGAGATGGTACAGGGTGGGGGCTGGTGCATTATACAAGGTGAGGCCAGAATCGAGCCCTGGAAAGTCAGCAGAGTTGGGAAATCACAGCAAAGTCAGCAGGAATAAGAGCAAAAGAAAACTGGCATAATTGCTGCTGTCTTCAGAGTACCTGGAGCTGGTGGAGATGGAAGGAGAAATCTGCAAATGGCCGAATTGGAAGGGATATTGGAGAGCATCCCTTCCAAGTGCCTCATTTTCCTCCTGAGGACACAGAATAAAGAGCACAAACTCACAGTTCTGTTGCGCTTTCCAGTTTCCGAAGCCTCCCCAAACCCTAGTTCCCTTCCCTGGTCGCCTCTCCTCCTGCCAGGTGTCTGGAGTAAGTCAAGATCTCATCACCTTCAATGGGATTGTTGCAATGACTCCCAATTGGTTTCTCTGCTAGCAAGTCTTTCCTTTTCCAATCCATCTATACAAAAATAAAAGCCATTTTCTTCAACATTTCTGATTTCACACCTTCCCCCCAAGAAGATGCAGTGGCTTCTTCTTGTCTCCTGGACAAAATACAACCCTTTCAGCTTGCTATTTAATGCCCTCCACACACTGGCTCCCTCTCACTTTTCCAGGTTTTCTATGACTCCACTCCATACATTCATGGTCCAGTCTAATTGGTCCCCTTGCTTTACCCCTCAACTCCTCATTGCCTCTCCCATCTCCATGCCTCTGTGCAAACTGTGCCCCAGACCTGTCATGCCATCTTTCCTCATGATTACCTCAGTAGCCTTGCCTTCTCCCCCCAAGCTTGGCTGAGGTGCTACCTCTGAGGACAACTTTTCCTTGATCCCCCTAATTCTTAATGGTCTCCCATTCCTCAGATTCCCCATGTGTGCACATCTGTGTATTTGATGCTTTCTTTCCCCTCAGGAGCATGCAAACCCCCTCAGGGCAGGGACTGGCTCTTTAACTTCCAAGCCCCAGGCCAAGTCCCTGTGCCAGGCACAGAGGAATCACCTAATAAAGATCCATTGAATCCCAGGAAGCAGACCAAGGGATTTCAAAGGTCCTTCCCCAAGAGAACAGCAGGGACTGACTGCTGAGTCATAGTCCATTCAGAACAAAACTGAGGTAGACAATGAGAGACCCAAGCATCTTCTACCTTCAGCTTACAGGCCACTGCTTAAAGGACAGTGAAGCAGTGTGCCGAGTGGGAAAAGCACTAGGGGTGAAGTTAGAAGGCCTGAGTTCAAAACTCAGAGCTGCCATTTACTAGAGAGGCACCATGAGTCCCGGCTTGAAATCAGAGCCTGAATTCAAATTCTTCCAGGGATACTTGAGGTATTCTAGGACCTTGGATGATGTATTTCACTAGTCCAGCCTCCATTTCCTCATTTATATGATTAGTGGGTGGGACCTTCTGGCCTTCGGGGGCCCTTCTAGCTACTCCAGATCTCTCATACTAAAAGCATTACACTAAGCAATCTGACAAGCATTCGGTAAGCCCACACTATAGTTAAAGCCTCATGCTGAGCACTACCTTCCCCATCAATCAGTTGTCTCTGCTCAAGCTGGAGCTAAGTTTTAGCCTGATTTTTCCTTGTGTCATCTGCTATCCCTCTCATAAGGTGGGCACCTGCCACCTTAGCTGATTTGTCTTTTTTTTTTCAGATTGTTTTGTGTTTGGGAGTTTTTCCAGAAAGGAGATTATTGTGAATTATGTCCTGTTTGTCTGAAGGTTTAAATTAAAAGCTCCTATCACCTTGTAGTATATTTGTTTTTGTACATGTCATATTCCTTCACCCTCAGGAGGAAAAAAAGCACTGTGAGGCTTATAGACTTGTCTTTCAGTCCTCAACTTGTTGCTTTCTAGTCAGTGTTACCATAAGCACGTCCTTAAACATATTTAATACTCAATTTTCTAATCTGTGAAATGGGGATGATACCTGCCCAGACTGTTACAGGGATATCTTAAAGACCTGGACTGTTCAATAAGTGATGCTAAATGTCCCTGCAGATGATGGATGAGGCTGAGCGTTCATCAGGGGGACTCTGACCCTGCACCAGTCTGGCAAGGCTGTGGTCAGGCTCAGATGACACAATGTCCCAGCAGAACTTGGGGAAACAATGCTATATTGTAAGAGAGGCCTGACCACATGGTGGGGGAGGACTAAATGTATAGACATGACTTGTGGGTGGCAAGCAGAGATGTGATCTGAAGCCTCCTCTCTGCAAGAACTGGGCTGGAGACATCAGCACACCAGACAGGAAGGTCCCACTGAGTCAGGAAGGCACAGGAGCATCTGTCTCTAGGAAGGGCATTGGGCTAGAATTCTCTGTCTCTGCTGCACCTCAAATATGTCTGGTCTAGGTGTCTGTGGTCAAGAAAGAGAAGTCAGAGCTCAGAAGGAAAACTACTTAGACCTACTGGCTGCGGCACCAATGGAAGCAATCCCTTCTGCAGAGACGAGGCATTTGGTCCAACAGTCAGGAGTAACAAAGCCACCTTATGTGCTTGTCCTTGTTGAGTCATTTCAATCATGTCCAATTCTTCATGACCCCTTTTGAGTTTTCTTGTCAAAGATACTGGAGTGGTTGGCCATTTCCCTACTCAAATCATTTTGCAGATGAGGAAACTGACACTGACAGGGCAAACTGAGGCTCAGAAAGTTGAATGACTTGTCCATAGCTAATATGAAACAGAATTTGTTGAGAAGTTCAATCCTCTACCCATTGTGCCACTAGAGAGTGTATTAAGAGAGTCTTTAACTTGCACTCATTTTTTAAAAACACTTTTCACCCCTTGGTTATTCCAAGTATTCCTCCTACAACCTGTGCCAGAGATCCATCCCCTACTCCCATGTTGGGGAAGACATGGTACATGTGCCCCAAAATCTTTGGTAATTCCAGCCTCCCCCCCCCCCATACACACACACACACCTTTCTTTATTCACTATCATTCTCTTTCTGACTCTCTCCCTTCTACTCATGCTTTCCTTTGGGGCTGGATCTCAAAGTGTCTTAGCCTCCTTTCAAAGGGAGACATTTACAGTTGAGCAGACTGTCTCTACCCTCAGTGGCTTTTGGGTGGTCAGAACATTCAGGTGGCCCACAGTGGATGCCTTTCCCTGAGGCTTAGAGGAGGGCTCTACTTTCTCTTTGGCCCCATCCCCCCCCCCCCCCGCACCCCCACTCACATAGAGAACTTTGTCCCAGCTTACTTATTACTCCCATCCTTCCTTCAGACTCAGAGCACTGGGGGTAGGGGGTGGGGAGTGGAGAGCCAGGTGGAAAATGGCCCCAAACAGACTTTGGTACTTTGTGGCAGGGGGTGACTGGGAGAGAACTGAGTCCCCTGGAGGGGGGCATCTAACCCCTCTCTATGGGAATCTGGTATCCACCATTTGTCTGCGGGAGGCCCTGGGGCAGGATGCCTCAGGAGGAAGGACTTCACCCACACATCCTTCCCTCCTGCTAATTGGGATTACTCTGAGTTCATTCTGTCTGTATACTATATGATTCAGTGGATAGCAGTCAGTGTGAGGAAGACCCCAGTTCAAGGCTCACCTCTGCCACATAGTGCTGGATGATCTTGGACAAGTCACTTCCCTTCTCAGTACTGCAGGTAACCTTCTAAGCGGCAGATCAGGGGCTGATGAACATTCATAGAAGAAATTCCACACTGGAAGTTCCCTTCCACAGACACTACAGGTCGGGCACCCGTGGGTGCAGAATAAGTGCTTGTTGAAAGGCTGTTAATCTGCTGGGTTCCAGAGATCCAAAGACTAGAGGACTTCCGGTTAAGATGGCGGCTTAGAGAAAGCTAAAGCTCAGATCTCCGGAAAACCCTTCCCGACCAATCTCAAACGATAAGCTCCTAAGGCGCCGAAATTCAAAACGATCAACAGCACAGACCCTGGGAACCCTCCTCCTGGACCTGGACCCGGTTCAAAAGGTACGGCTCCCCTTAAAAGCCAGAACCCGAGATCCCTCGGACCTCAGGGGTAGGAGCGCAGAGTCCAAGGCTCCCGGAAGCGGCAGCCGCGCCGGGCTCAGAGAGCAGGGTCTGAGGAACAACAACCCTCAGGGTCTTCTACCCAAGTCCCAGTCCGGGTGAAAGTTACTGCCTGGGGCCTCCGCTGCAAAGAGCCTGTCGGTCCGGGTGAAAGTTACTGCCTGGGGCCTCCGCTGCAGAGAGCTGGTCAAAACAACAGCAACCCTCAGGGCGGGCAAGACAGCCTCACGGGCTGGATCCTGCTATCCAAGTCTCAGTGAAAGTCCTTGCCCTAGAGCTTGGGTTAGCTGCAGCCCATCCCCCCGCAGGCCGACGAAACAGCCTCACGGCCAGCGATTCTGAAGGCAACTTCCGGAAAGCGAGCCGGGGGGAGAGTGTGACCTCGTGGTCCGACCCTTCCATTCCAGTTCCAGTGAGGCATATTCAGTTTAACCCAGGGAAAGCCCATAGAACTATCTGCCCAGGACTGCCTCTGAACACCAGAAAGAGACAAGAAAAACTAATCCTCCACATTCAGAGATGACAAACTCCACAGAACCACAGAAGCCCCAAAATACCAAGAAAAATAAGAAGAAAGGGGCGACTTTGGACACATTCTATGGAGCCAAAATACAAAATACAGAGCAGACAGAAGATA
This sequence comes from Monodelphis domestica, assembly GCF_027887165.1. NCBI lineage: Eukaryota > Metazoa > Chordata > Mammalia > Didelphimorphia > Didelphidae > Monodelphis > Monodelphis domestica. The sequence continues at coordinate 7,836,739 of NC_077233.1, forward strand.
ATATAAAAGAAAATGCTCCAAAACCTTCCAAAGGAAATGGAAATTCTCCACAAACCTATGAAGAATTTGAATCAGAAATGACCAAAAAGATGGAAGCCTTCTGGGAGGAAAAGTTGGAAATAATGCAAAAGAAATTCACGCATCTACAAAACCAGTTTGACCAAACTGTAAAAGAAAACCAGGCTTTAAAGGCCAGAATCAGGCAGCTGGAAGACAACGATCGTGTAAAAGAGCAAGAATCAATAAAGCAAAGCCAAAATACCAAGAAATTAGAAGAGAACATAAAATATCTCACCGACAAGGTGATAGATCTGGAAAATAGGGGGAGAAGGGATAATTTAAGAATAATTGGACTCCCAGATAAGCCAGAAATAAACACCAAACTGGACATGGTGATACAAGATATAATCAAAGAAAATTGCCCAGAGATTCTAGAACAAGGGGGCAATACAGCCACTGACAGAGCTCACAGAACACCTTCTACACTAAACCCCCAAAAGACAACTCCCAGGAATGTAATTGCCAAATTCCAAAGCTATCAAACAAAAGAAAAAATCCTACAGGAAGCCAGAAAAAGACAATTTAGATATAAAGGAATGCCAATCAGGGTCACCCAAGACCTTGCAAGTTCTACTCTGAATGATCGTAAGGCATGGAACATGATCTTCAGAAAGGCAAGAGAGCTGGGTCTCCAACCAAGAATCAGCTACCCAGCAAAACTGACTATATACTTCCAAGGGAAAGTATGGGCATTCAACAAAATAGAAGACTTCCAACTCTTTGCAAAGAAAAGACCAGAGCTCTGTGGAAAGTTTGATACCGAAAATCAAAGAGCAAGGAATACCTGAAAAGGTAAATATTAAGGAAAGGGGAAAATGTTATCTTCTTCTTTTACTCAAACTCTCTTCTATAAGGACTACATTTATATCAACCTATGTATACTAACATGTGGGGAAAATGTAATGTATAAATAGGGGGTAAAGAAAGACCAAATAGAATAATCATTCTCACACAAAGATTCACATGGGAAGGGGAGGGGAAGAAAACTCCTATAAGAAGGAGAGGAAGAGAGGGGGGGGGTTACTTAAACCTCAATCTCAGGGAAATCAGCTCTGAGAGGGAAAAACCTCCAGATCCATTGGGATCTTGAATTCTATCTTACCCAACAAGGGTAAGGAGAAGGGAAAACCAAGGGGGGGAGGGGGAGAGGGAGAACAAAAAGGGAGGGTAAGAGAGGGGGGAGGGGGAGGGAACAAAAAGGGAGGGACTAAAAAGGGAAACATCAAGGGAGGGGACAAGGGGGACTGTTTCAAAGTAAATCACTGGACTAAAAGGTAGAGAGGAAGAAGAAAAGGTTAGAATTAGGGAAGGCAATCAAAATGCCAGGGAGTCCACAAATGACAATCATAACTTTGAATGTGAATGGGATGAACTCACCCATAAAACGTAGACGAATAGCAGAATGGATTAGAATCCAAAACCCTACCATATGTTGTCTTCAAGAAACACACATGAGGCGGGTTGACACCCACAAGGTCAGAATTAAAGGATGGAGTAAGACCTTCTGGGCTTCAACTGATAGAAAGAAGGCAGGAGTGGTAATCATGATATCTGATAAAGCCAATGCAAAAATAGACCTGATCAAAAGGGATAGGGAAGGTAATTATATTTTGTTAAAAGGGACTATAGACAATGAGGAAATATCATTAATCAATATGTATGCACCAAATAATATAGCACCCAAATTTCTAATGGAGAAACTAGGAGAATTGAAGGAAGAAATAGACAATAAAACCATACTAGTGGGAGACTTAAACCAACCATTATCAAATTTAGATAAATCAAATCAAAAAATAAATAAGAAAGAGGTAAAAGAAGTGAATGAAATCTTAGAAAAATTAGAATTAATAGACATATGGAGAAAAATAAATAGGGATAAAAAGGAATACACCTTCTTCTCAGCACCACATGGCACATTCACAAAAATTGACCATACATTAGGTCACAGAAACATAGCACACAAATGCAGAAAAGCAGAAATAATGAATGCAGCCTTCTCAGATCACAAGGCAATAAAAATAATGATTAGTAATGGTACATGGAAAACCAAATCTAAAACCAATTGGAAATTAAACAATATGATACTCCAAAACCGTTTAGTTAAAGAGGAAATCATAGAAACAATTAATAATTTCATCGAGGAAAATGACAATGGCGAAACATCCTTCCAAACCTTTTGGGATGCAGCCAAAGCGGTAATCAGAGGTAAATTCATATCCCTGAATGCTTATATTAACAAACAAGGGAGAGCAGAGATCAATCAATTGGAAATGCAAATGAAAAAACTGGAAAGCGATCAAATTAAAAACCCCCAGCAGAAAACCAAATTAGAAATCCTAAAAATTAAGGGAGAAATTAATAAAATCGAAAGTGATAGAACTATTGATTTAATAAATGAGACAAGAAGCTGGTACTTTGAAAAAACAAACAAAATAGACAAGGTACTGGTCAATCTAGTTAAAAAAAGGAAGGAAGAAAAGCAAATTCACAGCATTAAAGATGAAAAGGGGGACAGCACCTCCAATGAGGAGGAAATTAAGGCAATCATTAGAAATTACTTTGCCCAATTATATGGCAATAAATACACCAATTTAGGAGAAATGGATGAATATATACAAAAATACAAACTGCCTAGACTAACAGAAGAGGAAATAGAATTCCTAAATAATCCCATATCAGAAATTGAAATCCAACAAGCCATCAAAGAACTTCCTAAGAAAAAGTCCCCAGGGCCTGATGGATTCACCTGTGAATTCTATCAAACATTCAGAGAACAGTTAATCCCAATACTATACAAACTATTTGACATAATAAGAAAAGAGGGAGTTCTACCAAACTCCTTTTACGACACAAACATGGTACTGATTCCAAAACCAGGCAGGTCAAAAACAGAGAAAGAAAACTATAGGCCAATCTCCCTAATGAATATAGATGCAAAAATCTTAAATAGGATACTAGCAAAAAGACTCCAGCAAGTGATCAGAAGGATCATTCACCATGATCAAGTAGGATTCATACCAGGGATGCAGGGCTGGTTCAACATTAGGAAAACCATCCACATAATTGACCACATCAACAAGCAAACTAGCAAGAATCACATGATTATTTCAATAGATGCAGAAAAAGCCTTTGATAAAATACAACACCCATTCCTATTAAAAACACTAGATAGCATAGGAATAGAAGGGTCATTCCTAAAAATAATAAACAGTATATATCTAAAACCAACAGCTAATATCATCTGCAATGGGGATAAACTAGATGCATTCCCAATAAGATCAGGAGTGAAACAAGGATGCCCATTATCACCTCTACTATTTGACATTGTACTAGAAACACTAGCAGTAGCAATTAGAGAAGATAAAGGAATTGAAGGCATCAAAATAGGCAAGGAGGAGACCAAGTTATCACTCTTTGCGGATGACATGATGGTCTACTTAAAGAATCCTAGAGATTCAACCAAAAAGCTAATTGAAATAATCAACAACTTTAGCAAAGTTGCAGGATACAAAATAAACCCACATAAATCATCAGCTTTTCTATATATCTCCAACACAGCTCAGCAGCAAGAACTAGAAAGAGAAATCCCATTCAAAATCACCTTAGACAAAATAAAATACCTAGGAATCTACCTCCCAAGACAAACACAGGAACTATATGAACACAACTACAAAACACTCGCCACACAACTAAAACTAGACTTGAACAAATGGAAAAACATTAACTGCTCATGGATAGGACGAGCCAATATAATAAAAATGACCATCCTACCCAAACTTATTTATCTATTTAGTGCCATACCCATTGAACTACCAAAATACTTCTTCACTGATTTAGAAAAAACCATAACAAAGTTCATTTGGAAGAACAAAAGATCAAGGATATCCAGGGAAATAATGAAAAAAAACACATATGATGGGGGCCTTGCAGTCCCTGACCTAAAACTATATTACAAAGCAGCAGTCATCAAAACAATTTGGTACTGGCTAAGAAATAGAAAGGAAGATCAGTGGAATAGACTGGGGGAAAGCGACCTCAGCAAGACAGTATACGATAAACCCAAAGATCCCAGCTTTTGGGACAAAAATCCACTATTTCATAAAAACTGCTGGGAAAATTGGAAGACAGTGTGGGAGAGACTAGGAATAGATCAACACCTCACACCCTACACCAAGATAAATTCAAAATGGGTGAGTGACTTAAACATAAAGAAGGAAACCATAAGTAAATTGGGTAAACACAGAATAGTATACATGTCAGACCTTTGGGAGGGGAAAGGCTTTAAAACCAAGCAAGATATAGAAAGAATCACAAAATGTAAAATAAATAATTTTGACAGAGATCCAAAGACTAAACCGAAATGGTCTATGCCTTGGAGATGTTGGCCTTTGGCTGCAAGGCTACAGCGCGCACAGCGGGGGTTCAGTCAGGAAAATAGAGCAGAAGCCGAGGGGACTCGTGTGTGAGAGCGCCCCGATGCCCCTAGAACGGAGGCTCTTGGAGGCCAGGGCCGTCCCCTTGTGGTCTCGGTGCCCAGCTCAGCGTCTGCACGTGATCAGCCCCTAACAAAGGTCTGTGTCCGCGGCTCGCCCGGTGGGGCAGCTGCTAGAGGGCAGGAGCGCTCCCTCCCTCCGCGCTTGCAACCTCAGTGCCCGGCCGGTAGTAGCAGCGTCCCCCGCCTTTAGCTCTGGGACGCCGCACAAGCGGAGCCCCCAGACAGCACCTGCGCGCAGCCGCCCTGCGGGCTCTGTCAAGGTTCGCCGCCCCCAGCCGCCAGCCCCGCCCCCCGCCCCCTGCCCCACCGCAGATAAAGATGAAGCGATTCCCCGAACGGAGCAGAGGTCCGGCCCACGGCGGCTCCCCAGCCAGCCCCAGCTTCCCCAGGGCCTTCTGCTTGTTCCCTCTCTCCCGAAGGCCGAGATGTCCGGCTCCCTCGTCCCGGTTCTCCTCTTCGCCGCCGCCCTGGTTCCTGGTAAGTTGTCTCCGGGGGCGTGCAGGGAAGCCTGCCGAGAGGCGCAGCTGCTTTCCTGCCTGCCCCACTTCTTTCTCCGCCCCTGCAGCTGGCCGGACGGCCGTCGCCCTGGAGCAGAGGCCCATCTCCCTCACCCGAAATGCCAAGCAGTCCGCCAGTCTGAACTGCAAGATTCTGAACCCCGTCTCCGATTACGTCCACTGGTACCGCTCCCAGGAGGGCAGGGCCCCCGAGCGGCTGCTCGTCTACTCCAGGAGCAAGTCCGAGTCCGTCCCGGACCCAGGATTCAGCGCGGACAAAGTGCGGGCTTACAAGGGGGCGGACGACACCTGTAGACTGATAGTGAGTGACCTGCAGGTGAGCGACTCTGGGGTGTATCACTGCGCCAGCTGGGACGGACCACAGCGGCACGCGCGGCGCAGCCCCCCAGCATAAAATCTCCTCCGCGATAGCTGGCGCTTCCAGCCAAGCCCCCAAGTCACTAAAGGCTGGGCCCCCGGAGCCTTCACTGCACTTCAAGCCCCAGGACAAGCCCGGGAACGTTGGCCAAATGCTGGAGAGCTGGCGTCCCCGAGGTTGGTGGAACCCACTCCTTCCTCCGCTTACACTCTGCATGGCACTGCCTTTGAATTCAAAGCACTTGGGTTCAAATCCAGTCCTAATGTGTACTCCTTGTGGAGGAGGGAGCAGCCAGGTAGTACAGTGGATGGAGGGCTGGGTCTGCAGTCTGAGAGACCCAGACTCAACTCTGACTAGCAAGTCTCTTAACCTGTGTTTGCCTCAGTTTCCTCAAAATGAGAATATGAATAGCACCACTCTCCCAGGGTTGTTGTCAGGATCAAATGAGTTAATAATTATAAAGTGCTTAGCATGATGCCTGGCACCTAAGTACTTAATGAATGGTAATTTAAAGAAATATTTTACTTCCCAGCTGTGTGACCCTGAATAAGTCACTAAACCCCCAATGCCTAGTCCTCACTACTCTTCTGACTTGGAACCAATAAACAGTATTGATTTTAAGATAGAAGGTCAAGGTTTAACAAAATACAAATGAAATAAAATTTTATTTTCCCACTATTACATGTACAAGAAAAGTTTAATATTCATTTTATAAAAAATTTGAGTCCCAAATTCTCTCTTTGTCCCACCTTCTCTCCCACCTCTCCCCACTCCTTTGAGATGGTAAGTAATCTAATGAAGACTTTACCTATGTAATCATGTTAAATAATATATGTCTACTATAATTCACTACTTAAACTCAGGACTCTGTTTCCCCACCTATAAAATACGGAGGTTGTATGAAATGGCCAGGGGGGTTCTTTCTTGATCTAGATCTTTGCTTTGCAAGCCTATATCTCTACATTCCTCAACCTCCCTGAGCCTCATGAGGTTTCCTCATGTGTAAAAGGAGGGAGTTGGACTAGAAAAAATAATAGCTAACATTTATATCATGTTTCAAATACATTATTTTATTTCATACTCATAATATCCCTGGGAGGTTTCTGCTCATTCTGTCTGGGATGGATATAAGTTAAGTGACTTACCCAGGGTGGCTGTACTTATAAGTTTCTGAAACAGGATTTTGTCTCTAGTCTTCCTGACTTCAAATCTAGCTATCCCAGATGACCTCTGCAGTGCCTTCCAACTCTCAGTCTCAAATCCTGAGATTTTGAACTTCTCCACAGAGGAGGCTAGATGTCTTTTTCTGCATCGTCCCTCCCTGGTTAGATCTAGTGCTCAAAAGTAGATTGTTTATCACCCACCACAAGAGAGATTGCTTGACTCTGGGGAGTGGTCTGTGGGCACTAGAAGTTGGAGATGGAAATCACTTGGGCAGAGAGAGGCCTTTTTCTCTCTTTTTCCCACCAAAAATTATAGCTTCTCATACCCTCCCCATGCCCCTGCCTCCTTCATTTCCTGAATTCCTACCCATCTTTTGAAGCCCAGCTCACATACTACCTGCTCCATCAAGTCCCCCCAATCTCTTCTGTAGATAACAATCTTCTCCTTGAACCTTACATGGTAAATTGCTCTGCACATCTCAAATTCACTTGGTAAATTATGTGATAAGCTACAATCATATGTGTATAGTTGACAATAAATGTATGTCCCTGGGGACGACACCTATGCTTCACAGAAAAGGGTGTTGGCATTATCACCCACTGGGTGAGTCCAAATCCACCGAACAATATGGATTCTGAGCCCCCACCAATGGGGACTAATAGAGGAGAGGAGGGGAGGATATTTTGGGCTGAGAATCCTGGAGATGATGAGTGGAGTCACAGGATAGATAACTGATGAATTTTCTAAGGATATCATGGCTTTCATTAGACTAAGCAGGTATAACAGTGGCAGCAAGTTTTGAAGATGTCCATGGGGCAACATGGGGGAGCTGGGCTAGATTATGGAGGACTCAGAACAATCTGGAGAGACAGATACACAGCCTCAAAGGTACAGATATACATATGTAGGGAGAGACAGATAGAGACAGAGACACAGAGATAGAGAAAGAAAGAGACAGACAGAGAGAAAGAGAGAGAGAGAAGAAGAAGAAGGAAGGGAGGGAGGGAGAGAGACAGAGACAGGGAGAGAAGAAGGGGGGGAGAGAGAGCATTTATTGTTTATTATGCTAAGTGCTGAAGCCAGAGAAGTAGAAAGAGCAAATCTCTTCTTATTGCTGGATCCACTTTCTCACTTAATGCTGTCCGAGTTCAAATTGCCTTCCTTGGCTACTATATTAATTCATATTCAGTGGACATTAGTACATTAAAAATCTCCAACCTTTTCCAGACAAGCTGCTTTCTGGCTGTCTCTCTTATACTTGGACAGCTGATTGTTTATGCCCAAGTATAACGATTTGTTTATCTCATCCAGATACATTTTATTTTATTTAGCCTTACATATAAACTTCATAAGAGGTTACTGAATCTTGATCTTGTCTGCCAATATGTTGGCTCTCCCTCCAAGCTCGGTGTCATCGCCAAATTTAATTAACATGCAATTTATGTCTTTATATACAATGGGTAAAAATGTTAAACAGCACCAAGCCATACACAAAGGCCTGAGGACTCCAATGATGACTTCCTTCCAAAGAACAATTTGTGCCTGATCATTGTGGAGATAATTTTAGGGTTCTGACTTAAAATCTAAATTAATTGTTCACCAGGGAATAATCCCAAATAAAATCCCCAAGTCAGTCTGGAAATTTATGGTCATTTTAATTAATGTGGAGGGAAGGATTTTAAGGAGAAAGAGGGAAGAGGGTATAGGATTTCTCCTGCCTGGCCTGTTCCAGGGGGACTTCAAGATTGCCACTGCTAGGTCTTTGAAGGAGATTAGAGGCATCTAAGAGGATAATGATTGGAAAGTAAAGGAGGAAAAAAACTCAGTCAGAAACTCACCACCGAACTGGACAATAGCTGTAGCCAAGCCAAGATGCTGAAAGGCCCAGCATACTGCCACCAGCCACCTCTCTGCTGCAAAAGGTAGTGGAGAGAGGAAGTGACACAAAATATATAGACCTTTTACTCTTGTATTCCCTCCTCTGAATTTTCACATCTACCAATCACATCAGAGGCTTTTCTCCAGGACTGCCCATACTTTTAGTTCTCATCTTCCTTGATTAGATTATATCTTTTGAGCTACTTCACACTTCTTTGTTAAGTTCACCTTTTGTGAGTTACTTAACCGTTTTGTGATTAATTTACCCTTCATAGTTACTTAACACCTTTTTGTATTAAGATCTTAAAATAAGTATAAGAACAGTATGAAATATTTTACCAAATAATTTCTGAAAATAAGGATAAATTATAGCTATAGAGTGGCCCTGTTTTTAGCAATTTAGCAGTCTTGTCATGAAGGGAAATGAAGTTAATTTAGTGTGGTCTATGTTATTTCAAATGCTCACCTTCCATTTTAGAATCAATACTGTGCCTGGGTTCCAAAGCAGAAGAATGGCAAGGGCTAGATAATGGAAGTTAAGTGATTTGCCTATGGTCACACAGTTAAGAAGTATCTGAGGTTATATTTGAACCCAGGACCTCCTGTCTGTAGGCCTGGCTCTCCATCCATTAAATCAACTAGTTTTCCCCAGCTTGATCTCTCCTTGATGAAGAATTTAGGTGGTCCAATGGAGAGAGTGCTGGGCTTGGAGTCAAGATGACCTGAGTGTGAATTTTGCCTCAGAAACTAGTCATGTGACCCCTGGCAAGTAATTTAACATCTTTCAGTCTTAGTTTCCTCATATGAAAAAGGGGGGAAAGTAATAATGGCATGTATTTCACAGGGTCTTCATGAGTATCAAATGAGATAATACATGTGGAGGGTGTTGACGATCTTAAAATATTATATAAGTGCAATCAATGAAGCTGGTTGGTTTCTTTAAATCATCACTTCCTTTCCTTTCATTCATTCATTGATCTTTTTAATAACACATTCTAGGGGCATCTGGGTGGCTAAGGGGACAGAGAATCAGGTCTACAGACAGGATGTTCTTGGTTCAAATCGGACTTTAGACACTTCTTAGTAGTATGACCCTGGGCAAGTCACTTAACTGCAGTTACCTACCCTCACCATTCTTCTGTCTTGGAACTGATACAAGACAGAAGGTAAGGATTTAAAACCATCATAATACATTCTAGAATTGTATCAGTAATTGAAGTAAGGAGCACTGGCCTATACTCTGAAGATCATATTCTGGGCTATGGTATTTTTTAATTGGAACTTCTCTGATTTGATGGTATTTCTCTTATTCTCTATGATCTCTCAGAGATCCCTGCTAATGGCTCCCCTGCCATGTCTGACTATACTTTTAGTACCCAAGGATGTAACTCAGCTAGGAGAGCTTACAGACTCACCAAAGGTAGCAAGGGATTGTTTAGTGCTCCCTTACAACTCCTTAGTGGTTGATCCTTTCCTGCTCAGAGGTCATTCTCACTGGCGGAATCGCACTCACGCACTCCGTGCATGCACACACACACACACACACACACACACACACACACACACACACACACACACTAGTTATCCACCTCTGCTGTCAGAGTTATCAGTTACTGTCTATCCCTCCCTCCAGAAGGGTTCCTATTTATTCTTTGATCTCTTTCCCCCAACGTAGCTTTTTAAGAAACCAATTTGTCATCCTTATCTTTCTTTTCTCAGCAGCCTCCACTCCATTCTCAGCTGGAGCACCTCAAAGCTTCCCATAAAAGATCCCGTCCTGTTGGTGGCATTCTTTCTCCATTGCCTTCTCTTGCTTATGTTTTCTTTATGTGTCTTTAAAGAATGTAAGGTGCTTAGTGAGTTCTGGGGCGTCCACAAGGGCATCTTTCGACAATCACTCTTTTACCCCCTTGTGTGAGACTTGGAGAGAGAGCAAGTGGTTAAATGTGGGGATTGAGTGAACCAGGCGGCCTCCAATTTGTGACTTCCTTCTGGAGGCAGCTTAGTTCCCTTTCTATGCAGTTCTGGATCTAGCCCAAACTCAGCAGCAATACCAGTACACAATGACACCACAAAAAGCTATCACGAATGAAGAGTTCACCACAAGCACGTCCATTAAACTAAGCATGTAGGACGTGAAGGCAGAAGAGGCATTTGCTGAGTATCTCACAGCGTCGCTAGCTTGATCCTACACAATTGTCCTGTGGGGAAGGCACCCTGGGTGCCCATTACACAGATAAGAACGCTCAGAGGTCCTCTGAGCCATTGGTCAAGTCTCCCCACATCCCTCAAACTAAAGAACCCCAAATGAGCCCCATTTCTGCGCTGGGGATTTATGAAGATGTTGGGCATGCAGCAGGTTCACGAGAGGGGCTCTGTGTAAGGAAAAGGCCATCAGACTTCATGGTGCCCAGTGCTTTGTTGCTGTCTCACTGTGTGCCTAAGGCCACACAGATCCCTCTGTGTCTCTGTTCCTGAGTCTATAGAGCAAGAAGCTGAATTCAAAGAGGCCTTTTATCACTAATATTCTAATACACTCAGATGCCCTTAGAAGAATGTGAGAAAGCCCAGTACTGCCCCCCAATGGATACATTTAAAGGATCAGTGATAGTGCCTGGTCCTTAGTTGAGTGCTTATGAAAGGGCAATGAGTTAAGGGAGAAAGGATGGAGAAAGTGGGAATGAGAAGGCTTGCAGATGGCCAAGTTTAGGTGGAATATGCACTAAATCAAGTGAGAAGGGGGTCATTTTCTTTGTTAACTAATGGATGTTCACTGTCTGTGGACTCACTCTGGAAACTCAATCCATTATTATTTCCCTTCATGGATAGCAGAGGGGTGTTTTATCCTTTCCAATTGGGCCTTCTTGAAGGAGGTCTACCCACCCTTTGGTTTCTCTCTCTTTTATCTCTTTTGCTGGCTCTTGGCCTGTGTTCAGTGTGGGCCCCTGGACCACAGCACCTGCATCTCTGCCCACCCCCAGCCCAAAAGGAAGTGCCTCTAAGAAAGCAGAGTTGGGAGTGGCCTTTCTGCTCTTTGGTCCCAACCTTCAAGGCTCCTCCCATCCCAATCCCAATGTAATATGAAGACTGATCAATAGAGGGAGAGTCTTTGGAGCAAGTTTAGAACCAGGACCCAGAAGAAAGGGTCAAGAGAGAATCTCTCTGGTGTCTTACAGCTAGGAGCATGGGGGGAACCCTTCTCTTGCTTTTGCTTTCCCTACTTCCTGGTAAGTCTGTTGTGGCATTGGAGATGGGGTTTGGATGATGACACATTGGTTGACTGGGGTTGGGTGATGACCCAAGGCTTCCTTATCCTCTTCTCTCCTGATGGTTTAATTCTCATTGCAGCTCACCTGTCCTGTGCCCACATGAAGCAGGAGGTCTCTGTCACAGGCATTCAGGGAGACTCAGCTCGAATGACCTGTCAGGTCTCTAATGCTGCTTCCAGCTGGATACACTGGTACCGGTTTCAGGATGGGAAGCCCCCACAGCGCCTTCTCTACTTGTCCCGGGTATCAGGCGAGCTGCGTTTTGATGAGGGCTTTGGCAGTAATAAATTTCATGCTTTTAAGGATCAGTTTAATGGTGAGAAGTTTATCTTGTTAATCAAAAAGCTGGAAGTGAGAGACAGTGGCACGTATTACTGCGCTATCTGGGACTGGGACTACCACAGTGCACCAGGATGCATCTCCTCCCCACACAAAAGGCCCTGCTGGAAACAACTTGGAGCAGCTAGTGCTGAACAAAGCAGGGAAAGCTTCTGCTTCAACCCTACCCTGTCCTTACTCTCCTCAGCCTGTGCAGGACCTCAGCCAATCTTCCCTCCATGGATGGGGAAAGTCCTTCCTTGAGCCCAACATACCCCACCACCCTCCTCTCATCTAAACCCTTGAGAAAATTCATTGAGGATGTACAAGTCCATCCTCAAATTCCCCAAGGCTAACTGAACACCAAGTGTTTATGCTTGGACAACTCTCTAAGGTAAGGTTAAAGGTCACAATGTAATAAGAAGACTGGCCAGTGGAGGGAGAGTCCTTGGAGCAAGCTTGGATTTGCCCCCTCTCATGGATTACATGAGGAATGCCAAAGGAGCTAAATTCTGAAGCGAGCTTACACACCAAAAGATGGATACAGTCTTCCCTTGGCTCCTTTGTCTGTTTACTTCCTGACTTTGATGGACCCAAGAACTCCTTAGAGCTGCAAAGTGGGAGAGGAGCTGTGGATGTCCTGATTCCCACCCTCTTGCCACGTGTCCTTGAACACACAGCACCTCTTTTGGTATGTGTTTCTTCTTTCCTGGTCTTGGACAATTGAATATTCCAAGAAGGGAGTACCCAAGTGACTGGTGAGACTGGAAGAGCCATCAAAGCCATCAAGAGTGGCTGATGCCAAGAACAACATTATCCACTTCCAGGGAGAAGTCAGCCTGATGGTGGATTGGCCTATCAGCTGAAATGCCACAACCTGGAAACAACCAGCCCAGTGGATCCAGGGAGCAGCTACTCCTTCACTAGTGCCTCCCTTCAAACTGAGGGGAGGCCCCTCCATTGGGGAATGGCTGACCAAATTGTGGCATATGATGGTGATGGAATACTAATGTGCTGTAGGAAGTGATGAACTCCTTGATATCAAAAAGAGCTGGAAGGACCTCCATGAACTGATGTGCAATGAAGTAAGCAGAACTGGGAGAATATTTTAGGCAGTAACTGAAATACTGTGGAATGATGAAATGTGACAGACTTTACTGCTAACAGCAATGCAGGGATCCAGGATGGATTGTGAGGGACTCATGAAAAAGGATGCTCTCCATGTCTAGAGAAGCAACTGTTGGAGTACGAATGCAGATGGAAGCATATGATTTACTGCTTGTTTATTTGGGGGTATGTTTGGGGGTTTTGGCTTTTATCTGATTATTCTCCTACAAAAAGGAATAATCTAAAAGTAGGTTTTGTGTGATAATGTATGTATAACCCAGAGGAGTTGCTTGTCAGCTCTGGGATATGGGAGGGAAGAAGGAAGGGAAACAACATGAATCATGTAACCTATATGTAAATGTGTTACTGGAATAAAATAAAGATTAAAAAAAAACAACTAATGTCTCCTTTCAAAGTAAACTTGCTGAGGGCTCTCTAAGACTCACAACAGCCTGAATGTGGCCTAACTGTACCAGATCTCAAACTTTATTATGAACTGGCAACCCTCAAAACAATCTGGTACTGCTTAAGAAAATGAGTAGTGCGTGAATGGGATGTATTAGGCCCTCAACATGGAATGGCAAATGGTCATAATAATCAAGTGCTTAGTGAACCCAAAGACCACGCTTTGGGGATAAGAACTCCATATTTGTCAAAAACTTCTGGGAAAACTGGTAAATAGTATGCAGAAATGAAGCTTAGACCAACATCTCATGCCATATGTCAAGACAGAGTCAAAATACATACATGATTTAGAAATTAAGGTGGATATCTTAAACAAATTAGAGGCCCATCAGACTAACAGATAAGAGAAGAATTTATGACCAAACAAAATGCAGAGAATAATATGGGATGTAAAAAAGATAACTTTGACTTATATTAAATTTAAAAGGTTTTGCACAAGCAAAGCCAATGCAGCCAAGTTTAGAAGGGAAACCACAAGAATGGGGAAAAATTTTTATGGCAAAGCTCTCATTTCTCAAATCTGTCGAGAATTGTCTCAAATTTATAAGCCTGCAAGTCATTCATTTCTCAATAGATAGATAGTTAAAGGATATGAAAATATAGTTCTTAAATGAAGAAATTAAAGCTATCTTTAGTCACATGAAAAAATGTTCCAATTACTATGAATTAGAGAAATGTAAACCAACATAACTCTGAGATACCACCTCAGACTGGATAATATGACAAAACGGAGATAATAGAGTCAGAAGAGATGTGGAAAAATGGAGACACTAAGGCACCATTCATGGAGCTGTGAACTGATACAATCATTCTGGAGAGTGGTTTGGAAACATGTCCAAAGGGCCATAAAACTCTGCATGCCCATTGGCCCAGCAATTCCGTTATTGGTTCTGTATCCCAAGAGATCCAAGAGAGCAGAAAGGAACCTACCTGTACCCCAAAAATTATTTCTAGCAGCTCTTTTTGTAGTGGCAAAGAATGGGAAACTGAAGGGATGTCCATCATTGGGGAATGGCTGAACATGGTGTGGAATATGATTGCAGTGGAATGCTCTTGCATCACAAGAAATGACAAATAGGACAATTTCAGAAAAACCTGCAAAGCCAAATGAAATGATGTACAGTGAAATGGGCACAACTAGGAGCACACTGGACATGGAAACAGCAAAATGTGTGGCGATCCACTGTGTGTGGCTGTAAAGGTTAAAATTTAGGGATATGGGGAGCCTGAGGCAGGTAGATATTAGTTTCTCTTTGCAAGGAGTATTATATTTTTAGAGGTTTATTGAAGATTAAGGATTAAAGAAAAGTCAGGATAAGAAACACGTGCCTAGTCCAGAGTGGCCTAGACAAGATAACCTCACATCATGGAAGAGACGCTTCTGCTCCAA
Organism: Monodelphis domestica; assembly: GCF_027887165.1. Classification (NCBI taxonomy): domain Eukaryota; kingdom Metazoa; phylum Chordata; class Mammalia; order Didelphimorphia; family Didelphidae; genus Monodelphis; species Monodelphis domestica. Next base: position 7,851,761 of record NC_077233.1, read on the forward strand.
AAGGGAAGTCCAAGCGAGCCCTGCCTATGGGGAAGACCCTTTAAATAAAATTTTGCTCTCGTCCCAGGTGAGAATTCAGTGAGATTAGAGGGCATTCTGGGAGCTAGCAAGGACTCCTGGGGAATGGAGTCCAGAGTTCAAATCTCAATTTTACATGGCTCACGTATTATCAGCAATGCAGGGATCTAGGACAACTCCAAGACATTCGTGGTGAAAGACTCTGCCCTTGCCCTGGAAGGAATGCATAGAGTCTGGATGAATGCAGATGGAAGCAAACTACTTTGGTGTCATCTCCTGCACAGATTTTTCTCTAGCATAAGCACTCTGTGATCTTTCACAACACGATGAACATGGAAATACATGTTGCGTAATAGCACAGGTATAAGCAGCAACATATTAGCTGCCATCTCGGGGAGGAGGGAGGGATGAGAGAACAGAGATCCCAAGATGTCAGAGATGATTACTAAAGATCGTGTCAGCATCTACGTGGGGAAAATGTCAAGACAGCGATCGAGTGGGGGAGGCACGTGCTGTCTGACAGATGAGGAAACTGAGGCTCGGGATAGAAACGGGACTGGTCCCTGTGCCCAAAGCCCTGAGAATCAGAAGCATGATCTGAGCTCTGGTCCTTTCCTGACTGCTTGTCAGCTCCTGCCTATGATGACATCATTTCACCTGGGAACTCTGAACACTTATTTCCTCCCAAAGGCAGACCCAGCTGGACAGGTAAACCTGGAAGGGAGGTGAAGGTGAGGGAGTCGGTGCCTTGTACGGGACGAGGCCGTAGTGGAGGAGCGAAGACTCAGGGATAGAGCCGGGATGGGAGGGTTTCAAGGCAAACCAGGGAAAACCCTTGAAGATGCCTCAGAGAGGGCCATTCCCTGTGCTTGGGGGCTGGCCTAGAGGCTGCTGCCATCCCCTCCAGCTCGGAAATCCGGTGGTTCTGTCTCCATATTGATCTCCAGTAAATATCATTCTTTCAGCTCAGATCAATATCTTTTCTTGGGCTGAAATGAAGTGGTGCAACAAGGATCACCTGTTTAAGATACTTCCAGCCACACACACACACACACACACACACACACACACACACACACAGAGTTAACTTGCAGTCTAGGCTATGTAGTGCTTCAATGAGCCACCAGAGGGCGCAAGAGAGTCAGAACTAAGTGGGAATAAAGGACTAGACTAACAATAACTAGCATTTATATAGCACTTCACGTTTCACAAAGGATGTTACAAATAATATCTCGCCTGATCTTGTAGCAATTATTATGAACACTTTTACAGAAGAGGAAACCAATGAAAGGAGAAGGTAAGCAACTTGTCCAAATACATAGCTAATAAATAGCTAAGGCAGGATTTGAACTCAGGTTTTCCTGACTCCAAGTCCACATTCTGCCAACTGCACCATTTCACTGCCTAGTCCCATCGGCAGCACCAGGGAACAGCCAGTTTGGGTCCAAGAATCATTAGTGAGGCCTGGTGCCAGTGTGTGTGACTCAAACACAGTACCGTTTACAGTACCGGAAGAGGAGGCGGGACCAATGGATAACTCTGCAGCAGGTGGCATCATGGGAAATCGAGAGATGGAGAATAAGGGAATCCGGTTGGGTTGCCTGAGGAACACTCCCAGGTGTCAGATAAATCCAGAGACTGGCTTTGGGGAAGCTGGAGAGGAGATGCGCCCAGTCCTTTATCGATGACTACATCATTTAGCCTGTGGACGTGGACACTCATTCCATCCCCAAATGAAGGCCACCCATACAGTCAAACTTGGAATGGAGAAGGTACAGGGTGGAGGCTGGTGCATTACACAAGGTGAGGCCAGAATCGAGCCCTGGAAAGTCAGCAGAGTTGGGAAATCACAGCAAAGTCAGCAGGAATCAGAGCAAAAGAAAACTGGCATAATTGCTGCTGTCTTCAGAGTCCCTGGAGCTGGTGGAGATGGAAGGAGAAATCTGCAAATGGCTGAATTGGAAGGGATATTGGAGAGCATCCCTTCCAAGTGCCTCATTTTCCTCCTGAGGACACAGAATAAAGAGCACAAACTCACAGTTCTATTGCACTTTCCAGTTTCCGAAGCCTCCCCAAACCCTAGTTCCCTTCCCTGGTCGCTTCTCCTCCTGCCAGGTGTCTGGAGTAAGTCAAGATCTCATCACCTTCAATGGGATTGTTGCAATGACTCCCAATTGGTTTCTCTGCTAGCAAGTCTTTCCTTTTCCAATTCAGCTTCTATAGAAAAATAAGTCATTTTCTTCAAAATTTCCCATTTCTGCCCTTGTCACACTCCCTGCCCAAGAAGTTCCAGTGGTTTTTTCTTGTCTCCTGGAGAAAATACAAACCTTTCAGCTTGCTATTTAATGCTCTCCACACACTGGCTCTTAATGATCCCCCTAATTCTTAATGGTCTCCCATTCCTCAGATTCCCCATGTGTGTACATCTGTGTATTTCATGCTTTCTTTCCCCTCAGGAGCATGCAAACTCCCTCAAGCAGGGACTGGCTCTTTTAGCTTCTAAGCCTGAGGCCCAAGTCCATGTGCCAGGCACAGAGGAATCACCTAATAAAGATCCATTGAATCCCAGGAAGCAGACCAAGGGATTTCAAAGGTCCTTCCCCAAGAGAACAGCAGGGACTGACTGCTGAGTCATAGTCCATTCAGAAAAAAACTGAGGTAGACAATGAGAGACCCAAGCATCTTCTACCTTCAGCTTAATGGCCACTGCTTAAAGGACAGTGAAGCAGTGTGCTGAGTGGGAAAAGCACTAGGGGTGAAGTTAGAAGGCCTGAGTTCAAAACTCAGAGCTGCCATTTACTGGAGAGGCACCATGAGTCCTGACTTTGAAATCAGAGCCTGAATTCAAATTCTTCCAGGGATACTTGAGGTATTCTAGCACCTTGGATGATGTATTCCACTAGTCCAGCCTCCATTTCCTCATCTATATGATGAAGGGGTTGGATGTTCTGGTCTTTGGGGGCCCTTCTAGCTACTCCATATTTCTCATACTAAAAATATTACACTAAGCAATCTGACAAGCATTCCGTAAGCCCACACTATATTTAAAGCCTCATGCTGAGCACTACCTTCCCCATCAATCAGTTGTCTCTACTCAAGCTGGAGCTAAGTTTTAGCCTGATTTTTCCTTGGGTCATCTGCTATCCCTCTCATAAGGTGGGCACATGCCACCTTAGCTGATTTGTCTTTTTTTTCAGATTGTTTTGTGCTTGGGAGTTTTTCCAGAAAGGAGATTATTGTGAATTATGTCCTGTTTGTCTGAAGGTTTAAATTAAAAGCTCCTATCACCTTGTAGAATATTTATTTTTGTACATGTCATATTCCTTCACCCTCAGGAGAAAAAAAAACTGTGAGGCTTATAGACTTGTCTTTGAGTCCTCAATCTGTTGCTTTCTATTCAGTATTTCCATAAACAAGTCCTTAAACATCGTTAATACTCAATTTTCTAATCTGTGAAATGGGGATGATACCTGTCTAGACTATTTTACAAGGATATCTTAAAGACCAAACACAATGTATATGGAAGCTTTCGAATAAAGTTAGCTGTTATCAAATCATGATCATCATCATGTCCAGCCCTTGCTTTCATCTAACTGGCCAATCTGATTACACATAAAACCCTGGACAAGTACCCACCTTTCTGGGCTTTAGTCTCCTCCTCCTTAAAAAAAAATGAGATGCCACTCTCATTTTCTATGATCTTTAAAACCTTATTATTCAAAAAATGTGATGACTTTTTTTACTTCGGGGATAAAATTCAGTCCATAACACTTTAACCCCCTTGGGCCCTGCTGGCCACTATCTAACTTCTGTTCATCATCAAAACAGGGACATTGGTCCACTTCTCCAAATCCCAGAGAGCATGTTGGTAAGGCTGCTGAGCTCTCCAAGGTCCTGGAATGGCTGTTGCCTGTAATCCTCAGCCCCACCTCTTCATAAATAATTGCTTCCTGTTTCATTAGTTTAGCAACATGGTCTTTGCAGAATTATCCGCCAATAATCTTAGCTCTCATGTCCTCACCTTAACACACACACACACACACACACACACACACACACACACACACACACCTTTTACATACTTCACCCAACATGCGAGTGTTACTGAATTTCTTACTTTAGAACTTTAGACACAGTGTAAGATTAGAGAAACCCACAAGTGTATGAGGTCATCTCACTATGAAGGGAATATGCAAGAAATCCACACCTATCTCATTTTAACCTCTGGACTTTTTCCTGGCATTAAAAAAAAAATAACCTGAAAACAAAGTAATTGTGGGATATTAGGGAAGCCACATGCAAAGTCAGCATGCAGGTGTCCACACAAGAAACAGGCAGAATTCCTGTTTGCTTAAGAGTTGCTAGAACTGATAAAATGACAAACTGATAAATAAATGGATGAATAAACAAATAGCTAGAAAAACAGACAATATGACAGACATAGATAGATAGATAGATAGATAGATAGATAGATAGATAGATAGATAGACAGACAGACAGATTGATCGACTGCTAGATTGAAAGATAAGTCCCAAAATGGAAGAGTGAACTAAAAGGGATGTTAAAGATGATCTCTTTGAATTCTCTCATTTTACTAAAGAGGAGAAAGAGCCCAATCATGCATTTCTATTATGATTCTGTTGTTGTTCAGTCATTTTTTCATGTCATGTCCAACTTTTCATGACCCCATTTGGAGTTGTCTTGGCAAAGATACTAGAGTGATTTGCCATTTCCTTCTCTAGCTCATTTTTATAGATGAGGAAACTGAGGAAAACAGGGTGAAGTGACTTAGCTAGAGTCACCCAGTCTAGTAAGTGTCTGAGGCCAGATTCAAACTCGAGTCTTCTTGACTTGAGGCCTGACACCCTATCCATAGTGCCTGGTTAATAAAACTGTATCAAACTCCTATTCTCTCCCCTTGTTGCCTCTCTTCAAGATGTGATCTCTACCCAATGATGCACTGGTGAATGTTTAACAGCTGAGTTTCAAAAAAAGTGCATACAGCATGCTTCGTAATAATTTGCATTATTAACATCTTTTCCATCATTTCCTTGAGTCTAGACAATCACCAAAGCAATAAATCAAGCCCTGACTTGCAGTGTTTGTCTAGAAGAGTAAATATTCATACTGAAATTTTTAATTACTTCTCTTGAGTCAGGTTTGTATCCCCAGCACTTAGTAGGGTACTCGGCACACAGTAAGCACTTAATACTTTCTATTCATTTATTCTTTCCTGACAAGCTCCCTGTGCCTTTTGTAGCATAAATATTATTGCTCTCATTGAAATTGAGGCCTAGATAGGGTGAAAATTTCATGATAGAGAACAGGGACAAATTCACCCAATTCAATTCAATTTCAAGATCATTTCAGCCCCTCTTGCATGTAGAGGGTCACTCTATACAAAACCAATTTGTGTAACTTGCTGCCTAATAACGAAAAAATATTCTAATGTATCCAAAGTTTATGGAATAAAAGAATGTAACATCTACCTCAGGACTCACATTAAGTTGTTAGAAGACCGCTAATCTTCAGTGTGATACATCTGCCTTTTATTGGACACTTAGGATCCTGATAATACTTCAAGGGGACATCAGCTTTCAGAAAGAGCTAGTAAATGAAATGAATGAGAGAGAAAAAAAACATAAGATACATAAATGCATACATAGGTAACTAGGCAGGTAAGTAGGTAGATGGGTGGCGGATGAATGGATGTGTAGGTGGGTGGGTGGGTAGATGTATGGATGGGTGGATGGATGCATGGATGGATGGATTTTCTGCTCCCTTTTATACATTGTCTCCCCTCATGAGAATATAAGTTCTTTGGGAGCAGGATCTGTCTTCCTTTCTAATTTAACTTGTATCCCCTGACTTATCCCAGTATCTGGCACATAGTAACTATTAATAAATCAACAAACATTTATTAAGTGTTAAGCTCTGGGGATACAAAAAGAAGCAAAAGGCAATCCTTGCCATCAAGGGTTTGACAGTAGAATGGGGAAGATGACATGCAAATAGAAATGTACAAAGTCAGGGAAATAGAAAATAATTAACCAAGAAAAGGTACTGAAAGTAAGAGAGTTGGGGAGAGGCTTCCTATAGAAGGTGGGATTTTAATTGAGACAAAGGAAAACAAAGAGGTCTGTAAGCAGAGTAGAGGGAAAAAAAACTGTTACAGGAATGGTGAACAGTGAGAGAGAATGCCTGGAGGCCAGAGATGGAAGGTCTTGTTCATGGAAAAGTGAGGAGGCCAGTGCCACTGGATCAAAGAGTGCTTGTCTGGGAATAAGGTCTAAGAAAACTGGAAAGGTAAGATGAGGCCAGTTTATGAAGGACTTTGAATGCCAGACAGAACATTTTGTATTTGCTCCTGGAGGCAATAGGGAGCCTCTGGGTTTTGTTGAATCTGTTGTGAACAGACTTGCACTCTAGGAAAATCTCTTTAGTGGATGAATTAGGGGTGTGGATCAGAGTGCAGAGAAACTAGAGGCAGGAATAAGCACCAGTAGGTATTACAACAGTCCAGGGATGAAGGAAAGAGAATCTCTACCAGGGTAAAGGTGGTGTCAGAGGAGAGAAGGGGGTGTTTGAGAGATACTCCAGAGGTGAAACCCACAGACCTTGGCATCCCCTGGGATGTGAGGGGAGTGCGGGGTGGTAAGAGACAGAATGATTGCTATGTTGCTTAACAAATGTTTGTTGACTTGCTAACTTGACTTGAGTTTCATTTAGTTGAATTCATGTCCTTTGGGAGCTTGCAACATAGAGAGAGGACTTGATGGCTATCTTTGGGGATTTTAAAGATGTGGAAGGATTCCATGTTTCCTGACCCTAAGAACAGAGCCAGGAGCAATGGGGAGAAGCTGCTATGGTTAGTTAAGGCTGGATGTTGGGGGAAACTTCTCAATAATGAGGGCATCCCAAAGTTGACTGGGCTGCCTGAGGAGGTGGTAGGCTTCACTTCCTTAGAGGTCTTCAGAGAGAGACTAGACAGATACGTGTTAAGGATGTTGTAGCAGAGATTCTTGTTCAGGTATGTGTTGGACTCAGTTGTTGGAGTCAAGAACCTTCCTGCTCTGGGGTTCTCTGCCTCCTCCTCTATGACACAAAGGCCATCAAAGACTTGACAAAACCAAATTATAGAATATCATGTTTTCATGACTTATCATGCTCCTCTTTTCAAAGCATCCACCTACAAGCCAAGAAGAGGGGGAAAGACCCCTGGCATCTGCCTTGTCCTGTGCATCTTTGCTGAAGGCACAGGGGAGGCTTCTATACTTCCAACCATAGAAAGGGGAGCCCTGATCCAGGGAACCAGATGGATCCTTGAAGCTAAATATAGTGACCTAGGCAGGTTGGCTGTCCAGTCCCATGTGATGTCCTGTCCACATTCCTACATAAGAAAGGAAGATGAGGAGAAGATCCTGATGCTGTCTGGGTGAGAGGCAGGAGTTATAAACAGCAGTTTTCATTCTTATCAGGCATCTCTGCTCTTGATGTAGTATTAATAACGGAGCTTTGCCCCCAGACACAGAGCCAGTTGGTGGTTAAAACAGGCTGCCATGTCAGATTTTTATCAAAGTCCTTCCATCCTGTTCCCACCTTACTAAGCCACCAGCATCCTCTTTCTAACAGAACAGGATGTGCTGCTGTTCCTTTCCCATCTAAACAGGAAGCTCAGCAAGTGATCTTGGAAGAGAAGGGTCCAGCCTCAACATCTACTCCCAATCATTTCATTTCCTAAGCTTCCTGCATCTCTAGGGGACAAAGCAATCCCTCCTTCCCATCAGAGAGAGAGAGAGAGAGAGAGAGAGAGAGAGAGAGAGAGAGAGAGAGAGAGAGAGAGAGAGAGAGAGAGAGGGAGAGAGAGAAAGAGAATGGTATAGTTCTTTCCATTATCTACCAGAGAGGCAGAGAGAGTTCAGACCTCCTGACCAAGCACTCTTATGCCCTGAAATTACTGTTGAGACACGGATTCAAAGTGCAGCTCTGCCATCTATGTTCTGTGACTTCAGGCAAATCATCTCACCTCCCTTATCTCAGTTTCTTCAACTGTTCAGTGAAAGGTGTAGACTTACCAGTCTCTGAGGTTTCTTCCAGTTCTAAATCAATGACAAATGTAATCTTCATATATTTCATTTTATACATAATATGTCTATATAGGGAGAGATATAGAGGGATGATACATAATAGAGATGAGAGCCAGAAAGAGAGAAAGAAAGATAGAAGGGTGGATGAATGAAGAGATGATAGAGAGAGATAATAAAGTGAAAGATAAAGATTGAGAGATGATAAATGATGAAAGGATTGATAGATAGATAGGTAGATAGATAAATAGACAGACAGAGAAATGGACAGGTAGATGGATAGAAAGATAGACAGACAGATAGATAGAGACAGAGATGGACAGAGATAGATAGATAGATAGATAGATAGATAGATAGATAGATAGATAGATAGATAGATAGATAGATAGATAATGCATCTTGCCTTCCTAGTCTTCTTGCACTTTAATCCTTTCTATATATTAAGAATTCAATGGCACTGACCTCCTTGCATTTGCTAGAATTCTTTCCCTCTTCATTAGCTGGAATGCCTGGAATGCTTCTCTGCCTCCCAACTTACCTGAATTTCCTCTAGACTTAGTTCAAATCCCTTCTTCTACAGGAGGTCTTTTCTAGATACCCCCCCCCCCAGCACACTAGCATCCTTCCTTTCAAATTGTCATCCATCTGTGTTCTGTATATATCTTGTGTGAACTTAATTATTTACATGCTTTCTCTCTCACTAGAATATGAGCTTCCTGAATGTAGATACTGTTTTATCACTCTTCTGGATATTCCCACCACTTAACAAAGGATATAATACACAGGATAGTCTTAATGAATGGTTATTGTTGCTTGATGGCCCGGTGCTAGGTTAGGCATGAAGACTACAGAGAGAAAAGCAAAACAATTTTTGCCACAGAATTTCAAAGTTGGGACTTCAGAGAGCATACCTTATTTTGCAGATGAGGAAACTGAGGGTGGTTGAGAAAGAATAAATGATTTTCCCAAGGTCATCAAAGTAGTAAGAGTCATACCTCTAACTCCAAGTGGTGCCCAAAAATGTATATGGATACATAAACAAAGTATATTTTAAATAATTTGGGGCATCAGGAGAATACTAGCAATTGGGGAAATCATGAAGGGCCCAGAGGAGGACCCCTGAAGGTAGGTGGGGATCCCATGGCAGTTCCAGGATGCCTGGCTGGTGATGAGGGTGTTCACATAGAGAACATATGTGAATAGGATGGCCAAGTCTTTATACCAGAGCCAAAAATGCCATATAGGAGCTCTACTACCTCCCATCAGAGGCACTAGCCTGTCAGAGTTATTAAAAGTCTATGATTCAAAGCCCAATGTCAGGATCCAAAGGCAGGGGAAATGGAGAGAAATATGAATAGAGAGAGAGAAAGCTAGAAACCTACACTCATGCATAGATGATAGATACATAGGTAAATGCATAGAGAGATATATACCAAGTTGTTGTTCAGTTATTTTTCAGTCCTGTCTGACTCTTCATGACCCCCTTTGGGGTTTTCTTGGCAAAGACTCTACAGTGGTTTGCCATTTCCTCCTCCATTTCATTTTACAGATGAGAAAACCAAGTCAAACACGGTAGAGTGACTTAGCCAGGACCACATAGCTAGAAATTTTCTGAGGCTGGATCTGAACTCAGGAAGATGAGTCTTCTTGATTTCAGGCCTATGTTCTCTATCCACTCTGCCACCTATTTCCACAGATACAAAGATAGATGGAGATAGATAAATACATAGAGAGAGAGATCAAGAGAGCAAAACCTTCAGATAGCAAGATAGCTATGCATAGATAATAAGTATATATGTAGAGATATACATTGATGGATCATGGATAGAGAAAAATATGCATATATACTTAGATGCATAGAGATTAAAGATATTTGTAGATAGAGATGATAGATAAAGAGATAGATAGATGGTAGATGGGTGGATGATGGATGAGGGATGGAGGGAGAGAGACATGGAGGGCATAAGGAAGAGAAAGAAAGAGGGGGGAGGTAGAGAAGGAGGGAAAGAGTGGGAGAGGGAGAGATAGGAGAGTTGGACAGATGGAGAGATAACAGAATATTTATCAAATGCTTACCATGTAGTGTGGAGGAGAGAAAAAGAAGTCTGCAGAAAAGGCTGGAAAAGCAAAGACTCCAGAGCTGTCACTCAAGAAGAACATTCTAATTAGAATGGGGACCAGAAAAGACTATTGAGAAGCATCAGAACAAACTGAAATCTTGGTCTCTTTGCTTTTGAGACAAAAGGGAGAAGGGTCTCTTGGCTTGGGGACAGAAAGAAAGAAGGGCAAAGTCCAGCTCTCTCTGATTGCTCTGCTGTGTTACAGTGACTGAATTTCCAGACCTGTTAACCCATTTTCTCAATCTGAACTATATTTCACCATTCTCCAACCTAGGAATTATTCTAGTGTTTAGGGAAACCTTAAAACCCTCTTTCCTTCCATTTCCTTATCTTTCCCTTCTCCCCCCCCCAAACCCTTACTTAATCTTAAAGAAGAGAAATAGTATTTTATTTGAGACATCATAAAACTCACCCTGTTGATTTAGAGAGACCAGTAGAGTAACCAACTGGAAGGGCAGGAAAGAAGGGAGGAAGGACGAGGAGGGAAGAAAACCAGGGAGGGTAAAGGGAGGAAGGAAGAAGATTGTCAGATCTGATCTTTAGTTATTTATCACTCAAATAATCACCCATTACAGTAGCAGACATTGCATTAAGTGCTATGGGTACAAATACTACATTGACATCAAGAAATCCCTGAACTACAAAGTGTTTGCCTTCTAGTTGGCAAGATAACATATAAAGGATATCTAGAAGGGAAGGACCAGATAGAAGCAGTGTGATCCAGATAGAGGCTAGAGAGCACTAGAGGGGTCTCATTCTGTGCAAAAGAAAAAAGAAGCTTATTTATCAGGGCAAAGAGAACTGTGAGTTGGGTCTAGATTACTACTGGGAAGGGGGTGGAGATAATGTTTTCTATCCCTTCTTTAGGTCAGGTTTGATTGAGCTACTCCTTTGCTCAAAATCCTGTAATGGCTCACTATTTTCAACTGAAATTCATTCTCCTAAACTTGGCATTCATGTTCCTCCACATTCTGGCACCTTCCCTCCTTTTGAAGGCTTATCTCCCTTTAATGCCTTTCCAAGTACTTCTTTATTTCCCTCTGAGCCCTTAGACTTTCTGGTTCCTGTATTTTTGCTCACAGTCTTCCCTATACCTGGACCAGCCAGGTCCTGGCAAAGGAATCAGATGTGCCTGCAAACCCTTGTCAGAAGCATGCAAATTGGCTGGGGCTTCTTTATACATTATTGCGTTCATCTGAATGTGATTTGCATATGCAAATAAAGCATGAGACAGGCAAAAATTATGCTAATGAGGTTGTAGGAAATCAGATTTGGCAGGAGATTCAACTTATATTTTGAAATAATTGGCATTATTTAGCCCAAACTGGGCATGATATGGAAGGACCATGGTGTGGCCTACTTAGACATTGGGGAAAAATCCAGGGCTAGCCATGGACTCCCTGCAGCTTCACTGCCTAAGATTAGGACAAGACTGAAGTTGAGGCAAGCAATTGTGTGCTGCCCCTCCAGACCAGAGCTGGGACCAGGTCACAGTTGGTCTCTATCAGAATGGAAGATCATCCCCACCTGCCACCATGGGGAAACTGACTCGTATTTGGGAGTAGCCTGGAGTCAGGACAAGGGGCACAAGACTCAAAGTCAGAGAGACCTATGTTGGAAGCCAAATCCTATTTCCAGGGCATCTAGTGCCTGGCATAGAGCGGAAGACTAACAAATGTTTGTGGATTGACTCAACTTGCTAAAGCAAGCTGGAACCTTCTCCTTGACTCAGTCTTGAGAGCTGCCAAGAAGATGGAGAGGTCAGGATTTGTCTGGAGTCAAACAGCCCCTGGACTGGTCTGGGCCTTCTTGACTGAGTCTAGCTCTCAGCAGCCACTACAAGGCCACACAAGTGAAAACCTTTTTTTTTTAAACTTTGTTTTATTTTTTCAAATAAAAATTATTTGTTCGTCTCTTTTATTCTTCCCATTCGGGGAGGAAAACTTGAAACAAACCCCTATAATAAATGTGCAGTCAAAGAAAACAAATCCCTGCATTGGCCGTATCTAAATATGTCTCATTCTCTGCAGAGGGTATGAGTATCATGCTTCAACATTGATCCTCTGGAATTGTGCTGATCATTGTGTTTATTAGTTATTTGTAAAGTATTTAAAATTGTTTATCTTTAGAATGTTATTGTTTAAATTGTATTTCTGGTTCTGCTAACTTATGTCTCTCAATCATATAAATCTCTGAAATCTTCCTTTTGATTATTTCTTATAGCATATTAGTATTCATTGCATTTAAGTGCCATAATTTGTTCATTCTTTTTTTGAAGGGCACTCCCTTTGCAATTACAGAAGTGTTACTATAAATATTTTTATATGTATGGGTCCTTCTCTTCTTACTTTAATCTCTTTGATATATAAACCTAATACTGAAGATTTGGGGCAGATTAATGACATGATCAGATCCTATACCAAATTCCATGTTTTCATTATTACTCATTTTGGCTCTGGAATCTGTGACTATAAGTTCCATATTCTATATTGTCAGGCAGTATAGTCAGTAATAAGAGATCAAGGCGAGGACTTCTCCACTTTGTCTCTCTCCTAGGTCAGAACTGTACTCCCTATATGTGAAGAAGAAATTTTTTTCATACTGAATTTTACTCTCTTGAACTTAAAAGTATTCATCATTTTGTTTTTCTGCAATTTTGTGAACAAGTTCATATCCAACACATCTTTTTCTAATGATGTTTTTATAGACATCTTTTGGGATGGTTTTTAAATGGAACCCTTAATCTTATCTGTCTTCCAGTAGAGTGTGGGTGGATTAAAAAAGTTGCACTACTTTATTTTTGGCATTAGATTTCTAGTGTAAGTAGTCCTCAATTTAGGAATGCATCTACTTTTGAAAATTTGTTAGTTGATTTTAAAAGAATCAGAATACCTTTTCCCAATGAAGCATTCAATTAGTGGTGGTTATATTTCCTAGGTTAGATTACAAAAGCCTATTTGATTCATAATTTAGTTACATCAATACTAGCCTCAGTTCTAGGACTTGCAGAACTTTGAAAGAGACAAAGTTAGATTCCTTTTTATCCCTATTTATTTTTCTCCATATGTCTATTAATTCTAATTTTTCTAAGATTTCATTCACCTCTTTCTTATTTATTTTTTGGTTTGATTTATCTAAATTTGATAATGGTTGGTTTAAGTCTCCCACTAATATGGTTTTACTGTCTATTTCTTCCTTCAATTCTCCTAGTTTCTTCATTAGAAATTTGGGTGCTATATTATTTGGTGCATACATGTTGATTAGTGATATTTCCTCATTATCTAAAATCCTTTTTAACAAAATATAATTACCTTCCCTATCCCTTTTGATCAGGTCTATTTTTGCTTTGGCTTTATCAGATATCATGATTACCACTCCTGCCTTCTTTCTGTCAGTTGAGGCCCAGAAGGTCTTACTCCATCCTTTAATTCTGACCTTGTGGGTGTCAACCCACCTCACGTGTGTTTCTTGAAGACAACATATGGTAGGGTTTTGGATTCTAATCCATTCTGCTATTTGTCTACGTTTTATGGGTGAGTTCATCCCATTCACATTCAAAGTTATGACTGTCATTTGTGGACTCCCTGGCATTTTGATATCCTTCCCTGGTTCTAACCTTTTCTTCTTTGGCTCTACCTTTTAGTCCAGTGATTTACTTTAAATCAGTCCCCCTTGTCCCCTCCCTTGATATATTTCCCTTTTTAGTCCCTCCCTTTTTGTTCCTTCCCCTTCCCCCCTCTTTCCCTCCCCTTTTGTTTTCCCTCTCCCCCTCCCCCCCTTGGTTTTCCCTTCTCCCTACCCTTGTTGGGTAAGATAGAATTCAAGATCCCAATGGATCTGGATGTTTTTCCCTCTCAGAATTGATTTCCCTGAGAGTAAGGTTTAAGTAAAAACTCTCTTCCTCTCCTTCTTATAGGAGTTTGCTTCCCCTCCCCTTCCTGTGTGAATCTTTGTGTGAGAACGATTATTGTATTTGGTCTTTCTTTTCCCCCTATTTACACATTACATTTTCCCCACATGTTAGTATACATAGATTGATATAAATGTAGTCCTTATAGAAGAGAGTTTGAGTAAAAGAAGAAGATAACATTTTTCTCCTTTTCCCTTTCTTTCATATTTACCTTTTCAGGTATTCCATGCTCTTTGATTTTCGATATTGAACTTTCCACAGAGCTCTGGTCTTTTCATTGCAAAAAGTTGGAAATCTTCTATTTTGTTGAATGCCCATACTTTCCCTTGGAAGTATATAGTCAGTTTTGCTGGGTAGCTGATTCTTGGTTGAAGACCCAGCTCTCTTGCCTTTCTGAAGATCATGTTCCATGCCTTACAATCATTTAGAGTAGAACTTGCAAGGTCTTGTGTGACCCTGATTGGCATTCCTTTATATCTAAATTGTCTTTTTCTGGCTTCTTGCAGGATTTTTTCTTTTGTTTGAGAGTTTTAGAATTTGGCAATTACATTCCTGGGAGTTGTCTTTTGGGGGTTTAGTGTAGACGGTGTTCTGTGAGCTCTGTCAGTGGCTGTATTGCCCCCTTGTTCTAGAATCTCTGGGCAATTTTCTTTGATTATCTCTTGTATTACGATGTCGAGTTTGCTGTTTATTTCTGGATTTTCTGGAAGTCCAATTATTCTTAAATTATCTCTTCTCCCTCTATTTTCCAAATCTGTCACTTTGTCAGTGAGATATTTTTTTGTTCTCTTCTAATTTCTTGGTCTTTTGGCTTTGCTTTATTAGTTCTTGCTTTAAAGCCTGGTTTTCTTTTACATTTTGGTCAAACTGGTTTTGTAGATGCGTGAATTTCTTTTGCATTATTTCCCACTTTTCCTCCCAGAAGGCTTCCATCTTTTTGATCATTTCAGATTCAAATTCTTCATGGGTTTGTGGAGAGTTTCCATTTCCTTTGGAAGGTTTCGGAGCATTTGCTTGTGTTTCCTCTTCTATCTCTTCTGTGTTTTGTATTTTTGCTCCATAAAATGTGTCCAAAGTTGCCCCCTTCTTCTTGTTTTTTTTTTTTTTTAATTTTGGGACTTTTGTGCTTCTGTGGAGTTTGCCATCTCTATCTGAGTGGGGGGGGGGATTAGCTTTTCTTATCTCTGTCTGGTGTTCAGAGGTTTTAGCCCTAGGCAGATTGTCCTTTCTATGTAGTTGTTGTTCTGTCTTCCCGGGAAGCCAGGAGTTCCTGGTGTGTCCCTGTTACTGCCCTCCTCTCCTCGGCACCCTCCTGATGCTTCTCTGTTGCCTTACTTCCACGCTCTAAGCCTAGCTTGGCCCTTGTTCCTGTGCCTTAGCTGGCCAGCTCCTGCACTCTGCGGGGGGGAGGGGCCTCGGCTTCCCGGAGCTCTGAGGGCTCCTAATGAGATTAGCTTTCCCTGGGTTGAATTTAGTATGCCTTGAGGCAGGGACTTTTTTCGTGAGACTCCGAGGGAAGGATCCAGCCAGGGGGTTACAAGCTCCCCCCTCTCTCTCTGTTTCCCTGCTGTCTGGGTGCCCCCTCGACTGGGTTAGGTTGTTTTCAGGAAGCAGCCTTCAGAATAGCAGGCCATGGGGCTCTGAGGTTGCCTCTGCTGCCTCAGACTTGGACTCAGCGCTCTGGGTTGGGGGGGATGGGTCCTAGGACCTTCCTTCTGCCTACCCCTTAGGTCCGAGTGGTCTCAGGTTCTGGCTTTTGGGGGGGCCATACCTTTTGATCGAGGTCCAGGTCTAGGAGGAGGACTCCTGGGGTCTATGCTGTTGATCGTTTTGAATTTTGGTGCCCTAAGAGCATTCAGTTTGAGATTGGTAAGGAAGGGTTTCAGGAGATCTGAACTTTAGCTTTCTCTAAGCTGCCATCTTGACTGGAAGTCCACAAGTGACAACCTTAAAGAAATGCAAGTTGTTCTTTAGAGGGCTCAGTAGTGTCTGAGAAGCCATCAGCAGACATTCTCAGGGCTCTAGGGGTGGAGGAGGCAGAAGTGTGTCAAGGCAATATCTCAGTACCTTCATTTGGGGCCAAAGGAAACAGGAAGGCCAATCACCATTCACATCACCAAGCCTGGTCCCCACACCCATGGGGACCGCCCTGGTCTGCTCCTCTTAGAAAGGTCAAATGCACTCAGTGAGCCTCAGTCTTTGAGCAGCTCCTTTCCTCTGCTGACACCTCAACAGGCCACCTCCCACCACTCTTTCCACTAACCTGCTCTCTCCATCAGACAGCCTCCTTGTTTCCTTGTCTTCTCTTCAGGCTGACAACCAGCCCAAACAAATGGGCCTCCACGAAGTGCTTGCTGTGGCTGCCCTCTGTGCCTGTGAGTTACCTTCTTCTTTTTAGATAAGGTGGGAGCCAGAAGAAATTCACAAAAGGATAAGCTCATGGCTCCCCTGTTCTCTTCTCTTCTTTCCAGTTGGACACGCAGCCTTGAAGCAGCCTCAGAGCTCCATCACTGCATATGTGGGCACAACAGCACGCGTGATCTGTGAGGTGTCCAGCAGCAACTTTGCCAATGAGTACATACACTGGTACCAACAGAAACCAAACCAGCCTTTAGAGCATCTTCTCTATGTCGTATCGACCCGGGTCCCCACCCAAAAATCATTAGATGATCGAAAGAACAAATTTGTGGGGGAAAAGAATAATGCTCAGAGCACCTCAGTCCTGGCAATAAACTCCATAACACATAAGGACGAGGCCACCTATTACTGTGCCATCTGGGAATACCACAGCAATGAACACTCCGTGACCCCACATACAAGAATCCTGCCCTCATCAGTCCCTCCCCACATCCTCTTCCAAAGGGGCCACCTCCTCCTCCATTCTGGCTCCCATCCTCAGCCTGCCTGCAGCACTTCCTGCATTTCTTCTCAAGCCAACATGGCCCCTGTCCACAGCTGAGCACATTTCTTCTCCAACTCATAGAGTTTCCAACCTCCTTTCATCACCATCAGCATCATTCACATATCCACAGACTTTGAGGTTTCCATGGGGTTTATGGGTTGGAATAGGCAGGCGCTGAGGTCCATCCCAACTCTCAAATTCTGCATTCTCTTTTTTGACAGAGATCTTGGTGTTAGCTGGAGAAATCACGTTATTTAATTTGGTTTAGGTAGGGAATGAAGAGAGGTAATGATGGGTAATGAGGCAGAGGCAACATCTGAGTAAGCCCTGATATTGAAAGTAAGCCCTGGGACCTGTGTCATCAGCATCATTACTTCAACTATACCCCTTGCCTGGCTTCTGCAATTCAAATGCATGTCACCCAGTTCGATGTCATCCTATTTGTTCTCAAGACTCAGTTTATCACTTATGTTAAACTAGTCCATGTGCCCACCAAAAAATATCTTTTTTTCAAGGTCAAATATCTTTGAAAGGCTAATCTGTATTTGCAATTTGAGTCTGCTTGATCAAAACAGTGCAGGTGTAAAATTAGGTAAAAGTCCCTTACTTCTCACAGATAGACTATTCCTAAGTGAGATTTTATGTCCATCAGATTCTAGAACTCCTGGAAAAATTCCAAATCTTGGAAGATAGGACTTTCCCTCCAGGTATAGATCCCATAGGCTTTTAGGTGAGAACCTGCAACTCCCACTGATAATAGTAAGTAATGGCTAATGAAGAATATAATTAATTACAGTAATTATTTATTATGTCAAAATATGGAATCGGTTCTCTTTCCATTCCCATTTGACAGGTTGAGGATCCAAGAACTATTAAGTGACTTACCCAGCATCACCAAGAGAGCAATTGTCTGGGGCAGAATTTGAACCCAGGTATTCCTGACTACAGGATTGACCTTTTGTCCTAATCTCACTAAGGTTGGCAAATGTGGATCCACTGTTCCTCATGAGGAAAGAAGAGAAACATGAAGAAGGAAGACGATTACATCTCTTAATACCTTGGATCATGGGACCAACTGGAATGCTCTTTCAGGTGGAATTCAGAATGAATACCCAGGGAAGTGCTTTCTAATAGTGAGGTGATATTTTTCTGCATTAGTTATGGTGCTGGTTGTTCATCTTGATCGTTCAACTAGTATTGTTTCAGGTGGAGTATGTCCAGTGCTTTGGGACAAATGACAGGTGTACAAGACATGGGTCCCTTCAAGAGCCTACCAATATTGTCTTGGGGAAACCCGACCTCCCAGTGCTGGAAGAGAATAACACAGGTCTATAAATGCCCCAGGCCCAAAGCAGGGCCAAGGAGGGAGGGAGATCTGTGGTCAGGAAGGGGGAACCAAGAGAGTTTCATGGAGGGAAATCTAAACAAAATAAGGATTTCCTGGGCCAAAGTTAAAAATGCAAAATAATGACAATGCTATCTATTCTCTCCTCTAGTACAACAGATGCAATTGAAACAAGGAAGAAGAGAGGAACTACCTTGAGAAAATCTTAGTATTTTCTGCAGGAAATGAGGCATCTGGGATCACCATTTGTTCTTCTCAAAGCATTTCTCTAATATTAAATATTCACATCGTTTCCATTTATCAATGACCATTTGTTAGGCATCTTCTGTGCAGAATCTCCTATCCTCCTGATATTCCAGGTAGTTCTCTAAAAGCACACATTTTAAAAAAACTCCCATTTGTTTTCTCTGCATAATTAAAATGTCCCTTGAATCTTCAGCCTCTTGGGGGTGGGGGAACCAGATGGGGTTGCTTTTCATCTTTTTCCCCTTGTCGATCTACCTCTGTTCTATTTAACCCCACATATAAGAAGAGGGTGCTCAGCTGTGTTCCGTTCTGCAGAGTGGCTGTGAGGATGAGGATGAGAAAACCATCAGGTGTTTGCAGCCGAGATGCCGTTGCTAACATTCAAGAGAGAGATGTTCTAGTACTGGTGCTGGGGGAACCTGTGGGCACTTCTCAGATGTGATGAGAAAACAGGCAGCCTGCATGCATCAGAGCTCTGTTCCAGATGTGGCATGATACAAGGCAAAGGTTATACTTAGGTTCATGATTCCCAATGAAGCTCTGGGGACCAACAGAAGAACCTCACTTTCTTTAGAAGAACCCCTTTTTCCTATCAAGGAGACTCCTATACAATGCTGCTGCTTGTAAACAGCTAATGAGTCCTCTTCAATGGGGCATCACTAATGAATTAACCTAGATCCCTCTTCCTCCGGGGGTGTCTGCACAGCTGAGGCCAAAAGGGGTTTTATCTCTGATTAGCTGCTGCCTGCTTAGAGTCATTTCCTTCCCCTCCAGCACAGGCATCCTTTCCCCTCTCACGCATAACTTCAGGCCCTCGTCCTCTCCATTATGGGCAGCACAAGAGTGTTACTGCTTCCAGTTCTCACCTTGACTTTTCTTGGGATTTGTGAGTTCTTTCTTTTGTCACTTGCTTGGTATCCATTCATGGAGGTGCCAAAAAGGGGCTGAGGGTCAAAAACCTAATACTTTCTTCCCAGAGGTAGCCAACTGGGATCTGTGGGGAAACAAGACTGAATTGGAGTTTCTTATTAAAGCAATGCCATCTTTCTTCCTCTGAGAGATTTAGGGAGGTGTGCTGGGCTGAGGACTTGGGCTGGCACCTGGCTTCTGAGATCACTAACCCAACTGTTGGCTCTGGCAAAGGCCCATTTAACTGTCTGGGCCTCCATCTATATCGTGAGACCACTGGCTGGGCTTAAGGGTCCCTGGAAGCCATTTCCGAGCCTCAGGCTGAATGAAAAAGTGGATTTTGTTAGCCTTGTTTGAGTTACTGTGCAGACTTAGAGACAGAAACCTACATACATGTCCCTTTCAGCTCCCTCCGTGCTCGAAGGTTGGGTCTCTAAGCACTGTCAGACCAGTGTAAGGAAACCCCTTCATCCATTCAAACCATGGCAAGTAAAAAGGCCAAGGAAGTCCATTTAATGAATAAGGAACATGGCAATCATTAGCCTAGCAACGACTTTTCTGTGTAATTAATGCTAACCATGTTTAACTGATTAAAGTAGTCAATGAGTTCCTTCAAAAAAGCTTTTTTGGAGCCTCCTTTGGCCAACATTTTGAAGTATGTATTCTAAGATCATTTTCAATACTCTCACTAACCACTCTTATGGCTTAAACTTGTACTGTGGACCTATTAAAGGCCATCTCCTGGTCAACGTGAGCAGCTCCTTATTGTGATTTCTGGGACTCGGGAGTTCTTGAGTCTTTTGCAATTCGACATCAATTTCTTTGTCTTGTAGGTGCAAGTGCAGAACCCATGCTGGCCCAGCTCATGCCCTCCAACACTAAGAGAAGGGGTAACACGGCATTTCTTGAGTGCCAAGTGACCGTGAATCCCTTTGAATATGCTTACATCCACTGGTATCGCCAAAAGCCGGGAGAGCGCCTGGAACGGATTCTCTATCTCTCGTCCAATGATAATGTCATCCATGAGGACGGCGTTAGTGAGGAGAGGTATGAGGCCAAGAAGAGGGAAAGTGACTCCTCGGCTAGCCTCAGGATCCACCAAGTCACAGAGGCAGATGGGGGTCTATACTACTGTGCCTGCTGGGATGGCACTCTAAGACAAAATCATGGAGATGCTGAACAAAAACCCTCTTACTGGGCATTTCCATCACCTGGAAGACCCTCACTGTCAGCAGCAGGGTCAACATCCAGATACCAGCTGCAGTGGCTGGTGCATAACAGCACAGGAAGCCTTGCTACTGTTCTTGGGCTCTGATCAATGTTAGCATGAGTGCCAGAGCTAGCTCTGGGTCTCTTCTTATCTTCCTTCCCTTCTCCCACACCTGCCCAAATGCTTGGAAAGTCTCTGACTCAACTAAGGCTACTACAAACCACAGGAAGCATCTTTGAATGGATGACTGGGTCAAATCACTGAGTGATGTTCTTCAAAAAATAATTGGAGGAGAAATTCCATTTAAAATCACCCTAGACAATATAAAATACTTTGGAATCTATCTGCCAAGACAAACACAGGAACTATATGAACACAACTACAAAACACTCTCCACACAATTAAAACTAGATCTAAATAATTGGAAAAACATTAACTGCTCATGGGTAGGATGACCTAACATAATAAAAATGACTATCCTACCCAAATTAATTTACTTATTTAGTGCCATACCCATTGAACTTCCAAAAAACTTTTTTACTGAATTAGAAAAAAATATAACAAAGTTCATTTGGAAGAACAAAAGATCAAGGATATCCAGGGAAATCATGAAAAAAAATGTGAATGAAGGAAGCCTTGCAGTCCCAGATCTCAAACTATATTACAAAGCAGTGGTCATCAAAACAATATGGTACTGATTAAGAGACAGAAAGCAGGATCAGTGGAATAGACTTGGCGTAAGTGACCTCAGCAAGACAGTCTATGATAAATCCAAAGATCTCAGTTTTGGGGACCAAAATCCACTATTTCATAAAAACTTCTGGGAAAATTGGAAGACAATATGGGAGAAATTAGGTTTGGATCAATATCTCACACTCTACACCAAGATAAACTCAGAATGGGTGAATGACTTGAATATAAAGAAGGAAACTATAAATAAATTAGGTGAATACAGAATAGTATACATGTCAGATCTTTGGGAAAGGAAAGATTTTAAAACCAAGCAAGAGCTAGAAAAAAATCACAAAATGTAAAATAAATAATTTTGATTACAACAAATTAAAAAGGATTTTGTACAAACAAAACCAATGCAACCAAAATTAGAAGGGAGGCAACAAATTGGGAAACAATCTTCATAACAAAAACCTCTGACAAAGGTCTAATTACTCAAATTTATAAAGAGCTAAATCAACTGCACAAAAAATCAAGCCATTCCCCAATTGATAAATGGGCAAGGGACATGAATAGGCAGTTTTCAGTTAAAGAAATCAAAACTATTAATAAGCACATGAAAAAGTGTTCTAAATCTCTTATAATCAGAGAGATGTAAATCAAAACAATTCTGAGGTATCATCTCACACCTAGCAGATTGGCTAACATAACAGCAATGGAAAGTAATGGATGCTGGAGGGGATGTGGCAAAGTCAGGAAATTAATGCATTGCTGGTGGAGTTGTGAATTGATCCAACCATTCTGGAGGGCAATTTTGAACTATGCCCAAAGGGCACTAAAAGACTGTCTGCCCTCTGATCCAGCAATAGCACTGCTGGGTTTGTACCCCAAAGAGATAATGGACACAAAGACTTGTACAAGAATATTCATAGCTGCACTCTTTGTGGTGGCCAAAAACTGGAAAATGAGGGGATGCCCTTCAATTGGGGAATGGCTGAACAAATTGTGGTATATGTTGGTGATGGAATACTATTGTGCTCAAAGGAATAATAAAGTGGAGGAATTCCATGGAGTCTGGAACAACCTCCAGGAATTGATGCAGGGCAAAAGGAACAGAAACAGGAGAACACTGTACACAGCTATCTGAGCTCTGGGATGATTTTCACAGATGATACATGATCTTCGCACTTCACTGATGCTGATTGTGGACCCTCTTTGCTTTCTCAACTCACCCAGCACCTATCTGTGCCCTACAATAAATATTTCTTAGGGGACTCAGTCAAGAAGTGGGATACCCTTTCTCTGGGTCATAGGATTTCCCCTGACTACCAGTGCAGTCCTTGGAGTTCCCACCTACCATCATTCCCTCCTGCTTTGTGATTAGCCAGCTTCCTTTTCTGACCATTCCTATGCTTGAGTGTGTCCTTTAAGTGCCTGCTTACTGTCTGTGTCTTCCTTGGCAATGAGTCTGGATCCATTGGATTTGAAATGTTTGTCCATGGTCAACTCATTTCCTCTCTGTGATCCTCAGTTTCCTGAATTGTAAAAAATGGGAAGAATCATATTTTCAGAGCAGTCATGAAGAAAGTACTTGGCTAACCTTAGAATGTAACCTAAATGGGGGTTATTATTACTCAGGCTGATCAGGCATCTCTCCAAAGCTCTTTGGGATCCCTGAAATCTTCTTTCTTTTGAGATTGCCAAGTTAACAAAAGCGTCACTACCACCACCACCAATAATACTGACAAGCATTTCTTTATCATTTTGAGGTTCACAAACTGCTCTACAAATATAATACTAATATGATGTATAATACTTTAAGTTGTACGAAGGGATTTTCACATCAGCTCATTTGAACATCACAATAACCTTGAGAGATAGATGCTATTGCTATCCCCATTTTAGAGATGAGGAAACTGAAGCTGAGAGAGTTTAAGTGTCTTGCCAGTGGTCACACAGCAGCTAGTCAATGGGTGAAAATGAACACAAACTTAGATCTCCTTGATGCCAAGTCCAGTACTCTAACCAATACTTGTGTGGCCTTGGACAAGTCACTTAATTTCTTTCAGTTGCTGTAAAATGTAAACAAAAATAACATCTACCTAACTGGGTCATTATGAGATCAAATAAGGTTACTGAGATAAGCCACTTTGTAAGTTCTAAGATGCTTAATAAATGTTCACTCTTATTATCATTAGAAAAGGACACCAAAACCAAAGCCTAAGCCATGTCAGGAAGGAGGGAAGAGCCTCTTGGATTGCAAAAGATCCAGACAGGAAACTAAATAGGCCCTCACTCATAATCCAAGAATTGAGCCCATCTTCCCCGTAAATGCAAGAGGGGCAGTCAATGTCTGTATTCTTTCCGTAGGGAAGAAGATTGTCTCTAAACATGGGATCCCTCCAGAGAGCCCAAAGAAATTATGAAGCCCAGTAATGCTGATGGAGGAATCATGAAAGGACAATAGATGAATAGACTCAACTGGGTCTTGGTAATAAAAGCTATTTGAGGAACAAAAGAAATCTGGAGGCAGAGTCCCTGCCCTCAAGGAGCGTAGTCTACTTGGGGACCTGAGTGATACACATGAAAATATTGTAGGAAACCAGAGGATGGTAAATAATCCAATGATAAACTCTGCAGTGTTGAATAGAAATGGCCCCTATAGACTGAGATAAGCGTGGGTGGAATGGGATTTATCCAATTTACAAACTATAAAGAAAAAGGAATAAATTACTACACTTTATCTATACTTGCTAACAGTGGGACCATGGGCAAGTGATCTCGGTTTTCTAAGCCTCAGCTCTCTCATCTGTGCAATGTAGGATAGAATCCTTCCACTTCTGTCCAACATGGTTATTGAGAGGAAGGGGATGGGGACTGGCCCTGGCATTGCACTAGTTTATGGGCCTCCCAGAGGAGGACTCTCCTTCTGCCAAAGCAAGCTGGAACCTTCTCCTTGACTTTTGGTGTCTTGGAGAGCTGCCAAGAAGATGGAGAGGTCACCATTTGTCTGAAATCAAACAGCCCCTGGACTGGTCTGGGCCTTCTTGACTGAGTCTAGCTCTCAGTAGCCACTACAAGGCCACGCAAGTGACAACCTTAAAGAAATGCAAGTTGTTCTTTAGAGGGCTCAGTGGTGTCTGAGAAGCCATCAGCAGACATTCTCAGGGCTCTAGGGGTGGAGGAGGCAGAAGTGTGTCAAGGCAATATCTCACTACCTTCATTTGGGGGCAAAGGAAACAGGAAGGCCAATCACCATTCACATCACCACGCCTGGCCCACACCCACGGGGACAGCCCTGGTCTGCTCCTCTTAGAAAGGTCAAATGCACTCAGTGAGCCTCAGTCTTTGAGCAGCTCCTTTCCTCTGCTGACACCTCAACAGGCCACCTCCCACCACTCTTTCCACTGACCTGCTCTCTCCATCAGACAGCCTCCTTGTTTCCTTGTCTTCTCTTCAGGCTGACAACCAGCCCAGCCAAATGGGCCTCCACGAAGTGCTTGCTGTGGCTGCCCTCTGTGCCTGTGAGTTACCTTCTTCTTTTTAGATAAGGTGGGAGCCAGAAGAAATTCACAAAAGGATAAGCTCATGGCTCCCCTGTTCTCTTCTCTTCTTTCCAGTTGGACACGCAGCCTTGAAGCAGCCTCAGAGCTCCATCACTGCATATGTGGGCACAACAGCACGCGTGATCTGTGAGGTGTCCAGCAGCAACTTTGCCGATAGGTACATACACTGGTACCAACAGAAACCAAACCAGCCTTTAGAGCATCTTCTCTATGTCGTATTGAACCGGGTCCCCACCAAAAAATCATTAGATGATCAAAAGAACAAATTTGTGGGGGAAAAGAATGATGCTCAGAGCACCTCAGTCCTGGCAATAAACTCCATAACACATAAGGACGAGGCCACCTATTACTGTGCCATCTGGGAATACCACAGCAATGAACACTCCGTGACCCCACATACAAGAATCCTGCCCTCATCAGTCCCTCCCCACATCCTCTTCCAAAGGGGCCACCTCCTCCTCCATTCTGGCTCCCATCCTCAGCCTGCCTGCAGCACTTCCTCCTGCATTTCTTCTCAAGCCAACATGGCCGCTGTCCACAGCTGAGCACATTTCTTCTCCAACTCATAGAGTTTCCAACCTTCTTTCATCACCATCAGCATCATTCACACGTCTCAAAGGCTTTAAGGTTCTCACTAGGTTTATGAGTTGGACTAGATTGCTGCTGAGATTCCTTTCAACAGTCAGATTATGTCATTCTATTTTTTAGCAGAGAGTTTTACATTTTATCATGTTTCTTCACCCTCTCCAGCATCCTCTGGAATAGGTTCTCTGCATTCCCATTTACCAGAGTCTGAGAAACCAAGAGAGATTAAGTGACTTACCTAGCATTACCTAGAGAGCAAGTGCCAGAGGCAGAATTTGAACCCAGATAGTCTTGCACCAAAGTTGGTAGTTGGATCCACTATTCCTCATGAGAAAAGAAGAGAAATGTGAAGAAGGAAGCCATTAGTTGCATCTCTTGGTTCCTTAAATCTCTCAACCAACTGGAAAGCCTTTGCAGATAGAATGTTGAATAAATGCCCTGGGAAATACCTTCCATTTGTGAGATCCTATTTGTCAACATTAATTATGGTGTTGCTGCTGCTGCTGCTGGTGCTAGTGCAGTTGGGCATTTTTCACTACCTGTGGTCAGTCAACAAGTATTGATTCAGGTGGAATGTGTCCAGTGCTGTGGGACAGATGAAAGAAGAACCTACCAAAAGCCTCGGGGAAATCAGACCTCCATCACTGAAAGAGATCATCCCAAGGCTATAGACACCACAGGTTTGGAGCTGGGGTAGGAGGGAGGGAGATCTGTCATCAAATGGAAACCAAGGGGGTTTCATGGAGGGAGATTTGTGCAAAATTAAGGATTTCGTGGATCGAAGTTAAAAGTGGAAATGAACAAGAATGCTATCAAACTCCCCCCACCCCTTTTGGTACAGCTGCAACTAAAACAAGGGAGAATCAGGGAAGTTCCTTGAGAAAATACTCCGTTAGTATTCTCTGCAGGAAATGAGTCCCCCCCTCCCTCCCCATGACCATCTGTTCTTTTAAAAGCATTTCTCTAATAACAAAACTCTCACCGTTTCCATTTATCAGCAAACATTAACTAGGGCACCTTCTAGGCAATCTCTCGATGTCCCAGGTAATTCTCTAAGATCTTAAGGTTTTCAATACATTGATCTACATTAGCCAAGGGTCTTCCTCACTGAGAATTCCTTATCACAGTGAAATCAAAGGTCCAGTTAGTTAAAAATGCCTGCCAGGCTCTGGGAGTAGCTCTGGATTCAAAACCAAAATGAAGCCCTCTCTGGCCCGAAGGACCTCCTGTTCTGGGGGGAGGAAACATGTGCAAACCACTAAGAGAGTCAGAAATATGTACAAAGTATGACACAGAGACTAGCCCTTTGGTCTCAGTTCTATCAGGAACTCTCAGGTAAGGAAACTCCTGTCAAAAGAGTTCCGAGCCTTCTCTGCAACATCTAGCCTTCGAGATTTACCTGGGTTCCTGGGTGGCTAAATGACCTGTCTCGGATGCCATATGTCAGAAGCATGATTTGAACTGGGGTCTTCTTGATTTTGAGAACAGCTCTCTCTCTCCTTTCCTGCAGGCTGCCTCTCATAAAAAGGAAATGCAAATTAGTTGGGGGTTTCTGGGAGGCACTGGCAGTGGGAAGTATTCATGAGAGCCTCTAAGACAACACAGTTGGCACCAATCTTTGAAGAATACTAGGAATTCCTAGAGCAGTGATGGCAAACCTTTTAGAGATGGAGTGCCAGGCCCTACCCCCAACCACCCCCCAGACCATGTCCCATGCCTGCCCCCCCACTGAGTACTGGGCATGCCCCCACTCCTTACCCCACACTGGGAAGGGAGAAAGCGCTCCCATTGGGCTCCTGGGTGGAGGGGCAGGTGAATGTCCTCAGGCCCAGTGGAGAGGGAGAAGGGGAGTGGCCTGAATGCTTTGCTCTTTTCCAGCTCTGCTGCCTATGAGCTGCCCACCTTCCCCCCATGCACTCCCATTGGGCTGCTAGGCAGAGGGGTGGGTGATGTGAAAAAATGTCATCAGGTGTGGTGGAGATGGGGAGGGGAGCAGCTCTGCTCGAGTCCCTCTGCCTTTCTAGTAATGAACTCTGGGGGTGAGGGATGGGGGGGGGCAGTGGCCGTGTGCCCATAGAGATTGTTCTACATGCCATCTTTGCCATGGGCTTGCTATCACTGAGCTAGAGGAAAAGGTGTCATGGTTGGGGGTGGGGTGAGGTGGAGTAGGGGTCACCAAGTCATGGAGTCATGGAGACGGGACATCAGTATTGTGTGTGGAGAGCAACAGTAAGGAGGCCAGTCTGGCTGGACTTCCCAGTGCCCAAAGACAAGTTGGATCATGTGGGATAAGTCTGCAGAAGCAGGCTAGAGTCAGGCCATGATGGCTCTTAAATGCCTAGCAGGAGTTTTCATTTTATCTTAATGGTAACAGGGAGTCACACCTGTTTGGGGAACATCACTGGTTCCCTTGATGGTCCTTAAACAAGAACTCCAAACCCCCCACTCAGGGCATTCTAGGTGGCTGCCCCCATCCTTGCCAGGCATGTTCTCCCTCCCAGTCTCTACCTCTGGGCTTCCCTGGTTTCATTGAAGTGCCAGCTAAACCCTCCTCTTCTCCAAAGCCTCCATCAAGCCCTCTTCATTTTAGTGCTTTCCTTCTGTGGGTTCCTTCCTAATAATCCGCTATAAAGTTGGTTTGTCCAGAATTGCTTGCTTAGCCCAGTGCCCGGCACAAAGGAGACCCTTACCGAATGCTGACTAGATCCCCCAGCTTTCCCTCTTAGACAGCCTTCCATGCCACTGTGTGTGGCCCATGAAGGTAATTATTTGGATATTGTCCCTCGGTTAGGCTCGGAGCTCCTTGAGGGTAGAGACAATGATTTTTCCCCCTTTCCTTTTTGAAAATGTAGATTCCTAGCCCTTAGCCCAGCACCAGACCACAGAAAATGCTTTAAAAATGCATATGCTAACTGCCTGACTACAGCGGCTGAGGGGACATGACAGAGGAGAGACTCTAAATGAACACTCTAATGCAAATATTATCAACAAAGCAATGGGTTCAAATCAAGAAAACATGTAATGTCCAGTGGATTTATGTGTCGGCTCTGGGGGGTGGGGGGGAGGAAAAGAAAATGATCTATGTCTTTAATGAATAATGCTTGGAAATGATCAAATAAAATATTTAAAAAATGCATATGCTAGACCAAAGGAATGAATTAAAACACTGTTTTGAATACTAATTTCTTTTTTAAATTAAAATCTATTTTACTAAGGATAGTGGCCTGGCCGTCCCAGATCTCTACCATGAAGACTGCAGTAGTCAGCAAAACAATCTGATACTGGCCTAGACGTACATTCCTGGATCAATGGACTAGATTGTGCCAGTGTTTGATAAACCCAAAGAGCCCAGCTTTGGGGATAAGAACTCACTGTGTGACAAGCACTGCTGGGAAAGCTGGAAAACAGCGTGGCAGAAACAGTATCTCACACCCTCTACCATGAGTATGTGGTTTAGATATAAAGAGTAATACAGTAAGTAAATAAGGGGAACATTGACCAGTTTACCTGTTACAGCTATGGAGGAAGGAAGAATTTATGACCAAACAAGAGATAGAGAACAGCATAAGAGATAAAATGAATAATTTTGACTATATGAAATTTAAAAGATTTTGTACAAACAAAACCAATGCAACCAAGATAAGAAGGGAAGCAACAAATGGCGGCGTGTGTGTGTGTGAAGCGATTCTACAGATTTCTCTGATAAAGGTTTCGCTTCTCAAATATATAGAGAATGAAGTCAAATTTATAAGAAAACAAGCCATACCCCAATTGACATGGTCAAAGGATATGAATAAGCAATTTTCAGATGAAGACATCAAAGCCATCAATAACCATATAAAAATATTCTAAATCCCTCTTGATTAGAGATATGTAAATTAAAACAAGACTTAGGTAAACACTTCACATCTATGAGATTGGCCCATATGGCATTAAATGAACATAATGTGTCAGAGGAGATGTGGCAAAATTGGGACACATTCATTGTTGATGTGGCTGTTAACTGACCCAACTATTCTGGAGGGTGATTTGGAACTATGCCCAAAGGGCTATAAAACAGTGCACACCCTTTGATCCAGTAATAGCACTACTAGGTCTGTATCCCAAAGATATAAAAAAGGGGCTGTGGAAGACCTTCTTATATATATACATATATATATTTGATAGATAGATAGATAGATAGATAGATAGATAGATAGATAGATAGATAGATCAATGGATGGATGGATGGATGGATGGATGGATGGATGGATGGATGGATGGGTAGATAGATAGATGAATAGAGAGACAGACAGACAGATAGACAGACAGTTATAGATAGATAGATAGATAGATAGATAGATAGATAGATAGATAGATAGATAGATAGATGGATGGATGGATGGATATCGTCTTTTTGTGGTGGCAAAGAATTGGAAACTGAAGGGATGTCCATCAATTGGGAAATGGCTTTGGAAAATTGTGGTATAATAATGATGCTGAAATACTATTGCACTATAAAAAATGATAAGCAGGATTATTTCAGAAAGATCTGGGAAGATCTACATAAACTGATGCAAAGTGAAAAAAGCAGAACCAGGAGAACATTGCACACAGTAATAACAATATTATGGAATAATCGACTGGGATAGACTGACCTCTCAGCAATACAATTATCCAGGACAATTCTGAGGAACCTATGACAAAGGATGTTCTCTACCTCTAGAGAAAGAACTGTTGGAATCAGTATGCAGATCAAAGCAGATGATTTTTTACTTTGTTTTATTTGGGGGTTTTGGTTTTACATGATTATTCTCTTACAAAAATGAACAATATGGAAATATTTTTTGCATGATAATACATGTGTAAACCAGATCAAATTGCTTGCCAACTCCAGGAGTTGGAGGGAAGAGAGGGAGGGACATAATTTGAATCATATAATTTTAGAAAACTTATGTGGAGATTTGTTATTACATGTAATGGATAAAAATATCTTTATAAAGTAAAAAATAAAAGTCTTACTAATACTCTACTTTGGACATCACTGATACTTCCCAATTACTATTTCTCTCCAAAAAGGACTGATCCTTGTTTTGTTTTGTTTTGTTTTTTAAAAAAGGATTCAATTTAAGAAGAACTGGCTATGTTTGATTTGTCAGTGTGCCTTGTTCTGAATCATTATTTCACCACTTTCTCAAATGAAAGGCAGGAGGCATGCCTAACCATCAGTCCTCTGAAGTCATGATTGATAACTGCATTGATCATAAGTCTGAAGTTTATGCAGTTGTTTTCCTTTATGTTACTAGGATCAATATAGAAATTGTTAGAATTCCAGGTTTGATGAAGCAATTTTTTCTTTTCTTTATTTAGATCAGGTACAAATTCCAAGTCTCAAATCTCTCACCAAAGGGTTTCTCTTTTTAAAAAGGAAGAGAAATTTCTGTCTTTAACAGACTTCATTTTGGTCAGCCCAATGACTGTGGATTCCTATTTTGATGGGTCACTTACATATACAACATTTGAACAAGGTCATTTTGGGAAGAGTAAAGATGAAAAGAGGCAACTGTTTGTTGTGAATATGAATGAGGGTCAGACAAGGGTGGTGGCAATGGCATTGGAAGGGATAGGTGGCTAGGGGAGGGACCATGGAACTGGAATCAGCACAACTTTGTAACTGATCATAAATGAGAGCAGAGATGGTGAAGAGTCTACTTACAGAAAACAAGGAACACTGAAGTTACTGTTAAACTGTTGAATAAACAAAACCAAAAATAAAACTTTGTTGCAGGAAGATCTTCCCATATGGCAGAACAATGCCAGAGAAGAGGAACAGAACAAACCAATTAAGAAACCTCAAAGTTTGCTTGATGGGTAACAGAAGTATTTAAGTCTAATGATAACAATGTAATCTTTTCCCATGATCTAAGTATCTTCCATTTTCTTTGTCCCCATTCTCCCACATTGCCTACTGGTAAGAGCAAATGTGATCTTCTCTTTGTTAAAGTTCTATGTGGTTTCTTTCTCTGTCTCTGTCTCTGTCTCTGTCTCTGTCTCTGTCTCTGTCTCTGTCTCTGTCTCTGTCTCTGTCTTTGTCTCTCTCTCTCTCTCTCTCTCTCTCTCTCTCACACACACACACACACACACACCTGGCCTGTCCTTCCTTCCTTTCCTCCCTCCCTCCACATGAGCTCTGAACCAGCTCATTTATTGAGAAAAGTACAATCCATCCAATCCATCTGAGGAAGACTTGCTTGCAGTCATATGGACTCCAAGAAACGATAAGTCTCTGGACTTGCCCTATGACCTAGCCACTGCATTACCAAGGTAAAGATGTTTGGGAGTTCTGCCTACTCATGGTTTGAAGTCTTGGATGAAGTGTTGCCTCTGTTCATGCCCAAGGAAGAGTCTTGTAGTGGTCACAATATTTTTGTTTAACAGGTAATCACTGTGATAACAATGACTGGATCAAAAACTTTGGAGAAGGAACTCAGCTCGTAATTCTTCAGAGTGGTGAGTGCTTTTTTCTGCTTTCTTTATAGGACCAGGGCCTGACTTTGGAGTCCTAAGATCTGGGTTTAAATTTTGACTTTGAAAGCCCAGAATATGGATTTGGATTCTGGTTTGCCATTTACTATATGAGTGATTTTGGACAAGTCAGGTCACCTCTCTGAGCCTTAAGTTTCTTCCTTTATAAAACAAGAGGATTGTTTAAGTGACTCCTGAGATCCCTGACAAATCCACACTTTTGAAATACTTTTACAGAGAAAGGACTTCACATAAACTAGATTGATTTAAACACACACACACACACACACACACTCTCCTGACTCCCTGGTTCTTGGCTAGGATCCACAGTTGGAATTCCCACTGCCTTCTGTGAACACTGAGACTCCACAAAACAGAAGACCTAAAGAGTTTGGTGTGGGCAGATATGGCCCCTGGAGAGGTAATTGAGCTCCTTTTACTTTGTAAGCTGATTAGGAGACGTCTCACAGAACAACGGTGCCAGCTAGCTCCCTTCTCCACTGGGCTTCAGGAGTGACGCCTCCTTCTCCCAAGCCCTGTCCCATACACTGAGGCCAGCAGTTCCACAGGGACCGTCCTCATTTACCAGATTATTAGATCATAGAATTCAGTGCTAAAGAGGGACCCAAGAGGACATGAGGACTAACTAACCCCTTCCTTTGGCAGATGAGAAAACAGATTCAGAGCTGAAAAGTGAACCTCAAACAAAGACCTTGACTGCAGTCAAGCAGTCCAGCAGTCTTTCCACTATACCAAAACAGACTGCTCATTCCTAAGAGATCAGATTACTCCAGAGAGACTGGACGATTTTGAATAATATGTTGACATGGGATATAAAGGAGAGGGAGGCAGACACACCTGGGGATAAGGAGAGGGTAGCTTTATTTAATTTGTATTCATTTATTTGTTGGTTGGTTACATTAACATTCCCAGGCAGCTCCCCCTGCCCCTTCCTCTCCCCGCACCATAGAAAAAATGTTTGTGTAAATGATATCTTTCATGTTTTCGCTTATCAGTTCTTTCTCTGGTGGTGGACATTCACAAGTTATTCTTCAAATATGAATTCTGTAGCTGGGTATACTGTTCTCCTGGTTCGAGTTGTTTTCCTCTTCATGATTTCATGCAGATCCTTCCAAGTTTGTTTTCTTTTTAGCCAGTCTGCTCATCATTTCTTACAGCACAGGAGTATCCCGTCACAGTCATAAGCCACGATTCGGTCAGCCGTTCCTCAGTGGATGGACGTCCCCTCACTTTCTAGGTCTTTACTACCACCAAGGGAGCTGCTGTCACTATTTTGGAACACACACATTCCTTCCTTTTCCCCTGATCTTCTTGGGAAACAGACCCAACAGCAATATTGCTGGGTCCAAGGATTTACAGTTTTACAACTCTCTTGGCATAATTCCAGATTGCTCTTCAGAATGGCTGGGTCAGGCCACAGTCCTACCAGCAGCGAATTACTGTGCCCATCTTCCTACAGCCCCTCCAACATTTGCCATTTCCCCTTTTAGCATTTTAGCCAGTGTTGTGGGTGTGAGGCGATATCTGTGTAAATTCATATTAATCATACCCACTCCTTATTGTGTCTGAAAACTCATATCTCCAGGCCGTCTTGATGTGTAGTTCTCTAACTAAAAGTGATTTCAAGCATTTTCCATTTGTCTGTAGTGTTTTAATGATCATAACACCAAACAAATTAGCAGTGGCACTAAGCTGATGATAATGGGGAGCTTTACCAGGGCTGAGGCTATTGCTGTACTCTTTGTGTCACCCATGATGCCCCTTATCTGGGGCAGAAACTTGAAGTGTAGAATTTAGATATACGTGACTGAGGGTCCAACAGAAAAGAAGGGTGAAGGCTCACGCCCTGCCTCCAGTTTTCTTATGGACTGGACCAAGTTGCTAAAAATGACCATACAAGGTGATTAGTCAGTGTTTCTGCATCTTTCATGATGTCATGGATGAACCCTCTCTAATCCACTCTATTGAAAGATGGGAGCAGATCGAAGCTTTTCAGCAAAAAGGCGAGACAGCAGATCCTCAATAAAGTTAGGCATGCTCTTAAGGAATCAAGAGCTCTTCAGGGTTTAGGAGGTTATAAGGTGGAAAGTAATGCCGGAAGAAAGAGTGTATATGAGGCTCCAAGTTTTATGACCCTGGGTCAATTACTTAATATTTTTGTGCCTTAGTTTCCTTATCTGTTTAATGAGGGGTT
The DNA here is from genome assembly GCF_027887165.1 of Monodelphis domestica. Lineage (NCBI taxonomy): Eukaryota > Metazoa > Chordata > Mammalia > Didelphimorphia > Didelphidae > Monodelphis > Monodelphis domestica. The sequence goes on from NC_077233.1 coordinate 7,886,047, forward strand.
GAACTCTATGACTGCTTTCAGCTCCAAATCTATGATCCTGTGTGCACTGAAAATGGTCTTGGTCACTCCAAATGAACTAGCCAACTAATCTTTTAAATGAATGACTTCCATCTAGCCACTAGGTCAGTATATTTTAGCAGGAAGCTGACATGTTTTTCTTATTTTTTTAACTCCTACCTTCAGGGCTAGGCAATGGGAATTAAATGACTTGCCCAGGGTCACACAGCTGGGAAGTGTCTGAGACCAGATTTGAACTCAGGACCACCTGTCTCTAGGCCTGGCTCTCAATCCACTGAGTTACCCAGCCGCCCCCTATTTTTCTTATTTCTAACCAGACCCTGTGGTGGTAGTAAGGAAGGAGCTCTTCTCACATAGTGTCCTATAATTATGGCACCATGGAATATTAGTTAGAAAGGCAGCCTAGTATAAAGGGGAGAGCATCAGCCTTGGAACAAGAAGTTGTTATTATTGTTTTTCAGTCATTTTCAGTCATGTCTGACTCTTTGTGACCTTGTTTGGAGTTTTCTTGGCAAAGATACTAGAGTGGGTTGCCATTTCCTTCTCCAGCCCATTTTACAAATGAGGAAACTGAGGTAAAACAGAGTTAAGTGACTTGTCCAGTGTTACACAACTAGGAAGTCTCTGAGTCCAGATTTGAATTCCTGGCCATTCAGAGCCAAGAAGACATGAGTTCAAAACCCACCTGTCACCCATTTGTGCCTCTAAGCAATTGCTTAATCTCCATTTGCCTCTGGTTCCTCAACTGTAAAATGAGGATAATACTAGCATCTACCTCCCATACTTTGACAGTGAGATGTGTTTGTGTTTCAAAAATAGTTTGGGTTCAGAAGACCTGGGTTCAAATTACGGCTTTGGCATTTACTATCTATGTGAGACAAGCACTGTAATATAATGAAAAAACTCTGGTTTTGCAGCCTGGGAAGCTGGATTTGAGCCCTGGCTTTGCCTCCTGTGCTCATGGGTAGGCATGGATGGAGGCATCTTTAGATGCAAATGAGAGGCTTTCTCTAACTAGAGAGTTGAGCTTTCTGATGGTTAAAGCAAAGAAACAGAGAACTAGTGAAGCCCAGACGAGCGGTTTGATCTGCTACCCAAATGTTTAGAAAGCCGTTCTGGGATCTGAGGGGGGAGAAGTTTCTGTTAAGGACTGCAGCATCGTGGATACGGCAAGAAGAACTTTGGCACAGGGACTAGCCTCATTGTCCTGGGTAAGTTCGGGGCGATTTGGAAGCTCCTTTCTACAGTCTGTTTCATGTGGTGTCAGGCTGTACTTTCAGCTTTTGATGGCTCTCTGGCTATTTCGATAGTAATAGGGACGAGCCTGGGATTGCCTTCCTATAGGGAGCCGCTGGTTAATGCTATTCATTGCTATTAATGCAGAGCCTGAACCTGTTCTGTAATTGAGACAGTTGTCTGGGGGCACCGACAGGTTCAGTGACTTGTCCAGAGTCACACAGTCAGTAGTGTCAGAGGTGAGACTTGAACCCAGGTCCTCTCATTTCTGAAGATCTCCCAGCTCTCTATTCAGTATGATATAGTTCCTCTGGTAACAATAATCATAATAACAGCATATGTTTACAAAGTGCTTGAGAGTAATCTTATTTGAGCTCCATGAAATAAAGAAGGCAGGCATTATTATCCACATTTTACAGGTGAGAGAACTGAGGCTTAAGGAGGTGAAAAGACTTATCTAAGGTCACATCGTACTGGAAGCAAAATTCAAATCCTGACTCCTGCCTGGTCCAGGGCTCTGTCTACACTGAGCTGCCAAAGGAATAGAACTTGCTTCAGAATTATACCATGGAGGCAAAACCAAATACCAGGTCACTTGGCCCATTTACTTCTTTTTCTATTCAACTGATCTTCAGTGTGTCCATTCTTAGGATCAGAAAAAGAGCATCTAGCCCAATCCCTTTGTTTTATAGAGAAGGACACTGGAAAGGTGACATGACTTGCCAACCCACAGATAAATGGCCATATGAGGATTCAAACCCGGGGCCTTTGGTTCCAAATCCCCTGCATCCCCGGTGCATTATTTGAACCTCAGGGCTTTCAAATGGCCCTTCCTGGGCTTCTGCCTCTCTTCTTGGCTTTGGTCTAAAAAGTGGCACACAAGATGGCTGTTTCAGCCGTGTAGTTGTGCGAAATAGAGCTGCCGAGGCGACGCTTTCTCTTGCTCCACATTTCTGCAGAGCTCCCAACTGGGACTATGCAGGGGGCTCTGACCAAGCCCAGCCGGACGCCGTGCTGATCTGTGATGGCTGTTGACACCCCACCCTGGAAAGCAAAATGGAGGTTTCTGAATGCAAGGCTGAGTGGAGCTACTAAATCCATTCTTCATAGAGGATCGTGGCCACTCGCACAGCCTCTCTGTCATGTTGGCTGAGGATTGTGCCCAGGGAAGAACCAGAATCAGAGTGAATTCCCTTCACTGCCTCAAGCTCCTAAACTGGCAAGTGAAAATCCAGGCTTCAGGGCTGTCAATAGACACTGGAGAAAAGATAAAATGCCCCGAATCCCCTCTGACACCAAATAATTGGGTGAGCCTGGGGAAATCACCTAATCTCTGCACCTCAGTGTCCTCACCTGTAAAATGTAGTAGGATGAGTGGTGGTGGTGGTGGTGGTGGTGGTGGTAGTCGTGGTCGTCGTCGTCGTCGTCGTCGTAGTAGTAGTAGTAGTAGTAGTAGTAGTCATAGTAGTCGTAGTAGTAGTAGTAGTGGTGGTGGTGGTGGTGGTAGTAACACTTTCAGGATGATTGTGAGGATCACCTGAGCTAATGTATGTACAAAACTCCAGAATGCACTGTTTAAATATGTTTAAATGTGAGCTATGGTTAATAGAAATAAGGGATCTTGATTTTCTCATTTCTCATCTTTAAATGGGTCTCCTTCACTTTGGAAAGGGAAAAGAGGGGAAATCAAAAGCTGCATCTCTTCAGATTATGATTTGAAATATGATTTCAGAAACTCAGAAACAAGTGGGAACCATTTTTATGTTACTGTGGGGGAATGATGTTCTAGTAATCACCCCTATGATGGGATCTTTCTCATTAAACATTCACCTTCTGTCTTAGAATCAATACTGTGTATTGACTCCAAGGCGGAAGAGTGGTCAGGGTTAGGCAATGGAGGTCAATTGACTTGCCCAGGGTCACCAAGCAATGTCAGATTTGAACCCAGGACCTCCCATCTCTGGGCCTGGCTCTCTATCCACTGAGCCACTCAGCTGCCCCCCTCTAATGGGATCTTTAGCCCAATGGTGGGGGTCACTACTGAAGGTCTGTGAGGCTTTGAGGATGTTGCTGATTTAGCAGGGAGGAATGATGAGAGGCAGCCCCGCCACGGGAGGGCTGCACCAGTGGGAGACATCATCTCCCATGGTTTCCAAGGCAGATGACTTAGGAGTTGGGCACCATGCCTCGTGGCTTTATTTGCTCTTCTGTTTTGCTTAGGCCCATCAGAACCCCTAAAGGCAATGGGTTGTCTAGGCCACAAGGGAAGAGAAGGCAAGGTTCCTTAGACCTGGAAAAAGCCAAATAAGGGTGACTGAGGCAGCAGCAGAAGGAACATTCACGTTGAGAGCCCCGATCTCAGTTCAGTGTTCGACATGCTGTAAGGGTGCAAGAAATGAGCTTGGAGTGGGTGACAGTGAAGGGCTAAATCAACCGATAAAGCCAGAGCTACCCTGGCCTTCCAGCCACTCCCGAGAAATGAGTGAGGATTCTGCCTCCAAATAATGGAATTCATCTGTGGGTTCTACCCATTGTTTATCCTTTTGGAAATGAGAACATCTTTGTAAGAAACAGCCGCGGGGACCCCCAGGGCTCCCAGGACACACGCTGAAAACAGGTCACTTAGATAGTCAATGAATGGAAAGTCCTCGAGCAGACACGGAGGAGCAAAGGGCAGCTCCAGTGGACGTCTTTGGAGGCTCTCGGGGTTGGAGATTCGTAAAGGGCTCAGACATCATGCTTGGCTTGGGAAGCAGACTCAGTGTGGCAGGATGTTCCAGGACAACCCCGTCGCCAAGCTTCGCATCCCCAAGGCTGGACGGTGTCGGGCGTGGAAATGCTGAACAAAATCTTGCAAAGGTCATTCTGGTGAGATGGGGGGCACGTCACGTGGCTGTTCTCTGGCTCCCAACTGCCTCGACTAGAAAACAAGGGAGTTGGGCCGGAGAATCCCTTTCTTGCTCTCCCTTCTCTCAAAATGAACTTGTAGAGAAAACCTGGACAAGCTGGGAGAAACGCTTCAAATACAATATTGCATTTGCTCATCGCCACCCTGTAGCCATTGTCCTTTAGGCTCCTCCTGCTTTTGTCCTCTTTCTTCTTTATTGTTCCTTTTTCAGATGAGGAAACTAAGTCTTAGAAGGGTAGGTGGGTTTGCCCACAGTCACATAGCCAGTATCTTGCAGGCAGGATTTGAATCAGGGTCTTTCCTAACTCAGGACCTCGAAGGCTTTTTCCATTGACATCACCTTCCCTCTCCTGGGTAGATGCTAATGTTACACTCCAAGGATTCTCCAGAACATTCGGGGTCAATCTAAAGCCCAAATGGAGAACCGTGACACCTGTGTGAAATTTGGTGATAAGCCCTGGCCACCCAATCCAAGTCACCGCAGGGAATGGCTGGAAGGACAATGTAGCTGGATTTTCTTCTCTAAGAGCTGCATCTTTATTGCTGTTTTCTTTTTTCCTTTTTTAACCCTTACCTTCCATCTTAGAATCAATACTAAGTATCAGAACTGTAAGATCTAGGTAACTGGGGTTAAGTGACTTGCCCAGGGTCACACAGCTGAGAAGTGTCTGAGGCCAGATTTGAACCCAAGTTTGAACTCCTGTCTCCCCTCGGAGCTACCCCAGCTCAGGTGTTAGTTTCTTGACACACACAAAATGAAGGTTTAAAAAGCTCCACCTCCAAGGTTCTTCAGGTTCCCCCAAAGTGGGCATTTCCCCTAAGTACCCTGCAATTGTGCTCAATAAGCAACCGAATTAGGAACATTTGGTGGCGCGGGAGTGAGGATTTTGAGTGGAAGAATGAGAGAATAAAGGAGGAAAGGAAGCGACTGTATAAAGATTCCGTGAGAATGTGTAGGTTGGACAGCTAGGGTTCACTGAAAACGTGGCTGAGGTTTGGCAGAGAATAGACAGAAAAGGGAAACGGCCACAGTGATAAGCCCTTTGGCCCCACAGCGTGCCTTGGTACTGACTCTGGCTGCATGGGAGCTCCTTAGATGGTTTTTGTAGCTGGCTGCTGCACGGTGGGACGTGTTAAAGTCTTCGGGGAGGGGACGCGGCTCATCGTAACTGGTAAGTGTTTCCACTGTGTTTCATCTGTTTCCCATAATCCCAGGTAACAGAGAAGCTTGCTTCATTTGGGGAGGGGGGACAGAGAACTGGGGCCACTGAATGTCTGTGAGTAAAGCGGGTGGCTCTCTAGTGGGGCAGCTGAGGCTCTTCGACTGCCGTTGGCCAGAGAGCAGGAATCATTTCTTTCTGGCTGGAGAGAAGGGATGAGTGGCAATAGACCAAGGCTCAGGGGAGAGGCTGCCTCATCACCAGCTGTTTCTGTGCTATCGCTGCCCTTGTCCTCTCTTATTTTCACAAACGTGCCTGATAAAACCCTCAGTCTGAGGGACAGAACAACCTCGTGGGCTCTTCCTGACCCTCTGACTTCACTGTGCTCTCCGACTGCTTGTGGGAGATGCTGTTGTAGTAAGGAAACGCCAGGGATCAGTAAAAGCAGGGCTTCTTCCATGAGTATCCCAGAGGGATCACACATGTTCTCTATTATTTTTTTAAACTCTTACCTTCCATCTTGGAGTCAATACTGTATATTGGCTCCAAGGCGGAAGAGTGGTCAGGGATAGGCAATAGGGGTCAAGTGACTTGCCCAGGGTCACACAGCTGGGAAGTGTCTGAGGTCACATTTGAACCCAGGGCCTCCCATCTCTGGGCCTGGCTCTCTATCCACTGAGCCACCCAGCGGCCCCCCTCTAATGGGATCTTTAGTCCAATGGTGGGGGTAGGGGTCACTACTGAAGGTCTGTGAGGCTTTGAGGATGTTGCTGATTTAGCAGGGAGGAATGATGAGAGGCAGCCCCGCCACGGGAGGGCTGCAGCAGTGGGAGACATCATCTCCCATGGTTTCCAAGGCAGATGACCCAGGAGTTGGGCACCATGCCTCGTGGCTTTATTTGCTCTTCTGTTTTGCTTAGGCCCATCAGAACCCCCAAAGGCAATGGGTTGTCTAGGCCACAAGGGAAGAGAAGGCAAGGTTCCTTAGACCTGGAAAAAGCCAAATAAGGGTGACTGAGGCAGCAGCAGAAGGAACATTCACGTGAGAGCCCCGATCTCAGTTCAGTGTTCGACATGCTGTAAGGGTGCAAGAAATGAGCTTGGAGTGGGTGACAGTGAAGGGCTAAATCAACCGATAAAGCCAGAGCTACCCTGGCCTTCCAGCCACTCCCGAGAAATGAGTGAGGATTCTGCCTCCAAAGAATGGAATTCATCTGTGGGTTCTACCCATCGTTTATCCTTTTGGAAATGAGAACATCTTTGTAAGAAACAGCCGCGGGGACCCCCAGGGCTCCCAGGACACACGCTGAAAACAGGTCACTTAGATAGTCAATGAATGGAAAGTCCTCGAGCAGACACGGAGGAGCAAAGGGCAGCTCCAGTGCATGTCTTTGGAGGCTCTCGGGGTTGGAGATTCGTAAAGGGCTCAGACATCATGCTTGGCTCGGGAAGCAGACTCAGTGTGGCAGGATGTTCCAGGACAACCCCGTCGCCAAGCTTCGCATCCCCAAGGCTGGACGGTGCCAGGCGTGGAAATGCTGAACAAAATCTTGCAAAGGTCATTCTGGTGAGATGGGGGGCACGTCACGTGGCTGTTCTCTGGCTCCCAACTGCCTCGACTAGAAAACAAGGGAGTCGGGCCGGAGAATCCCTTTCTTGCTCTCCCTTCTCTCAAAATGAACTTGTAGAGAAAACCTGGACGAGCTGGGAGAAACGCTTCAAATACAATATTGCATTTGCTCATCGCCACCCTGTAGCCATTGTCCTTTAGGCTCTTCCTGCTTTTGTCCTCTTTCTTCTTTATTGTTCCTTTTTCAGATGAGGAAACTAAGTCTTAGAAGGTTAGGTGGGCTTGCCCATAGTCACATAGCTAGTATCTTGCAGGCAGGATTTGAATCAGGGTCTTTCCTAACTCAGGACCTCGAAGGCTTTTTCCTTTGACATCACCTTCCCTCTCCTGGGTAGATGCTAATGTTACACTCCAAGGATTCTCCAGAACATTCAGGGTCAATCTAAAGCCCAAATGGAGAACCGTGACACCTGTGTGAAATTTGGTGATAAGCCCTGGCCACCCAATCCAAGTCACCGCAGGGAATGGCTGGAAGGACAATGTAGCTGGGTTTTCTTCTCTAAGAGCTGCATCTTTATTGCTGTTTTCTTTTTTCCTTTTTTAACCCTTACCTTCCATCTTAGAATCAATACTAAGTATCAGAACTGTAAGATCTAGGTAACTGGGGTTAAGTGACTTGCCCAGGGTCACACAGCTGAGAAGTGTCTGAGGCCAGATTTGAACCCAAGTTTGAACTCCTGTCTCCCCTCGGAGCTACCCCAGCTCAGGTGTTAGTTTCTTGACACACACAAAATGAAGGTTTAAAAAGCTCCACCTCCAAGGTTCTTGCCCCAAATGCCCCAAAGTGGGCATTTCCCCTAAGTACCCTGCAATTGTGCTCAATAAGCAACCGAATTAGGAACATTTGGTGGCGCTGGAATGAGGATTTTGAGTGGAAGAATGAGAGAATAAAGGAGGAAAGGAAACGACTGTATAAAGATTCCGTGAGAATGTGTAGGTTGGACAGCTAGGGTTCATTGAAAACGAGGCTGAGGTTTGGCAGAGAATAGACAGAAAAGGGAAACGGCCACAGTGATAAGCCCTTTGGCCCCACAGCGTGCTTTGGTACTGACTCTGGCTGCATGGGAGCTCCTTAGATGGTTTTTGTAGCTGGCTGCTGCACGGTGGGACGTGTTAAAGTCTTCGGGGAGGGGACGCGGCTCATCGTAACCGGTAAGTGTTTCCACTGTGTTTCATCTGTTTCCCATAATCCCACTAACAGAGAAGCTTGCTTCATTTGGGGAGGGGGGACAGAGAACTGGGGCCACTGAATGTCTCTGAGTAAAGCGGGTGGCTCTCTAGTGGGGCAGCTGAGGCTCTTCGACTGCCGTTGGCCAGAGAGCAGGAATCATTTCGTTCTGGCTGGAGAGAAGGGAGTGAGTGGCAATAGACCAAGGCTCAGGGGAGAGGCTGCCTCATCACCAGCTGTTTCTGTGCTATTGCTGCCCATGTCCTCTCTTATTTTCACAAACGTGCCTGATAAAACCCTCTGTCTGAGGGTCAGAACAACCTCGTGGGCTCCTCCAGACCCTCTGACTTCACTGTGCTCTCCGACTGCTTGTGGGAGATGCTGTTGTAGTAAGGAAACGCCAGGGATCAGTAAAAGCAGGGCTTCTTCCATGAGTATTCCAGAGGGATCACACATGTTCTCTATTATTTTTTTAAACTCTTACCTTCCATCTTGGAGTCAATACTGTATATTGGCTCCAAGGCGGAAGAGTGGTCAGGGATAGGCAATGGGGGTCAAGTGACTTGCCCAGGGTCACACAGCTGGGAAGTGTCTGAGGTCACATTTGAACCCAGGGCCTCCCATCTCTGGGCCTGGCTCTCCATCCACTGGGCCACCCAGCTGCCCCCGGATCACACATGTTCTGATCAGGCCCAGGGGGCAGAACTAGGATGGGGAGTGGTCATAAAGAGAGTAATGGAGGCCAGAGATGGGGACAGACGTCCTCATGAGTGCTGCCCTGAAGTAGGCCAGGTCCCTCCCCTTCCCTAGATGTCACCAAGGAATGGTTGGGTTATCATGGGAATTAATGGGGACCCTGGCTTACACGTAAAGGCCATCCAAGAGCAGGTAGAGATGTTGGGCTGGAGCCATGGTTTGGCAGCCCTCCAGCCCAGAGGGGCAGTGAGGTTCCTTCAAACCAGAAAATTCAGGGAGTCTGTGACGGTGACTTCAAAGGGCCGGCCCAGCTTCGGATTTTGGTAATCAGGTGTGATCATTAATAGGAGCCTCGCAGACATACTCTAAAGACTGCTGAAGCTCCTGGGCCCTGGGTTCAAATCACAATGCTGTCACTTACTTCCTTCTGGGTGATTTTATGTAGTCGAACTCTCTGGGTACCTCCATTGGCTCATCTCTAAAATGGAGCAATGGGGCCAGAGCCAGAGGGTTCCAGATTCTTGTAATATGCATATTATGGAGACAGACAGACAGAGACAGAGCTACGCATACGCACGCACACTGAATTGCACGTCAATGCACTTACTTTCCTTGTACTCCTATACATTGCATGCATTAAAAGCAAGACCCCAAGAAGTAGGCCATAGACTTCACCAAACTGCTGCTAAAGGGCTCCAGAACACACAAATGTTAAGAAGTTCTGGTCTAGACAATCACTAAGATCCTTTCCAGGCCTGATTCCATGATAATACCAAGAAAGCCGACTTTTATGTAGGCAAATCTTCCCGTGTACAAAGCACTTTACACCTAGCATCTCGTTTGATACAGAAATGCTGTCTACAATCCCCACTCTACAGATGGGAATACTGAGGCTTAAAGAAATAGTGACTTGTCCAAAGTCACACACTCAGTGTCAAAGGCAGAATCTCAACTGCAGACTCTTCAGCTTTAGGTCCCAAACTCTTTTCAGTGTCTATCACACGGATTCTCATGTTTACATAAACAGCAGGGACTCCCTGGAGGCTTCACAGACAACCTAACTTCAAATGGAGATGTGTCTAATGTGCCAAAAAGAAACAAAATGGCGCCCAGGTCATAGTCACTCCAGGGATGACTCGACCACTTGGAAGGAGATTATGTTGAATGACTTTTCCCAAGTCCCTGAGGTCTGGGTGGTCTGGACATTCACTGTGATGGACACCTGGTTTCCTTCTGGGCGCCCTGACCCGTCAAATAAGTGAGAAAAGCTGGCATGAAGCCAAAAGGTGTATTGTGAGAGGAGCAATGAGGGTAAAAAGAGAAGGAAGGAAAGAGACGTTTACCAAGAAACCCCCCAGTACATGAGCTGGAGAACTCATGGGAATTGGAAACATGGCCGAGACAGAGTCCATTTATGGAGAATCTCCAGACCATTAAAATCCAAGAACTCGTAGCCCGCTTTGCCTGCGGTGTGCCTCGAGTCTCTCACTGACTGAGGGAGACAGAGCTCCTTAGCTGGTTTCAGTAGCTGGCTGCTCCATCGTGGGAGCGAAAGTCTTTGGTGAAGGAACGAAGCTTATCGTGGCAGGTGAGGCTTTCAATTGCTCTTCCCTCAGTTTCTAGGAATTGAAGGTATAAAGGGAGGCTTGGCCCGACTGGGGAAGCAAAACCCCAGCTCCTGATTGGGTTGTTTTCCAGAGGGTAGATGTGAGGGTATGGCTGAAATGAGTGGGAAAGGGGGAATCGCTTTGTTCTGGGGGAATGGGCGCACCCAGTGAAGGATCAGGCTCTAGAGCGTCTGTTGCACTTTACTGTGTCTATTCACTAATTTTCATTATTTCATTAGAAATATTGGCAAAAGAAACTGATGCAATCCTCTGGGTAAAAACTAAATCGAAATCTACATTTTGTGAACTGATCTCCTTTGACTTCCATATGGCTTTTCATTGTACACAATTCTATGATGTCAGGGGAAGGCTGGGGAAACGGGTCAGTTTGCTGTTGCTGTTTCCGTGTTTAGCATTAACTAGATTCAAACCTCAGAAGCAGAAAAAATAGCATTGAATGCAGAGAAAATGGTCACACTTGATTTCTGATTGCTGAAGACATGGTGACATTAACTTCTATGGGTCAGATTAGGAATGAGCAGTAAGGGCTTTGTTGTTTCTGTGTAAATCGCAAGGTATGGCTTTATTTGGAATCAGACAAAAACAAACTATATTGTGAATTGTTTCTTCTATTTGCTATGTGGCCTTGGACAACTAATTTCCCTTGTTAAACCTCAGTTTCTTCACCTATCAAATTGCAGGATTAGGCTAAATGGCTAATGTTAATGATTAGGCTGAAGTACCCTCATTAACAAGGCCTAAAAGAATGATAGTTATCTTCCTTTGCTGATTTGATTTAGAAAAGAAAAAATAAGACTTCAGTCATGAATACTTTCTTTTTTTTTAAATATATTTTATTTGATCATTTCCAAGCATTATTCATTAAAGACATAGATCATTTTCTTTTCCTCCCCCCACCCCCCATACCCGACGCTTAAATCCACTGGGCATTCCATGTTTTCTTGATTTGAACCCATTGCTATATTGATAATATTTGCATTAGAGTGTTCATTTAGAGTCTCTCCTCTGTCATGTCCCGTCAACCGCTGTGTTCAGGCACTTACTTTTTCTCGGTGTTTCCACTCCCACAGTTTATCCTTTGCTTATGAATAGTGTTTTTTTCTCCTAGATCCCTGCAAATTGTTCAGGGACATTACACCGCCACTAATGGAGAAGTCCATCACCTTCGATTATACCACAGTGTATTAGTCTCTGTGTACAATGTTCTCCTGGTTCTGCTCCTCTCGCTCTGCATCACTTCCTGGAGTCGTTCCAGTCTCCATGGAATTCCTCCACTTTATTATTCCTTTTAGCACAATAGTATTCCATCACCAACATATACCACAATTTGCTCAGCCATTCCCCAATTGAAGGACATCCTCTCATTTTCCAATTTTTTGCCACCACAAAGGGCATAGCTATGAATATTCTTGTACAAGTCTTTTTCCTTATTATCTCTTTGGGGTACAAACTCAGCAGTGCTATGGCTGGGTCAAAGGGCAGACAGTCTTTTATCGCCCTTTGGGCATAGTTCCAAATTGCCCTCCAGAATGATTGGATCAATTCACAACTCCACCAGCAGTGCATTAATGTCCGACTTTGCCACATCCCCTCCAGCATCCATTACTTTCCTTTGCTGTCATGTTAGCCAATCTGCTAGGTGTGAGGTGATACCTCAGAGTTGTTTTGATTTGCATCTCTCTGATTATAAGAGATTTAGAACACTTCTTCATGTGCTTGTTAATAGTTTTGATTTCTTTATCTGAAAACTGCCTATCCATGTCCCTTGCCCATTTATCAATTGGAAAATGGGTTGATTTTTTGAACAGTTGATTTAGCTCTTTATAAATTTGAGTAATTAAACCTTTGTCAGAGGTTTCTATGAAGATTTTTTCCCAGTTTGTTGTTTCCCTTCTGATTTTAGTTACATTGGTCGTGAATACTTTCTGATAAATTATTTTTTAAAAATTCTGCATAGCCTGCATCTGTGGTGGAAAACTCAAAGATCTCTGTGGATCACATATTGACTTAGAAAACCAAATTCACACACGTTTTACTTTGTGAAGTGTCCCGGGGCCATTTTCATCTGGGTTAGTGAGCACCCATGAGTTTCACAATGGCGAGCTGGCCCTTCTGGACTACATGACTGCTTTCCTTACCCATTGGCAGTTCAAATGGGAAGAATCTGAAAGAATTCTCCAAAGCTGTTGGCCTTTCCCCTCTAATTTATCAGATCATTTAGCTCTAAATTCGATTTCTCTTTGCGATCTCAGTTTCCATTTTAAGGTCTAGTTGTTGATGTTTGATCATTCTTCAGTACTTTCTGGCTTCTATCCCTTTCCTTTGGGTCAGCTGCCTCTCAGAGTCCCAGTTCCCACTCCCTCTTCGGCTTCTAAATAGTATCAGGGGTGTCCCGAGCCCTCTTCCCCACCGCCAAGTCCTCAGCTTAGCAGGAGCTTCACCAAACAGCTTGCCGGCCTTTTGGTGCCCGACCTGGAGGATCATACGATTGTGACCCATTGGCACAAGCCTTGAGAAGCCGGATCCCTCCCAGAACATAACGAAACATCAGAGCAGGCCCTTAGTGGAAGAACTTGGTGAAATATGAGTGAAAGGCCGACTGGTGTCTCCCCTTCTGGCCGCAGCTCCATTAAGATGCCCTCATTCCTCCCTAATGATAGTCTATTCTTACGAGAAGCTCATATTGGGTTTCCAACATGAGGCAGAGATTTCTGTACAGGATCGAAGAAGCTCAGCAGAGAGACAGCAACTGGCTTGTGCATGCTGGGAGGGGCGGGCAGTCCCCCCTTCTGTAGCCCTTCGTGCCCATCTCTAAACAGCCCAGGGAAGGAAGGAGGGAGAGGGAAGGGCTGTGGAGCGGCACCCTCATCTTCAAGGTGAGGAGATGTGTGGGATCAGCAGCAGGGCCCCAGTTACAATAGATCGAGGGTGTCCCCAAGGCTCAGGGGTGCCTCTCCCACCTCTCGGGCCTGCACCCTTGGCTTCCAAGCCAAAGAATCACATCAGCATTGGTGGGCAGCTGAATGAGGCATTGGGAGACAGATTTCCAATGTGGATCCTGACTTGCTCTGTGGCTGGAGGTGACTATACAGGCTCTCTGGTCTCCCTAGTCTATGACCTGCAGCTCCAAAAAGAGAACAAAAACCAGAGTGTCTGAACGGTCTGTTCAAGGCATCCGGCAGTGTCATTCAGAGGCATCTGTCTGTCACGGGCTCTTCTGGAAGAGGGCAGAAACTTTGGGCTGTTTGGGTGAGACCAAATGACCAATGGAAAGGGCCACTCCAGCTGCCCTGGTGGATTGAGGCACTGACACCATCTGAAAGCTCTGGGATGGCAGGAATGTGGCCGCCACTGCCACTGGTGGAGATCCCCATCTCTCCATTTGCGCCCGGCTTAATCTCATGCCTTCTCTTTGGCCCACATTTCTCCCTGTAGCCTTCCCGCCAGGTTCTGAAGGGTGTTAAGCGGGTCATCGGGTTCGGGCTGTTCCCTCCGTGGATCTGCTTTTAATTCTGCTGGTAAAAAGAAAGGAAGTTCGGAGAAGGACATTGCATGGGTGTTGGCACCATCAATTCTGAAAAAATGGATTGAGGCAACTCAGTTGGCTTTGATTTGAGGACTTCAGCCCGTCACAGGGTTTGGAGTTTGGAGCAATGACCCGAATAATGACCCAGCTGTGATGGCACAAAACGAAGACCTCGTTCAAGGCAATTAGGTTAGTGAGAATCAGAAAGGCCCGTCCCATTCTGTCTTGGGAATACCGACGTCGTACTCTCTGCCATCTTGTTGTTCATTCATGAGAAACCAGATTAAATGAACCATCTCTTGTCAGACCTGCAGATGGATGCAACGAATCACCACCTTTTCATTGTCTGAATTGAGCCCCCTGAAACGTGCTCCTTCCCCTCCCCAACTTGGGAAGCCCCGAAACCTTCCTCCAAAAGGAAACCACGTGGGATTCGAATCTCGCTCACTTGTCTTTGCTATAACCATTGGACCTCGAGGCTTACTTGATTCATTTCTTTTGCAGATGCAAATTTGCATTATGTTCTCTCAAGGTCTTTGGACCCACTGGGGAGCCCACAGGCCCGTTCTCTTGAGCTCTCTTGCCAATAAATCACTTGTGCTCCATGATTACCCACCCCCTCTGACCGCTTGTCCGGTTGTCTTTATACTTAATTCCCAAGGCACCATGATTCATCAAAGAACCCTTTGAAGGTTCCCTATGTGCCAGGCAGAGTGCCAGGAGCTGAGAAGAGACACCCAAAAGAAACATCCCAAATAGTGCCTGCCCTTGCTGGGCTTATAGTCTAGCTGATAATTACATGGCGATAGCTGTTGGCCATTAAGACGTCTGAGGTGAGCTTTGGGCTCCTTGGTCAAAGCCTCCCATTGGGAATGCAGGGCTCAGGCAGGGGGAGTCTGCGCAGCCCAGGGTTAGGCTGTTCAGGCGGGTAGTCACAAATGTCCCACCAGAGGATTCCATTCCAGCTTATATTGCCTCGTGGCTTTATTTGCTCTTCTGTTTTGCTTAGGCCCATCAGAACCCCCAAAGGCAACGGGTTGTCTAGGCCACAAGGGAAGAGCAGGCAAGGTTCCTTAGACCTGGAAAAAGCCAAATAAGGGTGACTGAGGCAGCAGCAGAAGGAACATTCACGTTGAGAACCCCGATCTCAGTTCAGTGTTCAACGTGCTGTAAGGGTGCAAGAAATGAGCTTGGAGTGGGTGACAGTGAAGGGCTAAATCAACCGATAAAGCCAGAGCGACCCTCGCCTTCCAGCCACTCCCGAGAAATGAGTGAGGATTCTGCCTCCAAAGAATGGATTTCATCTGTGGGTTCTACCCATCGTTTATCCTTTTGGAAATGAGAACATCTTCGTAAGAAACAGCCGCGGGGACCCCCAGGGCTCCCAGGACACACGCTGAAAACAGGTCACTTAGATAGTCAATGAATGGAAAGTCCTCGAGCAGACACGGAGGAGCAAAGGGCAGCTCCAGTGCATGTCTTTGGAGGCTCTCGGGGTTGGAGATTCGTAAAGGGCTCAGACATCATGCTTGGCTCGGGAAGCAGACTCAGTGTGGCAGGATGTTCCAGGACAACCCCGTCGCCAAGCTTCGCATCCCCAAGGCTGGACGGTGCCAGGCGTGGAAATGCTGAACAAAATCTTGCAAAGGTCGTTTCTGTTCAAAGGTCATTCTGGTGAGATGGGGGGCACGTCACGTGGCTGTTCTCTGGCTCCCAACTACCTCGACTAGAAAACAAGGGAGTCGGGCCAGAGAATCCCTTTCTTGCTCTCCCTTCTCTCAAAATGAACTTGTAGAGAAAACCTGGACGAGCTGGGAGAAACGCTTCAAATACAATATTGCATTTGCTCATCGCCACCCCGTAGCCATTGTCCTTTAGGCTCCTCCTGCTTTTGTCCTCTTTCTTCTTTATTGTTCCTTTTTCAGATGAGGAAACTAAGTCTTAGAAGGGTAGGTGGGTTTGCCCACAGTCACATAGCCAGTATCTTGCAGGCAGGATTTGAATCAGGGTCTTTCCTAACTCAGGACCTCGAAGGCTTTTTCCATTGACATCACCTTCCCTCTCCTGGGTAGATGCTAATGTTACACTCCAAGGATTCTCCAGAACATTCGGGGTCAATCTAAAGCCCAAATGGAGAACCGTGACACCTGTGTGAAATTTGGTGATAAGCCCTGGCCACCCAATCCAAGTCACCGCAGGGAATGGCTGGAAGGACAATGTAGCTGGATTTTCTTCTCTAAGAGCTGCATCTTTATTGCTGTTTTCTTTTTTCCTTTTTTAACCCTTACCTTCCATCTTAGAATCAATACTAAGTATCAGAACTGTAAGATCTAGGTAACTGGGGTTAAGTGACTTGCCCAGGGTCACACAGCTGAGAAGTGTCTGAGGCCAGATTTGAACCCAAGTTTGAACTCCTGTCTCCCCTCGGAGCTACCCCAGCTCAGGTGTTAGTTTCTTGACACACACAAAATGAAGGTTTAAAAAGCTCCACCTCCAAGGTTCTTCAGGTTCCCCCAAAATGGGCATTTCCCCTAAGTACCCTGCAATTGTGCTCAATAAGCAACCGAATTAGGAACATTTGGTGGCGCTGGAATGAGGATTTTGAGTGGAAGAATGAGAGAATAAAGGAGGAAAGGAAGCGACTGTATAAAGATTCCGTGAGAATGTGTAGGTTGGACAGCTAGGGTTCATTGAAAACGAGGCTGAGGTTTGGCAGAGAATAGACAGAAAAGGGAAACGGCCACAGTGATAAGCCCTTTGGCCCCACAGCGTGCTTTGGTACTGACTCTGGCTGCATGGGAGCTCCTTAGATGGTTTTTGTAGCTGGCTGCTGCACGGTGGGACGTGTTAAAGTCTTCGGGGAGGGGACGCGGCTCATCGTAACCGGTAAGTGTTTCCACTGTGTTTCATCTGTTTCCCATAATCCCACTAACAGAGAAGCTTGCTTCATTTGGGGAGGGGGGGACAGAGAACTGGGGCCACTGAATGTCTGTGAGTAAAGCGGGTGACTCTCTAGTGGGGCAGCTGAGGCTCTTCGACTGCCGTTGGCCAGAGAGCAGGAATCATTTCGTTCTGGCTGGAGAGAAGGGAGTGAGTGGCAATAGACCAAGGCTCAAGGGAGAGGCTGCCTCATCACCAGCTGTTTCTGTGCTATTGCTGCCCATGTCCTCTCTTATTTTCACAAACGTGCCTGATAAAACCCTCTGTCTGAGGGTCAGAACAACCTCGTGGGCTCCTCCTGACCCTCTGACTTCACTGTGCTCTCCGACTGCTTGTGGGAGATGCTGTTGTAGTAAGGAAACGCCAGGGATCAGTAAAAGCAGGGCTTCTTCCATGAGTATTCCAGAGGGATCACACATGTTCTCTATTATTTTTTTAAACTCTTACC
The DNA here is from genome assembly GCF_027887165.1 of Monodelphis domestica. NCBI lineage: Eukaryota > Metazoa > Chordata > Mammalia > Didelphimorphia > Didelphidae > Monodelphis > Monodelphis domestica. The sequence goes on from NC_077233.1 coordinate 7,903,405, forward strand.
TTCCATCTTGGAGTCAATACTGTGTATTGGCTCCAAGGCAGAAGAGTGGTCAGGGATAGGCAATGGGGGTCAAGTGACTTGCCCAGGATCACACAGCTGGGAAGTGTCTCAGGCCAGATTTGAACCCAGGCCCTCCCATCTCTGGGCCTGGCTCTCCATCCACTGGGCCACCCAGCTGCCCCCGGATCACACATGTTCTGATCAGGCCCAGGGGGCAGAACTAGGATGGGGAGTGGTCATAAAGAGAGTAATGGAGGCCAGAGATGGGGACAGACGTCCTCATGAGTGCTGCCCTGAAGTAGGCCAGGTCCCTCCCCTTCCCTAGATGTCACCAAGGAATGGTTGGGTTATCATGGGAATTAATGGGGACCCTGGCTTAAACGTAAAGGCCATCCAAGAGCAGGTAGAGATGGTGGGCTGGAGCCATGGTTTGGCAGCCCTCCAGCCCAGAGGGGCAGTGAGGTTCCTTCAAACCAGAAAATTCAGGGAGTCTGTGACGGTGACTTAAAAGGGCCGGCCCAGCTTCAGATTTTGGTAATCAGGTGTGATCATTAATAGGAGCCTCGCAGACATACTCTAAAGACTGCTGAAGCTCCGGGGCCCTGGGTTCAAATCACAATGCTGTCACTTACTTCCTTCTGGGTGATTTTATGTAGTCGAACTCTCTGGGTACCTCCATTAGCTCATCTCTAAAATGGAGCAATGGGGCCAGAGCCAGAGGGTTCCAGATTCTTGTAATATACATATTATGGAGACAGGCAGACAGACAGACAGACAGAGACAGAGCTACGCATACGCACGCACACTGAATTGCACGTCAATGCACTTACTTTCCTTGTACTCCTATACATTGCATGCATTAAAAGCAAGACCCCAAGAAGTAGCCCATAGACTTCACCAAACTGCTGCTAAAGGGCTCCAGAACACACAAATGTTAAGAAGTTCTGGTCTAGACAATCACTAAGATCCTTTCCAGGCCTGATTCCATGATAATACCAAGAAAGCCGACTTTTATGTAGGCAAATCTTCCCGTGTACAAAGCACTTTACACCTAGCATCTCGTTTGATACAGAAATGCTGTCTACAATCCCCACTCTACAGATGGGAATACTGAGGCTTAAAGAAATAGTGACTTGTCCAAAGTCACACACTCAGTGTCAAAGGCAGAATCTCAACTGCAGACTCTTCAGCTTTAGGTCCCAAACTCTTTTCAGTGTCTATCACACGGATTCTCATGTTTACATAAACAGCAGGGACTCCCTGGAGGCTTCACAGACAACCTAACTTCAAATGGAGATGTGTCTAATGTGCCAAAAAGAAACAAAATGGCGCCCAGGTCATAGTCACTCCAGGGCTGACTCGACCACTTGGAAGGAGATTATGTTGAATGACTTTTCCCAAGTCCCTGAGGTCTGGGTGGTCTGGACATTCACTGTGATGGACACCTGGTTTCCTTCTGGGCACCCTGACCCGTCAAATAAGTGACAAAAGCTGGCATGAAGCCAAAAGGTGTATTGTGAGAGGAGCAATGAGGGTAAAAAGAGAAGGAAGGAAAGAGACGTTTACCAAGAAACCCCCCAGTACATGAGCTGGAGAACTCATGGGAATTGGAAACATGGCCGAGACAGAGTCCGTTTATGGAGAATCTCCAGACCATTAAAATCCAAGAACTCGTAGCCCGCTTTGCCTGCGGTGTGCCTCGAGTCTCTCACTGACTGAGGGAGACAAAGCTCCTTAGCTGGTTTCAGTAGCTGGCTGCTCCATCGTGGGAGCGAAAGTCTTTGGTGAAGGAACGAAGCTTATCGTGGCAGGTGAGGCTTTCAATTGCTCTTCCCTCAGTTTCTAGGAATTGAAGGTATAAAGGGAGGCTTGGCCCGACTGGGGAAGCAAAACCCCCAGCTCCTGATTGGGCTATTTTCCAGAGGGTAGATGTGAGGGTATGGCTGAAATGAGTGGGAAAGGGGGAATCTCTTTGTTCTGGGGGAATGGGCGCACCCAGTGAAGGATCAGGCTCTAGAGCGTCTGTTGCACTTTACTGTGTCTATTCACTAATTTTCATTATTTCATTAGAAATATTGGCAAAAGAAACTGATGCAATCCTCTGGGTAAAAACTAAATCGAAATCTACATTTTGTGAACTGATCTCCTTTGACTTCCATATGGCTTTTCATTGTACACAACTCTATGATGTCAGGGGAAGGCTGGGGAAACGGGTCGATTTGCTGTTGCTGTTTCCGTGTTTAGCATTAACTAGATTCAAACCTCAGAAGCAGAAAAAATAGCATTGAATGCAGAGAAAATGGTCACACTTGATTTCTGATTGCTGAAGACATGGTGGCATTAGCTTCTATGGGTCAGATTAGGAATGAGCAGTAAGGGCTTTGTTGTTTCTGTGTAAATCGCAAGGTATGGCTTCATTTGGAATCAGACAAAAACAAACTATATTGTGAATTGTTTCTTCTATTTGCTATGTGACCTTGGACAACTAATTTCCCTTGTTAAACCTCAGTTTCTTCACCTATCAAATTGCAGGATTAGGCTAAATGGCTAATGTTAATGATTAGGCTGACGTACCCTCATTAACAAGGCCTAGAAGAATGATAGTTATCTTCCTTTGCTGATTTGATTTAGAAAAGAAGAAACAAGACTTCAGTCATGAATACTTTCTGATAAATTATTTTTTAAAAATACTGCATAGCCTGCATCTGTGGTGGAAAACTCAAAGATCTCTGTGGGCCACATATTGACTTAGAAAACCAAATTCACACGTGTTTTACTTTGTGAAGCGTGTCCCGGGGCCATTTTCATCTGAGTTTCACAATGGCGAGCTGGCCCTTCTGAACTACATGACTGCTTTCCTTACCCATTGGCAGTTCAAATGGGAAGAATCTGAAAGAATTCTCCAAAGCTGTTGGCCTTTTCCCTCTAATTTATCAGATCATTTAGCTCTAAATTCGATTTCTCTTTGCGATCTCAGTTTCCATTTTAAGGTCTAGTTGTTGATGTTTGATCATTCTTCAGTACTTTCTGGCTTCTATCCCTTTCCTTTGGGTCAGCTGCCTCTCAGAGTCCCAGTTCCCACTCCCTCCTCGGCTTCTAAATAGTATCAGGGGTGTCCAGAGCCCTCTTCCCCACCGCCAAGTCCTCAGCTTAGCAGGAGCTTCACCAAACAGCTTGCCGGCCTTTTGGTGCCCGTCCTGGAGGATCATACGATTGTGACCCGTTGGCACAAGCCTTGAGAAGCCGGATCCCTCCCAGAACATAACGAAACATCAGAGCAGGCCCTTAGTGGAAGAACTTGGTGAAATATGAGTGAAAGGCCGGCTGGTGTCTCCCCTTCTGGCCGCAGCTCCATAAGATGCCCTCATTCCTCCCTAATGACAGTCCATTCTTACAAGAAGCTCTTGGAGCATCTGCTCCATCAGGCTCTTCGCAGTTCGTCATTTCCAGTGTAAGTTATCATTAGGAGGGATCGGGCACCATCCTGTTGCCAACTGGATAGACAAAACCATAATGCGGGTTGGGGATGGGAATGAAATGATTAAATCTACCAGGAGTGGAAGGATGCAGCATACGAAGAAATCCCAATCATTAGGTAGGTTCCACCAAGAAAAAGGCATGAAAAATCAGGTGGAATCCTCTGAACGGGAGGCTTCGATGATGCCAGAAGGCAAAGCCAGTTTGAGAAAAAATAAGATCATTTCTATTAAATGTCCTGGACAAGGCCCGAGAGCGCACTGTTACCGGTCAGGGCACGGATTGCTATGTGAGATAAAGCTATACGAGGTGATCACGTCAACCCCATCTCTGGAAAAGAATTGCTTAAAAAGAACAAAAGGAACAAAAAAGGCCCCTTCAGCAACAGAAGTCAACCTTGGAAGCTTAGAAGCGTCTTTTGCATGCAGTGGATCATTGCTTTGCTGCTTTCCAAGTTTAAAACCTGACTGCGGCTTTTGTAAGAGTGCGGCGGAATCTATTCCTGTGTGAGCGGATGACTTTCTGGTGAAGAAAAGATGTCAACCTGGAAACCGGCCAGGAGTCTTGAGAATTGGTGCAAAGGCAAAAATTCCCATCTGACTCCCTTCCGTGAACACTGACGTGAAATCCCCTTTGATACAGCATCATGGCCTCGGCTACAACTTGGATACTAAGTGTTCGATACTGTATAAAAGCCTCTAAATCGGGTGGTAAGAGAAGCAGGTCTGTAGAGAAAACTGTAGCTCCTCGGCGTTACCCAGAGGAAAACAATCTAAGAGAAACTCCCAGAGCGGCCATTCTGAAGACTATCCCCCACCCCAAAGTCCACGTATCCCAGGCAGCGCGCCGTAGCATCAAAGGGGCCGAATATCCAGAGATCAGGTGGTCACAGCTTGGGGGGCTTTTAAACAGCCCCCTGGAAGAGGGCTTCCTCCTGCTTTGCTGTTTGACCTACGAGAGCAGAACTAGGTTGGAATGAGGAAAATTTCTACTCGTTACAAGAAAGCTGCTCCAACCAATTTAATGTCCTCAGGCTCAGCTGTGCTCCACACATATGTCCGACTTCTTTAGAAAGACAAACGTCCTGCTGTGCTCACCGCTTTGAGGGGAAATGTAGAATGGATCTACTTAAAGCTCGTCAGATCTAGCCAAAGAATCACCTTTCTCTGTCCAGGCGTCTTTTTTGCTTCCCTTTGTGAGTTCAAAATAAAATTGAAGAATAATTTAGTCTTTGGGGCGTGTCATGTAATAACGTAAACTTTTGAAAAAGGTAACTAGACCATTTAAAAATACATCTCATACAACATAAGGAGTATGGCTGTGATTTATCTGATTTTCTTATTTAATGTGCAAATACTTGTGTGTGTTTAAACAGCAGAAGTCCCACAGATTTCATAGAAAGTGAAAGAAATGTCTTCACGGGGGCAGCTGGGTGGCTCAATGGATGGAGAGCCAGGCCTAGAGATGGGAGGTCCTGGGTTCAAATCTGGCCTCAGATCCTTCCCAGCTGTGTGACCCTGGGCAAGTCACTTGACCCTCATGGCCTAGCCCTTGCCACTCTTCTGTCTTGGAGCCAATACACAATATTGACTCCAAGATGGAAGGTGAGGGTTTAAAAAAAAAAAAGAATGTCTTCACGCTTCATAACACTCAAACGGTCATATTAGAGAATCACAAAGTTTAAAGGGAACAATGTTGAACATTAAAATCAGATGTGTAGTTGCTCCTAACATACCTCATAACCTTATTGTACCTACATTACCCGCTTGGCTAATAGTTGGATTTTTATGTGTTTTTGCTGAATGAATGCTCTTTACTTCTCAAAGATTATTACAAATTATGTGCTGTAGAAAAAGAACTTCAATAATGAATGTAAAGTGGACTTCATGAGCTCTATGAACTGTATTTTATTTTCCCAACAATGAAATGAATTCATCTTAGTGGGTTATGTTTCATATCTACTCTTAAAGATGGGGCTGACTTCATTTGTTATTTACTTATACTTATTTTGTTTATTAAAATATTGTGGGGACTTTAAAAAAAGCTGTCCCTAACATCACAAGGCATCCCCAAGTGGAAGGAGCCGCCCCCAGAAGCAGTGGCTCAGGGCGCAACTAGGAGGCTCAGTGGAGAGAGAGACAGGCCTGGAGATGGGAGCCCTGGGTTCAAAAATTTGGCCTTCCAATACTTCCTAGCTGTGTGACCCTAGGCAAGTCACTTAACCTCCATTGTCTAGATCTTGCTGCTCTAAGGTTTGTTTTTTTTTAAAGGAGTAATGGCTCCCTCCTCAGTGGGTATCTTTATTTTTTTTAATATATTTTATTTGATCATTTCCAAGCATTATTCGTTAAAGACATAGATCATTTTCTTTTCCTCCCCCCCCCACCCCCCATAGCCGACGCGTAAATCCACTGGGCATTCCATGTTTTCTTGATTTGAACCCATTGCTTTGTTGATAATATTTGCATTAGAGTGTTCATTTAGAGTCTCTCCTCTGTCATGTCCCCTCAACCTCTGTAGTCAGGCAGTTGCTTTTCCTCGGTGTTTCCACTCCCATAGTTTATCCTTTGCTTATGAATAGTGTTTTTTTCTCCTAGATCCCTGCAGGGACATTACACCGCCACTAATGGAGAAGTCCATTACGCTCGATTATACCACAGTGTATCAGTCTCTGTGCACAATGTTCTCCTGGTTCTGCTCCTCTCCCTCTGCATCACTTCCTGGAGGTTGTTCCAGCTCAGTGGGTATCTTTAACCAATGGTTGGATGATCATCTGGGTGTGATATGGAGGGATTTATTTTCCAATGATGAGCACAAACGGCCTTTGCAACTCCGAAATTCGGTGAATGTAAAATTGATATGGGGCGGGGGGAAGCTAAGAGGTATCCCTCCTGGTCCTCAACAGTACTGAAGTTCAGGCCTGTTATTGACTTGCACCACATTAGCCGTTTAGTTTTCTGATAATTATCTCCTTTGGATTCTCCCGTTTTCTCCCCAGAATCTGCTTTCAAAAAAAAGCCACCAAAGCCCATCTTTTTCCTCCCGACGTCAGAGGAGATAAAGCAGAAACAATCTGGGACCTACATTTGCCTCCTGGAGGATTTTTTCCCCAATGTCGTTAAAACATATTGGAAAGAAGATGGGAACTCACAGCCTCTGGATGCCCAGTTTGGACCGATCACCGGGGGTGGAAATTCCTACTCCCAGGTCAGCTGGCTGACAGTGAAGGAAGACGTCTTGCGGAAAAACCTCACCTACTTCTACCAGCACGAGGACTTGGGCATGGAACCGAAGGCATTTTCTATTTCTTCAGTCAGGGAAAAAGGTAGGTACTGAGATCCTCAGCTTCTCGTATGGGGACACTGAAGGGCCTTCCATCAATAGGATCAGGAACCGGTCCTATGCCAGGAAAAGGCGTGCCCAGCCTCCCAAAGTCAACTCGTGGTCAAACATGTATTAAGTACTTATTGAATGGCAGGCACATCTAAGCACTGGGGAGGCAAATTAAAAATGGAAAGTCCTTGCCTTCCCAAAGTCCATATTTTAACTGGGGAAGTAAGAAAGAAAAAATAGAGAGGGAGAGAGAGACAGAGAAGAGAGGAGAGAGGGAGATGGAAAGAGAGACAAAGAGGGGGAGAGACACAGAAACAGCAAGATGGAGAGACAGACAGAGAGAAAGAAGAGATGAGAGAGAGATGGAAAAAGAGGGAGAGAGACAGAGAAACAAAAAGAGAGATGGGGAGAGAGGGAGAGAGAGGAGAGACAGACAGAGAAAGAGAGAGACAGTGAGAGAGAGAGAGAGAGAGAGAGAGAGAGAGAGAGAGAGAGAGAGAGAGAGAGAGAGATGAGACACATACACATATAGATGAAAAGAAAGAGAGTATATAAAACAGATATACAGATAAGCCACCTGGTCAGGAACCAGATGGAATGGACCAGACAGAATTGGGCCAGTTACACTGACAGGCATGGGCGAACCAGAGCGCCGGATCAAAGCGAGTTATTCTGTTCATCTTAGAATTGTGCCTTTCACCAAGCCTTCCTTGCTTTCTGTCGATGGGCACGTCGAACGCTTTTCCCCTACTTTTAACATGAGCTTCATCTTCCATTCTGCCACACCACTAAGAGAAAAGCAGAGACATCTAAGGCTCCCGAGATGTTAGAATAAATCCTGTCATGTGGTCTACAAGCTCAACGAAAGGATCTCACATCAAACTGGTGGGGCCAGGATGCTGCCCTCCCCGCTGGGTTTTGGCGAGCTTTGGGAGACAGGCAAAGGCAAGGTCCTATGAGTCCTCAGGGTGCAGAACACACATTATCTCCGATCAGTTCGAGCTGCCCCATTCCCCGTAGGTGATCTGCCAAACTGAGCATTTCTTTGGTATCATCTACAAAATACCAGTTTTCACGGTCGCTTCTCAGCTAAATGAGCCTCGCTTTGGCCTCTCTCATCTCTGGTGCCCAGGCCAGTGACAGCTCATGGTAGATGCTTTGTAAGTGCCCATTGACTGGCCAATGGCTCATCTCACCACCTCAGAGGTCAGCATTAAACTGGCCCAACCTGGAAGTCTGTCCTATGCAGGAGATGAGCAGGGAGTATAAAGAGTTTCCCAAGTTCCCATTAGAATCATCTATTCATGTAGAAGTTGTGTGGCTCTGAGCAAGTCCCTTCAGCTCTTAGCCTCAGTTTTCTTACCCATAAAATGGGGCTGATACTAGTCTCTACTTCATACAAGTTTTGTGAAGATACATGTGTTAGACACATGCAAACACATGTATGTAAAGTGTTTTAAAACCTCCGTATGGATGCTAGCTCCTGTCATGGGGCAGGGTCCTACCCAAGTGAGGTTACATTGGGAAGCTAACGTGGCCTTAGGATAAGGGCATCAGTAAAACTGTCCATTCTCTAAGCAGATCTGGCAGTAGCTTAGCCATGGCAGATAGCCTGATTTTTTGTCTCTACTCTAGCTGCGTTGGGTCAAATTTGGACAAATGATTTAGTGGACAAATCTCTAGGCATGAAGGGGTGGGAAGACTAGAAACTATCTACTGAATCTGGAAATTCCTTAGAAGGGATAAGATAGTGGAGTGGAAAGCCCCCAGGGTCTGGGATCAGAAGATCTGAGTTCAAATCCCACCTCTGTCACTGCCTAAGCTGCTCGACACAACTCATTTCTATTCTCTGGGCCTCTGTTTTTACATCTGTAAAATGGGAGTGTGTGGATCAAGTGAGCCTGAGGTCCCTTCCAGTGGTAGATCCCCTTTCCATATCTGAAACCTTATTTTAAAAAGTATTTCCGACAGTCTCCCCATGATGCCTCCTCGTGCTATGTTTTCATGGCTGCAAAGGGAGGGGAGGGAGACAAGATGGACCACTGATGCTGCTCAAGTCCTTTGACCTCAATGGGCCCCCTGAAGGCTGGGATTTGTCTTTTTGCCTGAATAAATCTCACATCTGCTCTTCATTCTGTTGCTAGAGTGAGCTTGAGGCCACGTCTACAATCCTAGGCAGTTCCGTTTTGTCTGGTTGTTGGTCAGTCCATAGCATGAACCCAAAGGCTCTCTCTGCATGGACACGGCCCACGAGCCCCGGGGAAGGGCCAGAGGCAGAGGGCTTCAGGGGGATACCCAGAAAGGGGAGGGACAGGGCAGGCCACTTCCCCGAACCCTAGCTCGGCTCTAGTGAGTCACCTTTCCCGAGCGTTGCTGCTCTGGGTTTCACAGTGCTGGTGTTTTCTCTTAGACGTGCAGCTCAAAACCAACAAGGAAACCAGTTCTGAGAGCCCCGATAAAGGGAGCGGAGGGCAGGTCGCTCTTGAGAGCGCCTTGTTTGTCACTGCGGTGAACTGGCTGACAAAAAGGTCTTGAGCCACTTCCTGTTAAACCGAGCAATTCAGGGGAAATTCACACTTGGCTGAAGTTGGTCAAAGTTGCTGGGGCCGAGCTTGGTAGGTCACCAGCCGAAGCCCCGGCTTTAGGGTGGAAGCTCACACTGAGTCAGCCCCGGCCCCGGCTTCCTGTCGTCATTTCTCCTCCATTCTTGCCTGCCTCCCACTCCCCACTGTCCAAGGGTAGTGACACAAAATCCCATTCGCACCCAGGAGGGGCGCGCAGTAGGTGCAACGGGAAGGAGGCGAGATTTGACGTCGGGGAACCTCAGGTTCAGATCCTGGCTCGGTCCTTTGCAGCCTTGGCTTCTTCGCCTGTAGGAGTGGGCCACATCACTGGGGTTCCAGTTCTTTTATCCATAGCCCCCTTGGCCACCCAGTGACATCGAGACCCCTTCTCCAAACCGTGTTGTCAAGTGCACAAAGTGAGATATGTAGAATGACAGAGAGAGCAACTCCATTAAAATAGACGTAGTTTTTCTGTTCAATGTCCAGGGCCCCACATCTAGTGAGTGTCTGAGGTCACCTTTGAACTTGGAAGATGAGTCTTCTTGGCTCTGCTGGACTAGGTGTGCTTGTATACATTAGGCATTTAATAAATGTTTATTGATTGACTATCATTCTCTAAAGAAATGCATGTTCTTTGGTCCAAGCAGTCAGAACAGCTACCCATTCAGCTAAGCACACAAGGCCCCTGGAGGAGATATCAGTTTGTCTGGGATGTTTCCTGCTGGAACATCACCACTTCCATGTGCTGACCGGCAAAGGCAGCGAGCACAAAGAACGAAGGAATGGGAATAGAAGAGGCGTTTATGTCGGCAGCCTCCGTAGCGTCCTCCGGGTGGCTGTCTGTCTCTTTGCAGCCATGCCTGCCTGATGCTAGATGAAAAGCTCTTGTTTTTCTCCTTCTTCTAGTTTTCTCCAAAGAGACTTCCCCAAGAATCTGCAGGGATACTTCAGCTAAGACCAAAGGTAAGCTTCCCGCGAGTCCCTTTTCCAAGTCGACAGTATTTTTGACTCAGGTTCAATGTTTGACTCACAGAGATTGGAGGAGCGGAAGCTTCCCAGAGTCCAAAGAAAGACGCCCAACCCTGCCTGCTGAGAATCTGGGATGGCTGGTTTGTCTATGGAAAGACACCTCCTCCCTGTCACCATCCGGCCGGACAGACCCAGAGGTGTAGGGCTTCAGGGGTCCAAAAGCTTGCAAGCTTGGGGTTGGTGGGAGCCTGGGAGAGGTGCTTGCTAGGAAGGAATCCATCCCAGACCTTTTTCTGAGGATCCCCTGAGGTCTTGGTCAACCATGGTGTGGAATGATGGCCAATGCACCAAAGCCTCTGAGTCTCAGCTTCATCATCTGTAAACAATGAGTTCAGTGGAGGAAATATTGGGCTTGCAGGCAGAAAAAGCCTTTGTTCATATCCTGGACATTTACTGGATGCTAGCCAAGTGACTCAGTTTCCTCATCTGTATAATGGGGATAATAACACCTTTTCTCACAAGGTTGTTTTTCAGAAAGCATTTTTTAACCCTTACTCGTTCGTTCTGTTTCCTCATCTGCAAACTGAGAGGGCAGACTGTAGGATGTCGAACGGGTCCCTCCCAGATCTAAATCTAATGTGAAAAAGAATCAGGCATTTGTGGGACAGTGGTGGAAGGAGTCCAATCCGTTCCACCATTTAGCAATCTGTCACATCAGGTAAGTCATGAGATCATAGATCTTTAGGGCTGGAAGGGATTTTAGGGGTCAACTGAGCCCAAACCCTCATTTTCCAGTTGAAGAAGCAGGCCCAGGGACAGGCTGGGATTTAGCTGTGCAGCACCATCACAGAATGAGTTTCCACAGAAAATGGCTCAGGAGCAACCTAAGCTTTTGGCCAATGTGGGCTCTGCACAGGCACGAGGGCCCCGTTTGGTTCTTGGTGGGAGCATACCTCTAGCTACAATCTGGAGCTGACTGCTGATGAGAGCCATAGAAATGCCCCCCGTTCCTATTGTACTTTCAGCTTTCCAATGGGTTTTCCAAGCTTTAGTCCAGAGAGGTTCCCACAATAATCACCAAGAGACAAGAAAGCCCCTGACGAGAGATGAGGAAGTTGGCTGAAGCCCTGGGCGTGGTCACCAGCTAGAGACCTGGCAAGACCAGCGCCAGAAATGAAGGCTTCCCACTTGCAGCGCCGTCTTCTTCAAAACCCAAGACCTGAGGGGTCAAACTCAAAGGGATGGGGCGGGGGGACCCCTGTGGGTGACACAGTGACTTAGTTTTAAAATGCAATTTCATGGAATTTTAATTTAGTCAAATATTTCTCAATTCTCTTTTAACCTGGCTTGGGAGGCACTGGGAAGTGCTGTGGACTACAGGCCACACGCTTGACCCCTCTGCCCTGAACCACAGTTCTTTCATGCAGAAAAGAACAGGATTTCAGGGGCAATTCCATGCACAAATTAATGGCATAACCCCATGCCAACTCTGGACGAATCTGTCTTAAGGGCATGTGCCACTTCTCTGTGTCTCTGAGAAGGATAACTTACCTTTCCATAGTGCTTTGTAGATTTCTGATTTCTTGCAATAATTCTACAAAGTGAGAAGCACAAGTATCATTATTCCCATTTTATGACATAGAAACTAAGGTTCAGAAGAGTTAGAGGTAGCTGGGGTCATATGCTACGACGTGCAGAGGAAACTTGAGGTCTTCAGACCCTGGATCAGGGCTCTTTGCTCATCACTTGTGTCCCTGTCTACTAACTTACAAGCTCCGAGAACTGAAAGCTTAGATTGTCTGGAGTATTCTCCCATTGGGAGGCAGTGGGTTCACCTTCACTGGGGGGTGGGGGGTGTCTTCTGGCAAAGGCTGGGTTGCTGTTTGGTGAGGATGATGCAGATCAAGGTTCTTAACCATTTGGGGATCCTGGTCTCCTTGGGCAGGCTGGTGAGTCTAGGGGCCCCTTCTCAGAATAATAACCATGTGCCAGGTATTGTGCTAAGCATGTCATAATTATTATCTTATTTGGTCCATACAACCACCCTGGGAGGTAGGTACTATTATTATCATCTCCATTTTACAGATGAAGAAATTGAGATGGACAGAGGTTAAGTAACTTGGCCAGAATTCCCTAGCAGATCTGGGAGAAGCAAGACCCAATTCAGTATTATTAATAATAATAAATAACTACATAGTTATAGTATATGAAAACATACATAGTTCATGCTATAAATATTATTTATTATTATTATACTGTTGGAAGCTTCTAGGGGAGTGCAGGGCAATAATATCTTACAGAAAAGTCCTGAGCAAATGCACTAGCAATCCTGCTCTCTCCATCTCCTTTGGGGCTCATTTTCATTTTTGGTGCTATCCCTGCCGGAAGCCCAGGTTCTCTAGCTTCTGCTCCCAAAGCCTTGCTCTTCTGTCCCTCAAAGGGCCATGTGGCACTAACCAGGCTCTCTCCTTTTAGGTCTCGTGGAGCTACATTTTGCCAACATGTCAGCCTATTACACCTACACCATCCTGCTTATGAAAAGTATAACCTACTTTGCTGTTATCCTCTTCTTCCTGTACCAGAAGAGAGTGGTCAAGAGCCCAGGGGCAAAGTAGGCATGCTGAGCAGCCCTCCGAGAGGGTTGGTCTACACCTTCCATTTTGTTTTCTGCACGAGATAGACAGTGGTCATATCCTCGGCTCTCATCATTTCTCTTTCACTTAGCAACGGCATTTACTGTAACTTGCAAAATGCCCATCAGGCTCTTTTCTGCTGGACAAACAGGAAACCTCAGGTTGGAAGAAGCAGGTTGTTTGGGTGCTTTGCTTTAGATATCTATGTTCCCCTCTTCCTGATGGCCTTTTCCCCAATAAAAGTCACTGAAGCTCCCTCTTTTCTGTGTCCGTGCTTTTAGTGTGACCTGGCCAGAAGGTCTCCAATGGGGAGCACTCGACACACATTATTATAGCCTTGGAGTCTCACAACAGCCCGGCAAGGGAGCCATACAGGGATAACGCGCTCCAATTTGAGAAGAGAGATACTCATTGTTTAAAGGATCTAGCAAAAATAGCTCTTTAAATTTGTTCCTTTTCAAAACCAGCAGGTTTGGGGGTTTTGCTGTTAAATAAAAAAGCGAATATATATAAATTAAATAAAGTTTATAGACATAAATATAAAAATAAATCATATAAATTAATATGAATAAATAATGCATACATATACAAACATAAAATATAAAATAAAACAATAATAATATATATTTTTAAATTATATACATAAACAAAAAAATACATAGAATTAGATGAAGAAACAGAGACTCCCAGAATATCAATGACTCACTCACAGCCAGCAAGTGGCAGGGGTGGAGTTTGAACTCATGTCTTCCTTGTTTCAAGTCTACCACTCTTTCCTGTACCATGTTCAGGAAGAAATCAGACCTGGGAGTCGGCTGCAATGGCCCCTCACGATGGGTTTTCTTCCTCTTGCCCACCTGTATCAATCAGGGTGCCCGCTCATTTGGTGTCCATCTGGGCACTGCCAGGGGAACAAGGGAGGGACTTTCCTTCTCAATTTCCAAAGGGTGCCAGCGAGAAAGCCAGGAGCCAATGATATACAATCAGTGAATATATATTCAGTGCCTACTCTGTGCCAGCCACCGTGCCAAGTGGGGAGGATACCAAGGGAAGAAGCTCACATATTCCAGAAGGCAGAAGCAGCATGAATGGGAGAAGATCTTGGAGGGAAGGCACTAGAATTCAGGGGGATCAGGAAAAGCTTTTTGGAGAAGGTGGGATTTTACTGGAACCTGAAAGAATGAGGAGGGACGGCATTCTAGGCATGGGACGTGCCAGAGAAAATGGCCGCTCTGGAGATGGAGGGTCTTGTATGAAGAACATCGAGGGGGCCTGGGTCACAGGACTGCAGAATAATGGAGAAAACTCCAAGTCTGGGCAAACCAGCCTTTAGCCAGCCTGATCACAGCGTACACCTGGACCAAGCCTAAAGGAGCTGATAGGAGTAACAACAGCAGTCTATCACCTCAATTTATCCTAACAACCCTGTGAGGTAGGTGCTGTTATTATCGTCCCTGTTTTACAAATAGGAAACCAAGGTAGAGAGTGGTAAGTGACTTGCTCAGTCACACAGCTAAGAAGTCTTCAGGTAGAATTTGAACCATGGTCTTCCTTTTTCCAGGTCTAACCCTTTATCCACTCTACCATCGAGTTGCTCAGCTCCACTGGTGGCTTCTTTCATGGATGGTGGAAGTCCCCAGCTTTAGGATACAGTTTCCCTCCCTCCCCAGTGTAGGGGTTTAGTTGCATTTCCTTAAATTCCTAATAGGAAATTGCAATGAGGATGGGCTTCCTTTCAAAATGGCGCCTGCTTTGGAATGGAGCCAAATGAGCTCTGCTGCTTCTCATCGGGGTGACCTGGGACAAGTCATTTGACATCTCTAAAATGAGAGGGGAGCTAGATGGCCTCCCAGGACCCTTCCAGCTCCAGATGAGGACTGTATGAGCCTAATCACGTTGGGCCTCAGTTTCCTCATCTACAAAGTGAAAGGATTGGGCAAAGCAACTTTTATGCTTCCTTCTGGCTCTAAGTTGATTACCTTATGATCCTCTAGTTACTTTAACCATCGGGCCTCAGTTTACTCATCTGTCAAAAGGGGAGGGGCTCAGATGAGCAGATCATCACTCCCTCCCTGCTCTAAATTAACGAGCCTGCTAGACTTGATTTATCTGTTAAGTGATGATCTTTTCACCAAGACAGAGATCCTTGGACAAAATCCGGTGGGTTATGATGGAGGCTGGCACTCGAAGTGTTCTGTGGTTTGGGAACATCACTCAAGGCCAGACCACAGTCACCCCTGTTCGTATTTTGAAGGTGGGGGAATGCGGCTGAGGCAACAGACGCTTTGCTTTGGGTATACGAGGAAGTCACAGGTGTGAATTTGGCCAAGTCAACCTGAAGTCTTGGGGGCTCCAGTAACGGAACAGTCCCGAAATGCCTTTGCTTTGGCATTTTGGCATCCAAGGACGGGGAGGATGGAGAGAATTGTCCGCGGGTCCTTAGCCCCATCCCTAGCTGCCCGCGTCTCCACGGGCTTTGGGAAAGTGGAGTCACGCTCACATGGAGGTAGAGCAGACTTCTCAGCTGTCCGATTAAAGGGTGGAAAGGGGGGTAGAGAATGCTTGTGGGGACGCCCATGCAGAGACCCATAGAAGTCTTGGGGTCCCCCGTGGGTGCTCTCGGGGTCGGAGAAGGAAGCCCCCCTCACTCACTGCTCAGTCCTCCTGGCTCACCTCCTTGTTCGTTCTCTCCCTGGGGTCACAGTGCCCCGAGTGCTGCCAAGCTGGAATTCTTGCTTCTTGGGTGGTAGCTGCTGGGGTGGACGGGCAGCTTCCACACTGGGGGTGCTTGGCCATGAGGGAGGAATCCAATGGCCCCGGGCGTTCTTCATTAGCAGGTTAGGAGGAGCAAAGGGGAGGCAAGGATCCCAAGGACGCCCGGGGACCAGAAGCGCCTCCTTTGGAGACCCCCCTCCCCGCTCCCATTTATTCTTAAAGGGGTGGTGGGGGGATGGAAAGAAAGACAATCGTTTTATCTGATCAGAAACCTGCTGGCTGGTGGTCCTGAGGGTGCCCAGCTTGCTTCTACCCATTTCTCCCTTTCTTGTTGGGGAGAGATCCTCTCTGATGAATGACAGCAAAGGAACAGACCTTTATGGAGGGGCAGCTGGGTGGCTCAGTGGTTAGTGGACTTGGTCTGGAGACAGGAGGTCCTGGGTTCCAATCTGGCCTGGGACACTCCCTAGCAGTGTGTCCCTGAGCAAGTCACTTTACCTCAACCATCCTCCCAGCCCTTGCTGCTCTCCGGCTGGGGAATCAATCCTTAGTATTGGTTCTAAGATGGGAGACGAGGGAGCTCTAACAAAATTACCAAGCGGGTGCTGAAAGCAAAACGAACATTGTTTTCAGCTGGCCAGCAAGTCTCCTTTCTCACACTCCCTCCTGCCCCCCCACCATCTCGGGGTTCACTGAGGCTTCCGGGGGGCAGCGGCAGATGTGCATATCCTGGGCCTTTGTTGGTCTTTGCAATAGGGGGGAAGGGGGGCTGGTGGAAAATGCTCACGTCACAGCAGCCTCTGCTGGCTGGGGACGGGTGACAGGGCCGGCCGTGGGGTGACAAACCAGCGTCAGTTAAACCACAACGAGGGCTGCACCTCACAGAGGGAGATAAGCGGCAGCCTCCAGCCTGGCCAAGCCCGGTGGCTGCAGGTGGCTTGCTCCCCCCTTGCAGGACGGCCTCCCCTTCTGTCCCCCCACAGGCACAAGACCAGGGAGACCCGGACGACCAGCCGTCTGGGGAGAGCCGCAGCTCAGCCTCTGGGCACAGAAGGCCACACGGTCGGCCGACAGGCAGTCTCGGCGCAAGTCCTCTCGCTCACTGACCGCCAGCTTCCCCCTTTCTCTGCCGCCGCAGTGATCCCCTGACTTCAGCTCACACGCATCAGCCACGTTCTATCCGCACCAGCTAAAGGGCAGAGCGGGCACACGCGTGGCCCCTGGCACCCCAGGCTCTTCCCCTCTGCCACCTTGGGGACTCACACAGGCACCCTCACAGACACATGGGCACCCTCACACATGGGTACTCACACTCGAGGACACACACACAGGCACCCTCACACATGGGCACTCAACTCAAGGACACACACACGGGTACTCACACTCGACGACACATAGGCGCCCTCACATATGGGCACTCACACTCAAGGACACACACATGGGCACCCTCACACACATGGGGACACACAGGCACCCTCACACATGGGTACTCACACTCCAGGACACACACATGGGCACTCACACTCAAGGACACACACATCAGGACACACAGGCACCCTCACACACATGGGTACTCACACTCGAGGACACACACTCAAGGACACAACATGGGCACCCCCACACACTCAAGGACACACATATGGGCACCCCCACACACATGGAGGCACACGGGCACCCTCACACACACAGGTACTCACGGGCACCCTCACTCACAAAGCGGCCACACTACCCTGCTGACTGCTGCCTTTCCCTGTCCAGTTGGGCTTGTTGGGGAGGGGACAAGGGGCTAGTTCTCGGGCCCTCTGGGGAGCCCAGCAGTGACCACTAGAAGAGGAAGGCGCGTGGGGCCAGTGAATGCAAGGAGAGCCTTGGCTGTGCGGGAAGAGAAATGGGCAGACGCCCTGCAGGATCCCCCATTGGGTCAGTTCTCCAAGGCAGGGAGAGGCCAAGAAGAGGCAGAGGGGAAGAGCCCAGTTCCAGTCCCACGTCGGGCTGCCCAATGAGCCTCTCTGACCGGGGTCGAGCTGCAGAGAAGGGGCTGTGCTGGGCGGGGGCTCCTCTACTCCGAGACAGGGGCGCCCCCTCCGCCCTGGCCCCATCGCCTCGGCGCCGCCTGGCTGGGAAGTGGGAGAAGGCACAGAAGGGAAGCGGCCGGGCTGGCAGGCTGCCTTTTATTCACGTGTCGGGACTGTACAAAGGGCTCACGCGGGTGTACAAACACGCGGGACACGTCTTTAAAAAAGAAATACAAAGTAAACCCACGAGACAGGCAGAACCATCCGCAGGGAGAAGGGGAAGCAGCACCCACCTGCCTCGGAGGTGGATGAGGGGGCGGGACTACCCGGAGGGGGGCGGAGACGTCGGGCAGGCTGACAAGAGGAGGGGGCGGGGAGGGCAATAAATTAATTCTTGATTAGCAGGTCAGTGCGTGGTCACGTGGTCACGGTCACCTGGTCCCGGCAGCCCGGAGACAGCCCCTGCTCTTCCTCCAGGACTCCAGCCACCACGTGGGCTTTCACACTGCAAAGGCACAAGGACGGAGTGTCAGAGGGAGTCATCCCCGTCCTGTCCCCACACCTTCCGTGACGAACTACAGGGGGGGCGGGGGGCGGAGGGTGTACTGGGAGAAAAGCTAAGCCGCCCCCCGCCCCCCCCCCCCCACCACTTACTTTCACAGCGACAGGACCGGCTTCTCGCTGTCCTGTTTTTCCTCAGATTCCTCGTCAGAACCTGCACAGGAGACAGGAAAGAGGTCGGCGGAAGAGCATGATAAGCCCCTCCTCCGGCCGGATCCCCTGCCCAGGCCCCCAGGGCCCTGCAGCTCTGAAGCCAGGACCCAGGAAAACAGCGGGAAATCCAGAGGGCCAGAGCAGGGCTTCTCTCCTCTTAGGAATCCCGCCGGCTGCGTCTACACAGAGCTTTGGGGTTGTAATGGCTTCACATATGGGAACCACCCCCCCATCCCTGGGAGCCAGGGGCCAGGATTACCCCCATTTTACAGATGGAAACACGGAGGCTCAGGAAGTTGAAGTCACTAGAAAAGGAAGTGGTGATGGCCTGCGCCTTGTCCTCCCAGCACGGAGGGGCTGCGCTGCTCCTGGTCTTTCTCCCATTTTCCTTCTCTCCTCCGCCATCAGCTCATCCGAGTCTCCCCCGTGTGCCTAGGCTTGGCCATCCCATCCCCTTTCTGCCCCCACCTGGTTCTCAGCTCTGCCGCACTGGAGGGCCCAAGAGCTCAGGATTCCCAGCATTGCTGCCGATGACCCTGGCACCACCGGGATGCCTTCCCTTCCCTCTGGAGGAGACGACCGGGCCACGGAGGGTCCACAGAGGGGCTGGGGCTTTGCTGGACATCCCTTGCCTTCCCCTCTTCTCCTTTGTCCCAAGGTCCACGGGGAGATAAACATGAAAACGAGAGGACGGAGAAAGCCCAGCTTTTACTGAACCAAACAGGCCGAGCTTCCCTGGGGAGCCAGAAGGAGCTCCAAGACCAAGACTTGCCAATGAACATTCATCCAGCCACCCTCTCCTTGGCCTGGATGGGCACACAGGCGCACGAGGGCACACGCAAGCTGCCAACATCTCTGTGTCTGGGTCAGGCGCACACATTCGTCCTGATGAAACCAGTTTCTACCAGCTCCACGAGGCAGGTTAGGAGGAGGCAGGTACCAGGCCACACGCCCTAGGGTGGCTGAGAGTCCTGGGCCTCAGCTTGGCACTGGCATCTTTGTGTGAAGTCAGGGTTTAAAAGAACCCTGCACAGCACCCAGGGAGGGGAATCCATGTCCCAGATGCTGTCCCAGAGGGTCTCGGGCTCTGCTCTGAATGCCGGTCTTTAAGGAAACACCACCGGCCCCCAGGATTCAAGCCCGTTCAGCAATGCTCACCTCGTCTGGCTCCAACAAATGCTTTATCCCCCAAACCCAGGAGCCATTTTCCAGCACCTGTAGGCTGCTCCAAAGAAAGCCCAGCAGCTCCTCCACCCACAGGGCTGCTGTGATGGGGCTCAAGACTGCCCTGGAAGGTCTACACCCGTGGGCACAAAGGTTTCTGCACCAGACTCTGTTTTCCCAGGAGCATCCTAAGAAGGCTCAGAACGGAGGGATGCTGAGCTGGGGGAGATGATGAATCCGTTTCCATGGTAACAGAGGCTGTTGCCTCACAGCAGTCAGACCAAGGTCCCAGGGGACAACGTTCCTCTCTTCCTCTGCCCAAAGGTCTCTCGCTCTCTCTCTTTTGGGGCTGAAGGCATCCTACAGTCTCTGAAACCCAGCGGGAAAAAGAGCTCATCCGGCCTGTCCGATTACAGGAGCTGAGCATGTCCCCTCTGTCCGGGGCTCACATCACACAGATCGGAAGAGGAATGTGCTGCGGCTTTGGGGAAAAAGACCCTCGAGTTTCCCACAGTCGCCTTCTCCAGGTTCACTTAACTAGACTGCCCCGAATCGGTCCCTCAGGGGCAAAGGGGGCCCTCGCTTGCGAACCAGGCACTCCTGCTCCCCGGTGAGGCTGCACCGGCACCGAGAGCCCAAGGACAGCCAGGTGCCTGCTCCAGACACCTCCTCTCCAGACTGCAGATGAGACCATCCAGTTCCCTTTGATCATGTTTCCTGGCCTGTGAACTCCAGAGGCCAGGAGGACCAAGAGCTGTGGGATTCACTCACCTGGCTGCCTCCCCCAGTAACACAAGTGCCCCCCAAATTCCACCAGGTGGCAGCAGGAGCAAAGCCCAAGCAGTCCCTGGGGCTCCCTGAGGTCAAGCTGAACCCTGGGGCTTCTCCCATCCAGGTCAGGCTGGACTAGTCGCCTCCTCCTAAGTCCCCTGGGACCCTGAGCCTCAGCCTAGCCAGAACCCCTCAGGAACCCACCAGAGCCCCCTCCTTCCCTCCTTGGGGGACCTGAGAGCATGCCAGAGCTGGCAGAGGGGCTGAGATCCCCCTTGAGGGGCAGATGGGGGGGCAGGAGGGAGGCAACCACACCACACCACCCAGATGCCCATTCTTACCTGCTTCCGATTCAGGTGGGGAATAGAACTGCCCGTCTGAGAGCCCCCCAGGTGGCTGTATGAGGGCTGCCCTCTCCGAAGCGTCCTGGACCAGCAGACGTCCTAGAAAACAAGAAGCCCGGGCATCAGTGTGCCATGGTGGGCCGGGTGCACAGAGGAGGGAGGCGCCTGGCACACAGGCCCACAGGTACAGAAGGGGGCACCCAGGGATGCCGCCAGGCTCTTCCTTCCCTCAGGACCTATGTGAGGATGTCCTGCTTCTCCCCAAACAAATGGCTTCTACCAGAAGATGACGGACATGCTGCCTCTCCTGAAAGACAAACACCTGAACCAGTCATACCTGGTACCTTGATGGCGAGTAATGGGGACCACCCGATCCAACCAATCACATGGAACAAGCAAGAAGCCACATCTGGACCCAGCCTCCCAGTAAGGACATCATGGTGCTCCCAGTGCCTTCGAGAGCCCCCAGAAAGCCCTGGCACCATGCCACATGCCTGGCATCAAGGATGGCATCACCAAATGCCAGGCTAAGAGAGGGATGCCTCCTTCTCTGCTGTGGGCCCTGCGTCTGTTTCTCTGCCTCTTGGCTGCAGGCTTGTCTCCTGGCATCTCCCTCGTCCGACTGGCTGAAAACCACCTACGGAGTCTGTGCACGACGACTCCGAACACAGTCACAGAAGGTGGCGGGCCCGAGTCCTGGGCTTTCTCCAGGGGACTCGCCCACATGCGGAGCTCTTCCTTATACTTTAATTCCACTCTTTTACCGTAAAATGCCCTGGAAATGCGCACAGAGAGCTCCCGGGAAGTGTGTCCCGGGAGCGTCCCTCTCTCACACTTTATTTACCATCCTGGGACGCTGCATTCCCAGGCTGTGGCACGGGGCTCCGAGGCTCCTGGCCCCTCCTCAGCACTTCATGAGAACGGCACTGCGTCCTGGACAGAAGGGGCCCCGGCGGGGTCCCAGGGAGGGAAAAGGGCCCTTCCCACGGCCTGGGCCTCGTCCCCTAGGTCTGGTGTCCTAACTGGAGGGGCCAGAAGGGTTGGGGCAGCAGATGCCGAAGGGCTCCATCAATCTAGCCTCGGCCACTCTGCGGGTCAGTTAAGGAACGTTATCTGACATGATGAGGTTCTCTGGTACACAGCAGGCCTCGGGCCCTGGGGGATCTTGTGTCCTTGGGCCCCTTGCGAGTGCTAAAAGGCCTTCTTTACGGCCCCCCCTTGGGCCTGGCCACTCACAGGCCATCCCTAACCCCGACCCTCTGTGGTTGCCAACAACCCAGGAAGCCAGAGAAGAGCCAGAGACTGGCCGGAGAGCCGGAGGGCCAGGGCTCTGGTTCTGGGTCCAGGGGGCCCGGGAATGTCTCAGAGTGGGGGTGACTAATGCACCCCATAAACTGTCGAATGAATCATTATTACTGCTGCCCGGGCACCAGTGGGCAGTCTCTGGGTCACAGGAAGGGGTCTCTCTAAGAAGGATCAAGAGGGACATTCAGTTCCCCCGGAGCCGCTCTGACTACTGCATCTTGCCTCCAGAGGGATGCTGGGTGCTGGGATGCTGAGAGAAAGGGGAAGCAGGCCTGCCCCCCGGGGCTTCCTCACTGCCTGGGCAGGGGGCACAGGGCGCCCGGGCCACCATCTCGGGGAGGCTCTGGCAACTGGAGAGGGGCCTGGGGAAGCCCTGCAGGAAAAGCGGGATTCTGCAAGGTGGGGGGACGAGAAGGGATGGCCTCGGCGAAGGCCTGGAGACCGAACGGGCAGCCTCAAGGAGCAGCGGCCAGGAGGCCAGCCGACAAAGGGCCGGGGTGGCCAGTAAGTGGGCCGAAGGCGGCTGTGACGGCCTTTAAATGCCAAGTAGGCGCGGTCCTCCAAAAGGACAGCTTGGCATGGAAACACAAAAACTGTTATTAGCCAACGAGCACTCCTTACAACCCGGCCTTGCTCCAAGAGCGCCTTGGCAGAAAAACAAGATCACCGAATCCACTGACTAGCTTGGTCAAGGGGCGCCATTTCCCAGCAGCCCTGTCGGACTGCTCTTCCTAAACAGGACGATCGCCTGAAGAGAGCTCGGAGCCCCCCGCGTGAGACGGCACCGGGGAAGCCTCAGAGCACGCCAGGCCCTTTGTGGCCTCTCCCCACTGCGACCGAGGCAGGACCATGAAGGCTCCATCACCCCAAGGGCCTCATCAAAGGCTCCTGCCCCCCTCGTACGCCCCCTGACCCCAAGGCAGGCAAATGGCAACCTCTTGTCCTCCTAAACCCTCTCAGCTGATTCTCTGGGCTAGAAGCCCCTTGTGGCAGCCTCCTCCTCGCAATGTGCCTGCTGCCTCTGCGCCTCCTCGCACTCGGGCTCCTATCACCACCGGCCCACCGCGGCCTGCCCCCCTCCCCGTCCCCCTGCCCCTCTGGAGAGGCTGCTCTTGACTTCCGTTTCTCTCCTGGGTCTTTACCGCCGTCGTCCTCATACCCTCCCTTCACAAGAATGAACCCCCCTCGGCCCCTTCAAGGAGTGTGTTCTCCCCTCCTGTCCCTCGTCCTTCGGCCGCCCTGCCCAGCTAACGGCCGCCTCGGCCATTCTGGCCTTCTCCGGTCCTCCCGGCCAACCCTGCTGACAGGGTGCCGCTGCCTGGGCATCTACTAACTCACGTCAGTGACGTCTGGCTGACTCCCATCTCAGGCCCCCAAGTCCACTCCCTCTCGGTCCATCTCCGTCCATCCCTCTGGGTGGACGGCCGAAGGGAAGATGAGGAAGCAGAGGGGCAGCCCCTACCCAGTGCTCCATCCTTCTCCCCTCAGAGAAGAAAAGCAAATCGTCCTTCCAAGGCTACCCCCTCTCCCCCGTCTGTCCTCAGGCCCAGCAGCTCCCATCCAGCCCAGGGTCAGGTCCGTCCTTCAGCCCCTCTCGGGCATCCTCCATCTTTCCTCCCAGAGGACTCCTTTCCCTAAAAGGTCTAAAAAGGCCCCCAGGATGCTTAAAACACAACAGCAAAAAGCCAAAAAGACCACGTCCTCGAGCCGTCTGTTCTGGCCACAATTCTATAGATATTTATACCCGTACTCACTGCCTCCACTTCCTCTAAGGGCAATCCTGGCGTCGCTACAGTCTGGCTTCTGGCTCCCCCCCTCCACTGAAACCAGAATCCCTTCATGGACAGCGGCGGCTGCCCCTGCGCTTCGGAACACTCTCCTCCTCAGCCTCAGTTTCTTTAGCTGTAAAAGAGGGACAATGACATCGCCTCCATCCCAAGGCTGTTGGGAGGGCCCTTGAGCGTTTTTAAATGCTGCACAAATAGGAGCTCTTATTTTTCTTGCCCTCCTCTGCCTGGCCCTCTTGGTGTCAGCTCACTGGCTCTACATGTACTGCCCCAAGGCTGGGTACCCCATAAGGCTCCTTCCTCTTCAAACTAAGCTTCTTCCTCGGACAATCCCAGCTGGGCCTTCCAGGAGACACTGGACAGTCCCCGCTGTCTCTCCAACCTCTCCCAGAGAAGCGACTAGATGTCTCTATGACCCTTCATGAGGCAATGCTTGCTCTTTCTGCCTCAGCCCACCCTGGAGACTGAGGCACAAGGTGGAGCCTCAAGCTGGCACAGAAGCCTGGCCCACCGCATGCTCAGCCAAAGAACAAAGGGGCAGAGGGAACAGGGGCAGGAGCCCAGCATGTTGGGGAGGGGGAGGGGGTGCTCCACCAGATTTTAAGGAAAAGAGACTCAAACAGCCTGAAGCCACTTATGTCCCACCAGAAGTCACTTGGGGCTGAGACTGGGGCCAGAGAAGAGTGACTACCTCAGTGTGGAGAAGAACAGCTTTGGGGGCCAAATGTCAGAAGGAATCAATAAGGCGAAGGAGTCAAAAAGTAGGTAACGAGGGAATAAGAGGAGGGGAAACCCTAAAGTGAATAGATTTTAGGACATAGAAAACTTGGACACAGGTAGATACACCAAAAGGGAAGATATTACTAACGGAATGTGGTATGGTCTCCAGATCATCTGAATGAGTTCAGGCATTTCTGAATAAACACTACAATACAAGAGAACATGAACTAACCATTGCGATTTAGAAGACCAGGAGGATTCCCCAGAGAGTGGAGAACCCCAGTACATTGTGGCCAAAAACTTTCAGAGAAACAAGACTTGTGAAAGCAGACTTTATGCCAACAGGTAGACAAGCTTGAATCTAAAGCAGCAAACCTCACCAAAGAAAGGAAAGCAAGAACAAGTGGTTGCAAAGACCCAGAAGTGAAGGTCAGGCTGGAAAAAGAGAAGCAAAGAAAGATTCATATTAAAAGAAAACATCAAATATTGCCCTCAAAGACCAGACATATATGGTGAGGAATGTGAGGACGGCAAGTCCAAAAAAACCTGAACATCCTAATGCAAGAACTACTGCCAACACACTGCTCAGAACTTCTGAACATAGAATGCAAAGTGCCAACTGTAAAACCTACAGATTCCATGGCATGATGGGCGGGGGGAAAACAAACAAACCAATGCTGCGACTCCAAGACACAGAGTGGCTAAAATGAACAATTTCAATGACAAACAACAAATTCCACAAACCACTAAGAGAAAGGAAAGGCCTTCAGATATCAACGAAAGGTAATCTGAGCAACCCAAGATGACTCTGTATCCCCCGGAAATGGCAGAAAGGGACAGATTGTATTCTGGAGACAATGCAACATGACATCCCTCCACATCTAAGCCTAATCATCAAAGCAGGGAAATGACATTCAATAAGAGAGAGGTACTTGAAGGTTTTCTTTCCCCCCCCAAGTTTTTGAAAATTTTATTTCATTAATTAATTTAAAATATTTTTCCATGGCTACATGATTCATGTTCTTTCCCTCCCCCCAACACCCTCCTGTAGCTAACATGCAATTCTACTGGGTTTCACATGTGTCATTGATCAAGACCTATTTCTATATTATTCTATATTATTGATATTTGCACTAGGGGGATCAATTAGATTCTACATCCCCAGTCATGTCCCCATTGACCCATGTGATCAAGCAGTTTTTCTTCTGTGTTTCCACTCCCACAGTTCTTCCTCTGAATGTAGATGGCGTTCTTTCTAGAAAGAAAGAAAACTTGATGGGCATCAAGTATCTCCTAGTCAACAGAAATATAAAAAAGGCAAACAAATACACCAACCAAAGAAACTACAAGTCATAAAATAAATTACCCCAGGGGGAAAAAATAAAAAAGGAGGAAAAACTCCCCCAAAAGAAAACTACCTATAGGATTAAAACAATAACAATGAGACACCATGAGAGAAAATTAAGAGACTTCTTTTTCACAAACAGTCAAGGAGACAATGGTAAAAGTAGGAATGCAATGGAAGAGGAACTCCAGGAACTAAATTTCCCAACATGTTGCCTAGAGTCAAGACCACATTTTCTTAGTGGGAACAAACTGCAGAATGGGAGGGGCCAGGAAGAGGAGGAAGAAAAGTAGAGAGAAAGGTGTGATGAACTCTTAAGGCAATGGCAAACAATCAAGGGAAAACACTCCTGGGCTCTCTCAAGAAGATGATTTATCAAAAAAAAAAAGGATAAGGAGTCAAAGGAAGGGACAGAAAGAAGAGAAAAGAGGGAAATCTTTTCTGTGCTGGAAGGGGATCCCGCTGAAGAACATGACCAATCTGGACAGAGACAGCCCATGATGGGAGGCAGAGACCTTGTGTGTGGAGCCTTCAGGGAGCTGGTGCACTGACACCAGCTCTGGGACACAGTTTTGCTTCCATGGATGGCCTCCTGCCTTAAAGAAGCATCAGAGCTCCTGGCAGCATCTGACATCCAGAAGGATGGGAGCGCCTGGACCCAGAAAGAAGTCATGGCAAATAAGAAAAAAGGATCCCAGGGCAAGCAGTCTGTATGTGCTGCCCAAGAAAGAACACAGGAAATGTCTGCCACAGGGCACTCCTGTCTACTTTATCCCCTCCGAGAACTGATATCTAAGAGTGAGACACGACAACAACAAAAGAGAACAAAGCACAGACAGAAAGGGGAAAAACTAAAAAAGAAAAAAACAAGGAAAAGAAATCCTCCTAAGAACAAGGAGCAGAGTTAAACAAACTAACCAGAAGACAAGCAGAGAGAGAAGAGGAAGGGGGCTTTTAACTGATTACACAATTAAGGAAAAAGAGGAAAAAAATCTGAGAACTGGGCAAAAGCAAATGTAGGAAGGAGTGGCACATGGGGGAGGAGGAGGGGAAGAGATGGTGAGAAGGTCCCCTAAAGTATAAAGTAAAGGTTACGCAAATCTAGAAAAATGAAGGGAGGTGGGGAGGGAGAGAGAGAAAGAAAAAGAGACAGAGACAGAGAAAGAAATTCTGATTTGGAAAAGCAAAAAAAACAATGGACACAAACGAAGGAAACAGGATTCTAAGCCTGACAAGTGCAAATGTGAAGAGAAGACACAGCCTCCCATCTTTCCATGGCTTCAACAACTCCTCTGTCCAACCCAGGCCTCTCCCCAGCTGCCTGCTGGACACCTCCCCTTGGATGGCCTCTGGGGAGCTCAAAGACAGCATTCCCAAAAGAACTCAAAGAACCCCAAAGTACAAAAGAATACACCTACTCAAATTATGACTTGCATTTAGACTCCAGCCCCACTGCCCCCAAGACTGGGAAAAGACTACTTTGCAAACATTCAGGCTATTAAGACAAATAAAATTGGTCCCAAACCCAAAAACCCATCTTCCCCTCTGGACCCAAATCCTGGTGATGTCGGCACCATGGCCACTTTTGCCTCTTCCTTCCTTCTCCCCCAATCAGGTTTGGCCTCCCCTTCCCAGGCCTCTCTCACAAGGCTTCTCTCCCAATCTGAGTTCCAGCCAGTGTGCCCCCCTACCCTCTCCACCAAAAGCTAAGAATCCTGAGCATTGAGGGCGCTTTAAGGTTGACAGAGCACTTGACATGTATTATCTCATTTGACCCTCACAACTAGCATGCTAGGCAGGTGCCCTTATCACCCCCCTTTTACAGATGAAGAAACTGAGGCAGGCAGATTATGTGACATGCCCAAGGTCACTCGGTAAAGTCAGAATCCAGCATTCGCTTCCAAACCCTTCCACAAAACCCACCTCCTACTCCCCAAAGTCAGAAATCCTCCAGTCTCCTCTCAGCACCAAAGGCCCCAACTCCTAGATGGTATTCGAATCGCATCTTCATCGTGATATCATTTTGTAATGATTAATTTAAATGAAAATTACTTACATTATTTTCATACGGTTCTCATTTGTGCTAATTATTATTTATATTATTTGAGATCTAATTAAATTGGCAATGAATTAACAAATGATCTGATCTATTCTAGAATAGAAATGCAATTACAGCTTTATTTCTACGACACCCAATATCTATTATCACGTCTACGGATGCGGGTCCCATCATTCCTATTGTAGTCCAAGCCCTAAGAACGCCGGCCCTGGTCCCTCCTGCCCTCTCCAGAATGAAGAAATGAATGAAGAAGAGAATACCTCCCTGGCACTTGGCCACCCCAGTTTCTGCCCGCCTCAGTGCCCCCCTTCCCCCGCCCACAGCCTCCCAGGGCCCTCCCAGGTGGGGCTCCCCCCCCCCCCGCCACCCCCACACAAAGGGCAACTTACTCGTCTCTTCCTCTGCTTCTTGCGGCAACACTTTGAAATCCAGGAACCAGGTCTCGATCCAGGCCAGGATGAATGAAATGATGGGCAGCACATAGCCGAAAGCCCCCTGAGAGAAGAGCTGAGAAAGGAAGGGGGAGGCGGGTGAGCCGCTGGCGCGGCGTCTGCAGCCGGAGGCGGATCCGGGGACGCGGGGCTGCACGTACCTTGGAGAGGATGACTTTCGCTAGCAAGAAGGCACTCGTCACAGCTGTCGTCAACTGAGAGAGAGGACGAAGAAGGGTCCATTGAGAGGCTCGAAGCCCGGATAACAGTGGGGCAACGGGCGGCCCCAGGAGCCCCAAGCGCCCTCCTGCGAGGCATCAGGCTGGAGCGATCACGGGGTGATGGCCGCACCCCCGACGTACAGGCCCACTGTGCCACCCCACAGTCCAGAGAGTCTCGCTGGGCAGAGGGAAAAGGGCTGGAGGGCCACAGCTGGGCGAACCCCTCTCCAGCCTGATCCCCGTTCATATTGGAAGATGGACAAGGCTAGTCAGACACCCATCGAGGGCCCTGTATTCAGGCCACGCAGGCCTTGGACCCGTGGGCAGGGCGTGAGCAGCGAGCCAGCCAAAGGCCTCCGGGAGGGGCTTCCCCGAGCTCGGGAGGCTGGAGCCTCCCCGAGGAGAGGACCAGCTCTGCTCCTGTGTCTGAGCCCAGAGCCGCCTCTCCGAAGGGCCTCGTCAACTCTATGCCTCCATTTCCCTCCCTTAGAGAGGGACGCACGGGGTCAGGGTCAGGGCAGAGAGCGGGCGCAGGAGCCCCGCACCTACCCGACGTGGGAGGGGAGGCTGGAGGGGGTGCGGCCAGAAGGCAGAGGAAAGTTCCCATCCCGCCTCTAAGCCTCGGGTCTCTCATCTGTAAAACGGGGGCACTAGGAGCATCGGACGCCCTCTGGGGGTTGAGATCACATCTCTAAAGCGCTTTGCAAGCCTTAAAGCTTGTCCGGCAGGAACCCTGCTCTGTCCGTCCCAGGCACTGATTAGACACCCCCGTGTGCCCGGCACTGTGCTAAGGGCTGGAGATACAAGGACAGGCAGAAGCCAGCCGGTGGTGCTCTCCAGAGCGCCCGGGGGGGGGGGGGGGGGGTCAGTAATTCCTGGGCCTGGGACTGACAGAGGAAGAAGGAAGCAGCTCTACAGAGGCCGCGCGGCCCGGAGGGGGGGAGGGGCACTCACCGCGACGGCCCACCAGTGGCGCAGCCTGCACACCGCGTATGCCAGGATTAACACTTTAAATCGGAAAACGGCCAGGAGCTGTTTCGCAGGAGAGGAGGAAAGCGTCACGTCATGCACAGAACAAGCGCCTCTGACACGAGGCTGCCGACTTGGAGCCCCGGAAATCTGAGTCCGTCTCGTTTTACTCATGAGGAAACTGAGGCAGCCGGGTCACCCACAGGCTCCCAGGTCAGCGCTCGGGGCTGAAGGGACGGCCGGGGCCAGCCTGCAAGGCGTCTCCCACGAATAAGCACTTCTCTGCCTGGGATGTATCCCGGAGACACAAGTGGCTGCGCCATCCCTCGGGACACTGGCACGGCCTCTCCTCCGGGGCCAGATATTGAGATGGGGCAGCGGGCAGTAGGGCGCAGAGGGCCCAGCGCGAAGTGAGAACGGGCCTGGGTTCAACTCCATCCTTGGACACTTACTAGCGCTGCGACCCTGGCCAGGTCACTTCACCGCTGTTTGCCTCAATTTCCTCAACAGTAAAATGGGCTAAAATCAGAACCTACCTCTCAGGGCGGCTATGAGGATCAAATGAGATGCTATTTAGCACAGAGTAAGTGCCACCCAAAAGCTCACCGCCCAAGGACACAGCCAGACTGCCCTGGGTTCAAGGGCTCCATTCCCCACTGGCCTAAGGGATGGGGGGTGACGGGTCCAAAGAGGAGCAAAGCACGGATGCCGGGGGCCTGCGCGAAGGTGACTTCGTCCCTCCCCCAAGGGCAAAGGGCAGCAAGGAGGGGAGGGTCCAGAGTGTCAGCCTTCCGAGGCCCGGCCAGGGAAATACTCACAAATATGTCAAAATAAGAAGAATAGTAGTCATACTGCATCACCTCCTTCTCTAAGGTGTTCTCAATGCCCCCATTCACCTAGGAGGAAAAGAAGAAGAGGCGGGGATGACCACGAGGCTCACAGGAGCCTTCCGGGCGCATGTCTGCCCCCTCCTCAGAAGACGGAGCCCCTGGGAGCACGACCGGGGCAGAGAGAGGCCTCTCCGTTGGAGTCCAGATCTACCTCCTGGCTGCGTGTCCAGGCGGGAAACGCTTCTCTCTAGCCTCAGCTTACTTGTGGAGGTGGGGAGAAGACAAGAGTGACTGGCCTGGATAAGCTTGGCTTAGGACCCTTCTGCCTCTAAGTCTGTCATGTCATAGTAACTTCAATATTCAATCCATTCATTCATTAAAGAGAAGTATGACGAGAGTGGGAAGGGGCTTCCGAGACCACTCAGTCTCCCTCCCCTCAGTTTATATATTGGGAAATAGAGACTGCCCCAAGGAAGGTCACACAGAGAGTCAGAGAGAGCAGATGAGTCACTCCTCGCCCCCTCAGAAGACACTGAGCTCAGGGCCAGGGATCCATCCATCCATCGATCTATCCTTTCATCCTCCCTCCCTCCCTCCTTCCCTCCCTCCCCCCTCCCTCCCTCCCTTCCTTCCTTCCTTCCTTCCTTCCTTCCTTCCTTCCTTCCTTCCTTCCTTCCTTCCTTCCTTCCTTCCTTCCTTCCTTCCTTCCTTCCTTCCATCCTTCCTTCCTTCCTTCCTTCCTTCCTTCCTTCCTTCCTTCCTTCCTTCCTTCCTTCCTTCCTTCCTTCCTTCCTTCCATCCACCCATCCATCCACCCACCCATCCATCCACCCACCCACCCACCCATCCATCCATCCATCCATCCACAGCTGAACAGGGAGTCCTTGCTCTCCCAGAGCTGATTGAGGGGGAGATGGGCCGTGCACTTCTGCCGGAAGGAAGCTGTGACACAAAGTGATGGCTCACAAGGAAGAACACTCTATGATTTACAAAGTACTGTCCTCGCTTAGGAGAAACATGACCATTTTGTAAAGGTTCACAAAATATGAAGCACAATAAAACTCTCCCTCCGCTGCAGGTTTGAACTGTGACCTCCTGCTCTCACTGGACAAATGGTGGCTTCCTGTCGACCTCAAAGTTTCTGGGCTAAGCCACTTTCTTGGCCACACTCAGGGCCAGCCGGCTTTGCCGTATTTCTATGTAGGCTGAAGACTCTGGGTAGATTGTTTTCTTTTCTGCTCCCTGCTTTCAGCCTGTAATTCTCCCACTCATATCTTTCCTCAAACAGGCAAGAAAAGAGAACATTTTCCAAATGGTGATGCCAAACAAGGCTTACCAAGCCACCCCAGGCTCTGACCTCTGCTCTCCAGCTGATAGGGGACTGGCTCGTGAGGGGTCCCCACAATTCCAGCCTGGACAAGAGAGGGAGACAAAGTCTCCAAAGAAAAAAAGGAAAGCATGGGCACTGGGGAGGTTCTCTTTTGTAAAAGGCAGGTCTACAGGGTCTGAATTCCAAGTGCAGGCCCTTACTTGCTAGCAGGATTCACTGGACCATTGGATCTGGCACTGGAAGGGCCCTCAGGAATATTATGGGGAAATCCTTTCATTTCAGAGATGAGATAACAGAGGTCAGAGATCAAAGTTCTGGCTTGAGGGAGAAGAGCTACCTCTGGCTTCCCAAATCAGAGTTCTCCCCAGGCGGCCGCTTTCTCTCCTAGATATGAGCTGGAAGGAACTTTGGAGGCTACTTAGACCATCCTCTTCACTTGTAAGAAGAAAGAGGAAACTGAGGCCTGGAAGGTGAAGTCTGAGACACGGTGTGACCCCATGGCTTCCTGACTCTACCTTCCTTTTCATTTAAACCCAGAAACAGGAGAAAAAGCAGGAAGGAGACCAAAAATCCCACAAGGAGGCCTTGCAGGTGGGTCACTTTCTCAGAGCTTCTTCAATTCTTAGTTCTAAATTTTCTAATCATTTGAACAAAAACCATTAATTATTCTTGATTTCTCAGGATATGGGGAGATTTGTGTTAAAATCCCCTGCAATGTTCCACAAGCTTTTTAAAAGGAGTCTGCGGCTATCGGGTCAGAATCTACAAAATCCTAGAGAACTCTTGAGTCAAGGAGCCTCTGGCCCAAAGTCAGAGCAACATCAAAGCATTTCTTAGTCTCCCTTTTTTCCTGATTGGACGGATGAAATTTGGTCCCAGGATTGTTTACACATTTCAGGCCCACTCGAGGCCAAAGGGACCGCACACTTAAGGTGAATTTACAGAACGGAAGAGCAATCAAATGGAAAGAAACGAGGGTGCTAAGTAAAGAACATCCTCTACTTTTTCTGGAAAAACCAACAAACAGGAATGATGGCCAAGAAAGCCCTTTCTGGTCAACATCACGGCTTGGGGAACCTCACCTACAAAAGCACTTACTTCATCTTGCCTTGTTCCTTACATTAAATAATTGACTGACTGTCGCCTGAAAAGACCGTTCTGCTCCTTATTTGTTGGTGGCTCACTTAATGGGAGACTTACTAGGAAAACTTGCCTGGAATCCTGGGCAGAGGAGAAGAAAGGAAGTGAGCACTCCCACCCAGAGTTTGTGACAGAGAAGAAGGAAGTTAAGAATAATCTGACTTCTCTCTCCCTAGGCTTTTGGAGAATAGATTCCAAAGGAAGGAGAAGCCATATTCTGCAGAGGAAGATGGCCTGGAGGATGAGCCACGGCAGAAAGACATTCCAGTGGGAATTGTTTGGAGACCCTCATGGATGATGCAAAGAGAGCTCCCCAAGTTAGTATCTTAAAAGATCTGCACAGAAGGTGGAAGCAAGGGCAGGCAGTGGAGGAGGAAGACAACGCATGGTGTGATTCTGTAAAAAGAATGTCAAGAGTATGAAGGCCCCAAATGAGCCAAGGGTGGCAGCAGGCACATCAAGGAGAAGCAAAGAATCAAGGAATGGACAGAAACCAGGAGTAGGAGGAGAGGCCACATTCTTATGGTGCTTCTCTATCTTTAGGCCATCTTGGCCTGGAAATGGAAGATCAAAGATGGCGACAGGGATGCTGATACTCAGGACAAGGCAGAGAGCCCTTACCTGATGACCTCGATGAATTTAAGTCACCTCTGTCCTTAGAGTAAAAGAAGTAGTGGAGACGGCTGATGAGCCACCATCCATAGGATCCAGAAGCCTGCCCAGGGGAAGAAATACCTCAGGACTTCAAAAAGGGCAATGAGCTTGTTCTCAAAGAAGGAACAACAGAATCTGAAAATCACAGACCAATGGCGAGCATGACTTTGATTCCTAACACAATTTTAAGTAATGATAAGTGAACATCTGGGAAAGGAAGACGTGATCCTAAAGAGTCTGGAGAGCTGAATCAAGAATAGGTCATGCAGTGGCTGGGGGGACTCAGTGGTTAGAGCCAGGCCTGGAGACTGAAGGACCTGAGTTCAAATCTAGTCTAAGATACTTCCTAACTATGTGACCTTAGACAGATCACTTAATCCCCACTGCCCAGCCCTTATGGCTCTTCTGCCTTGTAATCAATGCTGAATATCTATTCTAAGACAGAAGGTATGGCTTAAAAAAAAAATAAGGTCATCTCAGGCCAACCCTGGGTCTTTTTGCCGGGTTACTTAGTTGCTATGGCAGACTGGGGAATCCCACAGAGATGTCTGTCTAGAGAAGCTCATGTCACTGCTGAGGACGAGGCAGTCTACATGATAATCTGCCCCAGGGAGGTGCTCTTAATGTTTCCATCTCAGCTTAGGAGGTCCCTGGAGTACAGGCATCTGCGCCTGGTCCTAACGTTGTTTAGCCTTTGTTTTCCTCCCTGACTCAGAGAAGGGTGCAGAGGGTATATGGCTCAAAGGTGGCAACCACCCGCGCTGAGGAGAGACGGCTCACAAACTAGACAATACAAAATCCCCCCAAATCCTGACAGGTTAGCCTGCTGGCCTGAAGTGAAAATGAGGAGATCTAGTGAGGAAACAGTTAACAGAGAAGGGTTCAAGAAATGGATTTCAAAAGAAAAGGGAAGCACGTGTAGAAAAAGGCATGTAAGTGGGGATGTAAGTGGACCGCCAGCCCAATGGACATCAGTAGTGGGCCATGGCGGCCAAAGGAGGCTATTACCAATTAGGCTGCTTCTGAGGGTGCCTGGCTCTCTCCCCTTGCCAGCTGGACAATGTCTTTGTCAAGCACAAGCTGGAAGGTCATGTGAAGATTGGATTTAGCTGTCTCCTAATTGCAACAATGAAGGTACTGAGCTCTTCCTTTATTGGGAAAATTGAATTGTAATCCACAATCTATTTTTAGATTTTAATCTACAAAAAGGTGGTAACTCGGTATTTGAAGTAGATCTACCCATTTTAACTACAAAAAGGTGTTAACTAACTACAAAAGGTGAACTAATAAAAAAAAAAGATGTTAAGTAACCAAAAAAGGTATAATCTAACTGAAGAAGGTGTGAACTAAAGAATAGGCAGTCCTAGAGAGGAGCGTCTGCTGTGATTGGTAGATGTGAAATTTAGGGGAGGTGACACAAGAGAAAAAGATCTTTAAAAAGAGGATCAGAGGCCAGAAGAAGATATATTCAATTCGATCCCAGTTAGATAGAAGAACTCTTACTCGGAGGAGAGACTGGAAGATGGACACTTGGACCTGGCTGTGGAACTGGAGGAACTCATGCAGGAGACCTCAGACTGCTTTGCTTTTAGACGGTCACCATTGGTGAGTGAAAGGCTAACTTAGTGACCCCACCTTTCTCAGAGGTTTAGACCTCTGAGAAAGGCCCATCATCTTGAGACTTTTTTCCCTGATTAGGGCCTTAGACTTTCTACCTGGCTCAGAGGAAGCTGGAGTTCTCTCTCTTCTCTCTTCTCTCTGTCTCTGTCTCTGTCTCTGTCTCTGTCTCTGTCTCTGTCTCTGTCTCTGTCTCTGTCTCTGTCTCTGTCTCTGTCTCTGTCTCTGTCTCTGTCTCTGTCTCTGTCTCTCTCTCTCTCTCTCTCTCTCTCTCTCTCTCTCTCTCTCATGTTCTCTCTCTCTCTCTCTGCTTAATATCTTCCCTCTATTGTAAATAAAACTACCATAAATTACATTTTACTTTAGTAATTCATTTTGGGATTTAGAAATTAAATCCCTGGTGACCACCAATATTAATATATTTCAGTCTCAACCACAAATAAATTTAACAGTCACTGGTTTGCTGGGCTTTCTGCAGTGTGGACCCTGTCAGGTATGGTTTAGACTGGATTACTAGTGGGACAGCTCTCAATTCTAGAATTCTGTGAATCTCCATTTGTCCCACCAAA